>NW_006771065.1:493348-520322 GCF_000442215.2 Lipotes vexillifer
AGGTGGGCTTCCCTGGTGGTGCAGTGGTTAAGAATCCACCTGCTGGTGCAGGGGACACAGGTTCAAGCCCTGGTCCGGGAAGATCCCACATGCCGCAGAGCAACTAAGCCCATGCGCCACAACTACTGAGCCTGCGCTCTAGAGCCCACAAGCCACCTGAAGCCCACACGCCTAGAGCCCCAGCTCCGCAACATGAGAAGCCCGTGCACTGCAAGGAAGAGTAGCTCCCGCTCACCGCGACTAGAGAAAGCCATGCGCAGTAACAAAGACCCAATGTAGCCAAAAATAAAGACCCTGCTTTTTGTATATGAATTTTAGGCTAAGATGCTTACAATGGGGATGGCTTGTAGATGAGCAAGAATGCAAAGGGCTAGGGTGTAGGAATAACATGGTGGGCACTTATTCCCAACACAGGCTTTTTTGTTTTTTCTTTTTGCGGTACGTGGGCCTCCCGCTGTTGTGGCCTCTCCCGTTGCGGAGCACAGACTCTGGACGCGCAGGCTCAGCGGCCATGGCTCACGGGCCCAGCTGCTCCGCGGCATGTGGGATCTTCCCGGACCGGGGCACGAACCCGTGTCCCCTGCATTGGCAGGCGGACTCAACCACTGCGCCACCAGGGAAGCCCCCCAACACAGACTTTTATATCTACATTTATTGATGAAGAAATCATTGTCTTTCTGCAGGAACATGTAAAAATCAGATATGCACTAAATTACTTTTAACTATGCCACAAAACTTCACTTTTTAAAGAACCATGTTTTAATATAGTTGTTTTATAATATTTTCAGGCAATGTCTCACCAATTTATGAGTTCAGAAAATCCTAACATACTCAATTACAGAATTCTTAGTTTTAAAGAGCAAAAGTGAATTAACTTTAGAAGGCAGTATAAAGCCTGGGCTGGAAATCCCCGATCTAGGTTCACAGAGAGGATTTTTCTCCAGATACTTACGCTCTTTCCCCTCCTTTGTTCCCAGAGGCTAGTCTGACACTGTTGCAGTGATCTAGGAGAGAGGCTGATTTGAAAGACATTGGGAATGAGGAGAATGAAACAGTTCTTCCATTTTCCAAGATTCTTTTAAGTTGGTTCCTTTTATATATCCTCTGCTCTAGTTCAAATCCTAGTCATCCTTTAGCTGGTATATTGTGGCTGATACATTATCAGTTTTTTAATTTAAAAACTTAAACATATTAAGTGACTAAAACAAAAAGAACCACCCTCATATAATACAGAACTTAGTAAACGTAGCAATTTTCTGCTACTCCCACCCAACCCCAAAACCTCATTCCAGCCCTAAAAATTAAAAAACTTAGAAATCACAACAAAGATTATGGGATTAATATTATAAAACTTGTAAAAGCTTAAGTCTGTCCAAAGCAACTCCTACTTTATGTATGGTGAATATAAAATTCCATATATATTTAGAATAATATACCTGAAAAACACAAAAGTGCTTAAAAACTTAATATGTAGTTTCATATCAAGTTCTCACTACACTTTAGACTATATTAGTGCAAAGTATATTTTCTGCATACAGAAACTCAATTTTTTTTTTTAACATTTATTTATTTGGCTGCACTGGGTCTTAGTTGTGGCATATGGGATCTAGTTCCCTGACCCGGGATTGAACCTGGGCCCCCTGCACTGGGAGCACAGAGTCTTAGCCACTGGACCACCAGGGAAGTCCCAGAAATTCAATTTAACTGAAACGCAAGACGAAAACTGATGAGAAAATTCTATGACCACAGTGGTTGGGACCAATATCTGTTTTAACATTAAAAAATAACCCCACAACCCATTCTGGAAACACTAGGCTGAAATAACACAAGTGCAATAAGCTGATAAAAGTTAACACCACAATAAAATTAGGTTTTAATGAAATTAAGATCTTACAGCCAAATGATCGAAAATGTTACACTAACACACATTTTTCCCCTCAAGCAAGTATACAAAACCCACGAAAAGCTTCCCTTTCTCCAATCTGACATGTAAACAATAAGTGAGTCCCAAATTGGCCTGTAACTAAATGGAATTTCTTTTTGTGGTATCACTTATTACTTTAACATATCACAGGAATTTACATAACAGGTTAGAGAACAGAAGTAAGAGACAACAGGTGCTTCAGTACCACCCATATTATCTACTAAGACCACAGTGTGAGCAACAGAGTGTAGGTTCATGGTAGTAGTTCCTTGAATAAAACAACTTAGACAGAATCTTCCACAAACACACGTTTTTGCAGTATCCAAATCTTGGCAAAGATGGAAAGGAATGATATGAGAGCCATATGGAATCCTATTGGAAAAAAATATTTTAAAAATATTTTTTAATGTGTTACTAGATTCAAAACTTCATGTATTAGGACATGAATTACTGGACACTGAAATTATAACAATGGAAAAATAAAATTACTCTATTAATTAACTCAGTATATTGTTTTATTTTCCTAACTGGTACAAATGGGGAAAATATACTAAGTAACAGCATATGACATATTTTGTAAACCTAAGAGGATCTATACCACTCTATAAAGTATCTTTTAGTACCGCCACTTAATTAGCATAACCCACTGTATACAATGAAAGAGCCATCTGTCCTTTATATAATTATACTGTATGACCAGTGTAACATAATTTAAACGTATGGCTCTGTCATACAATTCTTATAAATGATAATGAGAGAATTACTCAGTTCTATCTGTGTAGAAACATTTATTTAAATAAATCCATATAAGGGCATCCCTGGTGGCACAGTGGTTAAGAATCCGCCTGCCAATGCAGGGGACATGGGTTCGAGCCCTGGTCTGGGAAGATCCCACATGCCGCGGAGCAACTAAGGCCTGTGTGCCACAACTACCGAGCCTGTGCTCTAGAGCCCGCGAGCCCAGAGCCCATGCTCCGCAACGAGAAGCCACCCCATTGAGAAGCCCACGCACTGCAACGAAGACCCAATGCAGCCAAAAATAAATTAATTTAAAAATCAATCAATCAATCCATATACTCTCATAGGCATCAAATGTTCAAAAGGGAATTTTAAACTGTGTGAAACAAATTGAAAACACATGTTGTTTGGGACATTAGTTTTACTTTAGTAGCCAAGTAAGCAATTTAACCTTGCTTAAATTCATTCACCCTCTTGCTTAAAATTTCAATGGTGCCCAATACAATTAAAATCCAACTAAGTAAAAAAAAAAAAAATCAAATCAAGTCAAACTCAAAACCCTCATCTACGAGACACTAAGAGACAGTCTCTTGCGGTTGCCTGCCCACCTCCCAGCTAGCTACTCCACCCTAAACACAACCATACCGCCATCACTGTGCGTCTCCCCCACACTGTTCTCTTTGTTGTTTCTCTAGTACCTAGGCTGGCACATAATAGGTGTTCAGATCTTTTTCAACAAATAAATAAAACCTACTATTATAATTTAAACTGGAGTTTAAAACCCTATTAGAAAAGTCTGAAAAGATACACATCAAATCAAAAATAGTGGCCTACTTTTCCTAAGGGATTTGGTATTGGCCTTTTTTGCAATTTTTAATTTTTTCACATGTACAAATTTATTACTTGTGTAAGTAACAATATTTTTAAAAACCACATTTACATTCCAGGCTATTGGTTATAGTCTAAGGAAACAGGAAACAGTTAAAAACTGTACTTTCTATCCAACATAATTTAAGTTACCACATATTTTTCTAATAGACTATAACTTTATGTTTATAACCAGTAGTTCGGACAATTTTTTTTTAATAAATTTATTTATTTTTGGCTGCATTGGGTCTTTGTTGCTGCAAGAGGGCTTCCTCTAGTTGAGATGAGCGGGGGCTACTCTTTGTTGCAGTGCACGGGCTTTTCATTGCGGTGTTTTTTCTTGGTGTGTGGGCTCTAGGCGTGCGGGCTTCAGTAGCTGTAGCTCGCAGGCTCTAGAGTGCAGGCTCAGTAGTTGTGGTGCACGGGTTTAGCTGCTCTGCGGCACGTGGGATCTTCCCAGACCAGGGATTGAACCCGTGTCCCCTGCATTGGCAGGCGGATTCTTAACCACTGTGCCTCCAGGGAAGTCCCAGTTAGGACAATTTATCAATAGCTAGATAACAGATGCTGTTCTCATGGCTTTGGATCTATATTCTTTTTAAAACAACGGAGCTCAAAACATGCAAAATTACCCTTTAGTAAAGATTAGAGTCATCTTAGCCAATCTGTTAGGATCTTTTCAAATCATCAGTAACCATTTACAGTATTTCTCATTTGGACATAATTTTCAAATTTGAATAAGTACAATATATACATATTTTTTCATATGTAAGTCTTAGAGAAAACACAGAACAAGAAACTCGGGAGCAGTACATTTCCAAAAGACACCACAGATTTCTCACAAATCAGTGGTCTTAACCTGAATCATCAGTATCACTTCTGGAGATTTAAAAAAATATACAACATACAATAGGGGTCCATCTCTGGAGATTCTGAACTAGTTGGTCTGAGGTAGAATCTAGGTCCTAGATTACCTAGAATCTAGGACCTAGATTACCTAGATTTCTCATCTATATTATTTAGGAACTCCTCCACAACTAATGATAACAACATTGGCTTTTAATTACCAGAGAAGCAAATTACTTGTATTTATACATCCAATAAGTATTTATTGGGACCTATTATGAACAAGGCACTGTTCTAGGTACTTACATGTATTGTTATTTAATAGGTAATTCTCAACTCCTAGTTAAGAGTCAATGCCTTAAACCAGTGGTTCTCAAAGTGTGGTCCCCTGAGCAGCAGCATCAACATCCCCTTGGAACTTATTACAGATGCAGTTTCATCCCCACTCCAAATTTACTGAGTAAGAATCTCTGAGGGTGGGGACCAGCAATCTGCTTTAGTTAAGTACTGTGTTACAATAAGCATGATTGTGATGCACTCTCAACTTCTGAGGATCACTGCCTTAAAACAATGAGCCCTTAGTTACTTTTAGAGCCTTTGTATTCAAAGTGTAGTTCATGGACTAGCAGCCTCGCCTGGAATGTAGGCAATCCAAAAATGGGCAGAAGACCTAAATAGACATTTCTCCAAAGAAGATATACAGATTGCCAACAAACACATGAAAGAATGCTCAACATCATTAATCATTAGAGAAATGCAAATCAAAACTACAATGAGATATCATCTCACAGCAGTCAGAATGGCCATCATCAAAAAATCTAGAAACAATAAATGCTGGAGAAGGTGTGGAGAAAAGGGAACTCTCTTGCACTGTTGGTGGGAATGTAAAATGACACAGCCACTATGGAGAACAGTATGGAGGTTCCTTAAAAAACTACAAATAGAACTACCACACGACCCAGCAAGCCCACTACTGGGCATATACCCTGAGAAAACCATAATCCAAAAAGAGTCATGTACCACTGTGTTCACTGCAGCTCTATTTACAATAGCCAGGACATGGAAGCAACCTAAATGTCCATCGACAGATGAATGGATAAAGATGTGGCACATATATACAATGGAATATTACTCAGCCATAAAAAGAAACGAAATTGAGTTATTTGTAGTGAGGTGGATAGACCTAGAGTCTGTCATACAGAGGGAAGTCAGTCAGAAGGAGAAAAACAAATACCTCATGCTAACACGTATATATGGAATCTAAGAAAATAAATGTCATGAAGAACCTAGGGGCAAGACGGGAATAAAGACACAGACCTACTAGAGCATGGACTTGAGGATATGGGGAGGGGGAAGGGTAAGCTGTGACAAAGTGAGAGAGTGGCATGGACATATATACACTACCAAATGTAAAAGAGATAGCTAGTGGGAAGCAGCCGCATAGCACAGGGAGATCAGCTAGGTGGTCTGTGACCACCTAGAGGGACCGGATAGGGAGGGTGGGAGGGAGGGAGACGCAAGAGGGAAGAGATATGGGAACATATGTATATGTATAACTGATTCACTTTGTTATAAAGCAGAAACTAACACACCATTGTAAAGCAATTATATTCCAATAAAGATGTTAAAAATAAAAATAAATTAAAAAAAAAAAAAGCAGATCTCTACCACAGACCTCTAAAACAGAATCTGCTAAACAAGACTCCCAGGTGATGTGAATGCGCTTAAAGTTTGAGAAGCAAGCTGCGGTTCTTAATCCTAGCTAGCCATACATTAGAATACCTGGGGAGTTAAAAAAATACTGGGTACGGGCTTCCCTGGTGGCGCGGTGGTTGGGAGTCTGCCTGCCGATGCGGGGGGCACGGGTTCGTGCCCTGATCCAGGAAGATCCCGCATGCCGCGGAGCAGCTGGGCCCGTGAGCCATGGCCGCTGAGCCTGCGCATCAGGAGCCTGTGCTCCGCAGCGGGAGAGGCCACAACAGTGAGAGGCCCACATACCGGGAAAGAAAAAAAAATGGTCCATGGAATCAGATAATATCAGGCAACTTGAGGCGAAAGGTTGATGTGATTTTGGAAGGGAAATAAAGATACTGTTGCCTGCACCCTTTGCCTTGAAAGTTGACAGTCTGGAGCCAACCTGGGTGGGGCACAGGGGTCTGAACCTGGGGTGAAGAGATCAGAGAGGGGAGAAAGCTTGGAATTCCTGAATTGCCTTTGAAAATTCTTTCCCTCTGTGTGTCTGGATCCCACATGAGGGTCCAGGCCAACTTGTGTTTGAAGTGAGAGTTAAAAATGTAAAGTGGCTTTTACACAGGTTCCGTTAAGGGCCGGGCTCTCTGGAAGAAGATGTGGAACACCCTAAATCAAGCCCCTGTAATGTAAAGTGGCTTTTACACCTGTGAGTGGAATTACTCATTAATGGCAGAGAGGCTGGCTCCTCCTGCTCTCACACTAGCCCCTGGTTGGAAAGAACCACATGGCTTTCCTGCCTTCTTTCTCTTAAATGGGTATGTGTGAAAGAGGACTAGTATATTTTATCTTGGGCTGTATATATTTTTTAATTATTATTTTTTCAATTATTTTTTAAAATTTAAGAGATATGGGAACATATGTATATGTATAACTGATTCACTTTGTTATAAAGCAGAAACTAACACACCATTGTAAAGCAATTATATTCCAATAAAGATGTTAAAAATAAAAATAAATTAAAAAAAAAAAAAGCAGATCTCTACCACAGACCTCTAAAACAGAATCTGCTAAACAAGACTCCCAGGTGATGTGAATGCGCTTAAAGTTTGAGAAGCAAGCTGCGGTTCTTAATCCTAGCTAGCCATACATTAGAATACCTGGGGAGTTAAAAAAATACTGGGTACGGGCTTCCCTGGTGGCGCGGTGGTTGGGAGTCTGCCTGCCGATGCGGGGGGCACGGGTTCGTGCCCTGATCCAGGAAGATCCCGCATGCCGCGGAGCAGCTGGGCCCGTGAGCCATGGCCGCTGAGCCTGCGCATCAGGAGCCTGTGCTCCGCAGCGGGAGAGGCCACAACAGTGATAGGCCCTCGTACAGAAAAAAAAAAAAAGTTACAGAAAAAAAATACTGGGTCCTACTCCCATTCTTTTTTTGTTTTTCAAATTTGTTTATATTTTATTAATTTATTTTTGGCTGAGTTGGGTCTTCGTTGCTGCACACAGGCTTTCTCTAGTTGTGGTGAGCAGGGGCTACTCTTCATGGCAGTGCGCGGGCTTCTCTTGTTGCAGAGCACAGGCTCTAGGGCACCCGGGCTTCAGAAGTTGCAGCACGTGGGCTCAGTAGTTGTGGCTCCCGGGCTCTACAGTGCAGGCTCAGTAGTTGTGGTGCACAGGCTTAGTTGCTTCACGGCATGTGGGACCTTCCCGGAGCAGGGATCTAACCCGTGTCCCCTGCATTGGCAGGCGGATTCTTAACCACCGCGCCACCAGGGAAGTCCCCTGCCAAACATTCTGATTTAATAAGTCTGGGGTGGGGACTAACCATCAGAATTTGTTTGAAGCTCCTCAGGTGATTCTAAATGTGAAGTAAAATTTGAGAACCACTGCTTTAGGATAAGAGCTCTTAAGCTAGGGATGGTGAAGAGGAAAGACTGGCTTGGGTTTCAGTGGGGTCTATGAGCATTATAAAGTTGTATGCAAGAGTCTGTGTTTATTCATGTGTGCATTTTTCTAGGCCCATAACTTCTGTCATTTTTCTTTTTTTAAGAGTCTCTCCCCACTAAAAAAAAGTTAAGAATCTCTTCTTCGAAATATGGTGTTCCTACCATTTTATAAGCACGCAATAGTAATTTGGTTCACATCTTAGCTTCCACTCCTACATGAAAGAAGCCTGAATAAAATGAATTGGAGTTTGGTGTCTCCTGACCAACTGCAGTTAGTGTTCAAAGACAAGGGAAGAGAACCAGGAGCTACTGAGTCCTCCTATATGCCAAATGCTTTGCCATTACATTAGATCATTTATCTTCACAACTCTGTAAAGTGAGTATTATTGTTCCTGCTTCACAGATGAGATTCAATCAAAGAGATTAAATAACTTGCTAAAGCCACACTAAGGGGTGAAGCCAGGAATCATACCTAAGTTTGACTCCAAAGACCACACTTTACCACTATGCCAGATTGGAGTTTTCAAACTTTTAGACTGTATCAGAGATACCTGGAGGACTTGTTAAAACACAGAGAGCCGGACCCCACCCTCAGAATTTCTGATTCAGCCGGTGTGAGGTGAAGCTCAAGAACTTGCACCTCTAACAAATTCCTAGGTGATGCTGATGCTGCTGGTCAGGGAACCAGACTCTGAGAAACAATGTCATTCATTGATTTATTCACTCACTCACTCACTCACTCACTCATTCTTCATTCATTCATTCCCTAACATATTGCAGGTATGGGGGATATCACATTTTAGACCCAAGGGAAATAGTGGAGAATAAGGCAAAGTCCATGCCCTCATGGATCTTATATTCTAGTGAGAATATCTGACAGAAAACGAACAAATGTTAAAAAATATGTATCATTCCAGGTAATAAACCCTATGACAAAAAAATCAAGCAATGTAAGGGGGTGGGGGATAAAACTTTAGATAGAGTAGTCAGGAAAGACCTTTCTGGGGTGCCACTTGCGCAGAGAACTGAAGTGAGAAAGTAAGGTATGAGACTTTCTGGAGGAAAAGCATTCTAAGCAGAGGTAAGGAACAGCAAGATGGCCACTGGAGCAAAGCGTCATTGTGCACAGCATCATAAGCTATGTTAAAGACTTTGTTACTCTGAGGATGATGAGAATACCAGGATGCTATCAAAGGCTTACCTATTATATAGTACGGTTCGCGCAGAAGATTCCAATAAAGTTAATGGCATTTGCAGCTTTATAACTGGAACGACTTTTGGTTGTTCAAAAATATTTCCAAAAAGATCCAAGTACTCAAGGGATAAATTTTTAAATTCACTAGGCAAAAACGGAAGCTTATTTCGAGCCGCTGACAAAAAACGCAGGTTTGTCAGTTGTCCCATCTTGAAAGGAAGTCGAATCAATTCATTATCATCAAGTTTTAAATCTGTAAGTTCTTGGAGCTGGCAAAACTGCACAGGGAGTGCCTTAATTTTGTTCTTGCTGAGATCCAAACTCCGAAGTGACTTCTGGAGTGTAGACTGACACAAGGCTACACTAAATGACTCCAAGTGATTATCATTCAGGTTAAGTTCTTGAAGGTGGATGAGGTCTCCAATTGTAGCTGGAAGCTTTTTTATATGGTTGTGACTCAAGTCTAATTTTCTAAGGTTTTTTAAGGAAAGCATACGTATATCAACCCGGGCAAGCCCACAATAAGAAGTCTGAAGATGTTTCAGAGAATAGGGGAAGTTCTTGCTTAGAGGATAGTCCTTTTTGGATGTGATAACCATTTTAGTTTTAAATTTTTCAAATTCTGAAGTCTTCACTGGTGTGAAGGTTAAAAGTGGTGCCTCAACATCACAGCCTCTGTGAGCCAGTCTTACAGCTGAAAGGAAACCCTTTAGACTGCTGGAATTGGCCTGAATACATAAAAATAAGTTGTACAATTATAAATTCCATTTTAGATAATGCATCCATGCTAATCCATCCTAAACAAAGTCTGTAAAGTTATATATGCAAATCATGCAATCATTTATTGAAAATGGCTGTACAAATTTTTTTAGTATTCTATTTTCACTAAATTTCAATACAGATACAAAAAACTTTAAACGTTTTTGAAAAAATTATATTGAGAGACATACGCTAAATAAAACTGTTCACGGGGGAACCATAAGAGTATAAAATAAAACAGGAAAGCATGAAAAGATTCCACTTAAGAATTGGGTTTAAGATGAACTGACCCATCGACTATAATCCCCCCAAAAAACACAAAAAAAGTTACTTAACCTTAGTAACCAAAGTCAAAAAAAAAAAAAAAAAAAAAAAAAAAAAAGAATATCATTTCAGAGTTTCCAAAGTGCTTCAACATGGATTCAAGCTTTCCTGAAAGAGGGGTGATCCTGTGACCACGTGACATTTCAGAGGTCACATCTGATTTTTTTATTTCTTGCCACTTGCACAAATATGAATTTGTCTTGCTGGAACAGTTTGAAGCTCGGAGCAAATGGAGAGGAAACATTGTTCACAGTGAAATCACTGGTGGAGTCCAGTACGTCACGTGGCCTCCGTCTACTCTCTAGAACTTCTGGGCCTTCCTCCCAGCCAGTGCTGTTTGCCCGCCAACCATGCCTAGGGGATTAACATGAGAACATCAGGAAACAATGGATCACATCTTGTTGAAAAAAAAAAAAAAAAAAAAAAGAAAAGATGAACTGACCCAAATCTCCAGTGCCTCTGAGACAGAATGAGGTAGTGCGGTGCACTGCCAAACACCTAGGGGGCATTATTCACAAACACTAGGAATTGTGGAAAGCAATGGCCCTGTCAAAAGCAAGGCCAGGGCTTCCCTGGTGGCGCAGTGGTTGGGGGTCCTCCTGCCGATGCAGGGCACGGGTTCGTGCCCCGGTCCGGGATGATCCCACATGCCGCGGAGCGGCTGGGCCCATGAGCCATGGCCGCTGGGCCTGTGCATCCAGAGCCTGTGCTCCACAGCGGGAGAGGCCATGACAGTGAGAGGCCCACGTACGGGGGTGGGGGTGGGGCGGGGGGAAGGAAGGCCAAATAGCACTCAATGCCAAAAGTACTAGAAAACATCAAAAGCAAGAGACTGCTTCCAGCTGGACACAGAAATCACTAATAAAGTGGTATGTGAACTAAGTCATCAATAAAAATAACTAATACTTGCAGGACACTTCAGAAGTTTCGTAAAGTTTATATGTGAAGGACTAGCGAACTTTCAGCAAGTTTCGGAAACTAAGTATATGATCCTATTTGGTTGGAATGTAGGAGCTTTGTAGAGCAGTAAAAGAGGAAAAATATAGTACGGGGATAGATTACAGATGAGCTTGATGCCAAGGTAAGGAGGATAGAATTATCAGGCTGTGGGAAACCACTGAAGAATTCTGAGTTGAGAATTACATGACAAGAGCTATTTTGGCAGCAGTATACACAGTGAAGCGCAGTGAGGAAAGTCTGGTGACCTGGGTGAAGCAGTCCAGCCAGTAAGTCCAGAGTGGTCATCAGTGTCGAGTTCTACAGAGCTCAAAAAGGATAAGAAATAATGGCAATGTGACTGGCAAATTGGAGGGAGATCACTGATCTCTGAGGCAGTATTTTGTGAGTAACCAGTGAAAGCAGAGGTCAAAAGAGATAGCAAGAAAGTGGAGCCAACAGATTTAGCCTTGATTTTCCAGAAATTTGTCTATTCTACTTTCTTAATTGGTAAGACCTCTCAGCTTGTTTTTAGGTAGAAGGAGTTAGTGGAAAGATAGGCTGAATATAAGAGAAAATGAAAAATCACAAGAACAGGAGGAGGTAGGACAAAACACCTCCATTCAATACAAATACTTTAAACAGTTATTAAACTTTTAATGTTTACAAAGCATGTGCCTTGGGGTTAAGGATACTGCAAGGTTGAACAAATCACTGCTCCTACCCTCTGGGAAGGGGGAAAAGGAAAAAATGAGGTAAGGCAAAGAAGAAAACAGTTTTTTATTCTAATGGTTTATATATTTTTAAAAGTGATTATAGTAAGTAAAATACCCCCTGAAGTGTTTCTAATTGTATTTCATTTTTTTTTTAACACCAAATTTAGATTCATCACGTGTGATTCAGCTGGCAAAATGTAGACCTGTGCCACCTGCCTTATAGAGTTCTGTCTAGGAACACCCTGAGGCTCCATCTTGGGCACAGAAGCAAACCTAGTTTTCCTTCCCATCCTGGGCAACTTTTCTGAGACTGACTCTGCCATTTTAGAGGCCATACATGCATGCCAGGGAAACTGCCGTCACTTCTTCAAACATACCAGCAAGTGACTGTCTCTGTTCAGCTATGTGAGTATCAGGATCCTAAAGGAGCCTCTATTCTCTTTACAGTCAACCAACCTAAGCATTAACGTTTTTAATACCATACCTTACTTAGACAGATATCCACGGGAGGCTCCTTTAACCGAACAGTGGCTTTCCCCTCATCCACAAATTTGGTGAAGAACTGCTCAATGTTCTCCTTTAGCTGCTTAAAACCAATGGGAAAAAAGGACAAAACCAGGTACTGTTATTCAATATTGATTACAACTAGAATGTGCCAGTCACTTTGCCAGGTTTGGTTTGGCCTTTAGTTCTTAAGTCTGGGTGCTCTGTGGTTTTAAGATTTAAAGGTTTTTGTTTGGTTGGTTTTGGGGGTATTTACACTCCTTATCTAGCTTCTGGTAAGATATAACTGTTCTGGGCCTTCCTTGGTGGTGCAGTGGTTAAGAATTTGCCTGCCAATGCAGGGGACACGGGTTTGAGCCCTGGTCCTGGAAGATCCCACATGCCGTGGAACAACTAAGCCTGTGCGCCACAACTACTGAGCCTGCGCTCTAGAGCCCGCGAGCCACAACTACTGAAGCCCAATCCCACATGCCGTGGAACAACTAAGCCTGTGCGCCACAACTACTGAGCCTGCGCTCTAGAGCCCACGAGCCACAACTACTGAAGCCCATGCACCTAAAGCCCATGCTCTGCAACAAGAGAAGCCACCGCAATGAGAAGCCTGCACACTGCAACGAAGACCCGATGCAGCCACAAAAAAAGACGTAATTGTTCTACCTGTCCAATAACTCTTTCTTCTTCGAAAACAGAAACCCCTGTGTTTGAGGAGAATGTTTCTTTTCTCCCATTTCCAATAGCAGTTACTTGCCTTCTTAACTTCAGCCCATTAGTCTGGGGTGGGCATGCCTCCCACAAGATATAAACTCAGTGAAAGCAGGAATCCTGTCTCCTTTGTTCACCTTTATTTCCCTGGAGCCAGAAAAGTGACTGACACATAACAGCTGCTCAAAAATTTTTAATGACTAATGTTGCTTCTGCTTCAGACTTCAATGCAGCAACTATTTATTGAGAAGCCACTATGTACCAGGTACTATGACAGGGGGCTTGGGACAACAGTGGCAAATAAGACCAGCATGGTAATTACACTAATCAAGTTGGCAATCTCATACGAGACAGTTATTAAACAAGTAATTACAAGCATAAAAAATATTAAAAGAAGGGAAGTACAGGCTGCTGTAAGACCTTATTAGCAAAGGGGTATGAAAGTGACCTTCAAGGTAAGAATGAAGGATTAAGAGATGTTAGGCAACTGAAGATACTGGGGGAAGACACAGGGGGTAGCATACCAAGAAGATGGAACAATGTGTTCAAAGCCTTGAAGGTAAGAGAGCTTGGTAGCTGTGAGGAGCTGAAAGATGTTCAGTGCACCTGAAAGATCCAGTGAAAAGAGGCAGGTGAGCCTAGAGAGGTAAACAGAGATTAGATGGTGAAAGATTTTGTAAACCATATTAAGAATTTTGGATTTTTATCCTAGGAACAGTGATATCCACTGACTGACTTTAAGATAGGAACATAATTAGGTCTACATTTGGAAAAGCTTCCTTTAACTACAGTGTAAGAATGAACTTTGGGATGGGGAGAATGGGATGGAAAAAGACAACGGTAGAAGTAGGGAGATCCTTTAAGAAACTAGCCAGGCAAGGGACAATGGTGATTTAGGTTACAGCTGGGATGGAAGGAGGTATGAAAATATGAAAGCTACCTAGGAAGTAGAACTGAAAGAATTCAATAATATATTGGATGTGGGGAGGGAAAGGCTTTAAGGTGCCTGGATGGGGCAGAATACTACTTAAAGGGTTGCAGAAGACTGTCAGAAAAGCAGGGTTAGGGATGGCAAGGAAAATTAATCTGGGGAAACTTTGAGTTTGAAATACTGCTACACATCCAAGTGAAGATTTCCAGTAGGTAGCTGAGGTAGTCCGAGAGGACTAGCTAAAGAACATATTTGGAAAATCACAGTCAAATGGATGACAGCTGAAGTCAGGACAGAAGAGTAGAGGGTTGTAAGAAAGAGCCCCAAGATACTTCCATACTGAGCACTAATACCTACTCTTCAAGGCCCGGGACAAAACCACCTTAATTCAACTAATAAATGTTTACTTGACACCTACTATGTCCCAAGCCCTGTGGCACCACCTCTTCTACAAAACTTTCTCAAGACCTTTAATCAGAATTGATCTCATTTTTGATATTATACTACTCTGCTTCTACCTTTATTACAGCACTTATCATAGCCCACCTTTATAAATGGTGGTTTCTGTTCCTCCCTTTCTAGTCTTGGAAAAACAGTGACTAAATCAGGTTTATTTCCCACAGTATCTAGCACTGCACCCTGCACACATTAAGTCTTCAACTAGCAGTTTAAAATAAAATTTTGGTTAGGTCAGCTACTGACTATTAGTGCAGTAAAAGTTTTAAAGGAGAGATCATAACAGACTCTGAAAATAGGCAGTACCTAAGCTGGGCATGAAAAGATAGGTTTTAGGGAAGACAACAGGGAGAAAAGGGAGACCCAATTCTGGTTATGAGTTTGCTTTTGTCACCTAACAGTTTTCTAACCTTTAAAATTTGGGTGATTTCTAAAGTCCTTTTAATTTGAAAAATTATACGAATTGATTCCATGGAAAAGGGGGAATTATTTAGACTTTCAACTACTCACATCAAACATTTACGTGGCTCTGAATGAAACAGCAATAACTCCTTTGCTCAACTATGAGTATTCACTGAGGAGTAAAACACTGTAAGGGAAATAATCTCAGAAATTGTTTAAAATCCAGTCAAGAATCAGATGCAATGGTGGGTGATGAATTATCCCCTCAATTTTATTACAGTAGGCACAAAGGTATTCCAGTCATTTTCACAAAATAACGTGCTTGGTAATCAACGTAAAAGGATTTTATAAAACTTGCGCTTTAAAAATTCTATTTCAAAAAATTCTACTTCAACTTCCAACTTCTGGAGGGTTTACTACTGCTAGGTAGATACGAAAAAGTCTTGGACCTAACAAATCAAGACTTAGGAAATCAAACATTTGAGGAGAAAAAAAAAAGAGAGAAAGAGATGCAGTAACCAATAACTTTAATAAAAATATCAAGATGCAACCCAAGCATTACTGCTTTACTACTGTACTAATCTCGCCTAATGACCTTAGATACACCCCCACAAAGCCTTAAAACAAACAAACAAACAAACAGACAAAACTAGCGAAAAGCCTGTGGAGAAACAGAATCTACTGAACCAAAGTGTAGTCATTTTACAGTTCTCCCAAACTGGACTGATGCTTCGTTTATAGTTTAATCCGGCAGGCCGAAATTTCCAAGGCTTTAAAGGGGCGGGGCTACTATCTACTACTAAACAGCAAGGCTGTCAATACAAAGTCGCAGAAATGGGCAAGAAAAATAAGAAGTGCACTCTCAAAATCTTTCCTCCTCGGGGTCCGTAGGGAGACGCCGGGGTCCGGGTGGTCATGGGGTTCGGGGGCTGGGCGCTCAGGAACCCCTAAGACGGAGTCCGGCCTCGGGAACAGTCGGGCGCTTAGGGCAAGAGCGCCTGGCTGCCACCCCTGACCTGCCTGCTTCACGCACCTCATAGCGGGTCCCGAGCTTGTCCTTCAGGGTGGAAATGAACAGGCAGGCGGGGTGCCGGCCGCCCGGCTCGCCTCCCGCTCGAGGCCGCGGCTGAGTCCTGGGAGCCTGCTGACAGAGGCTCAACACCGCCCGGACGCCCTTGCCCCTGTTCCTCAGCCCCAAGGCCGGCAAGTGCCGACTGACTACCTCCACCTCGCAGTGCAGCTTCATCTCGCCGTAGCTCCAACAACCAGCTGCCACCTCTCGGCTTTGAAACTTGCCCCTTCCCGCCACGCCGCGCCGCGCCGCCGCCGGGGTCCTCGAGCACGCGGCTGTTCGGGGATCTGCCTGCCTGCTCGTGGTGCCGACGTCTCCGGTTTCTTTGTACAGCGGCTCCACGAGTCCTGCGGGGACGGATGGCGTCCCCTCTCCCTTGCAGGGTCAAGTCCGCACTGTGGCTGCGGCCCGCGGAGGGCGGACACCAACCACCTGAGGACCCGGCGCGCGTCTCCCGAAACCGGCGATAGCCGGGGCCGCCACGTCCGTTCCCGGGAGCGTGCGCTGACGGCCGCAGCTATTATAGTTTGGGCCCGAGTCCTAGTTTCCGCTGTTGACCGTTAATGCGCTGCACGCACACGTGGGGTCCTTGAGTTTCCTAAGGAAAGGCATCAGCTCCTCTGTTACCGGGGAAGCTTTTTTGCCTACATACCTTCGGCCCTTTGCGAGTTGCCTAGTGCCAGTTGGGGCGCGACATTTCCCGGCGCTGATGGGCTGGTGTTTTGTTTTGTTTTTGGTGCTCCGGAGGCGACACCTGCCATGTCAGAAGGGAACTTGATATGACAGTATTTGACTTGGCAATTCCTGTTGAACAAATTCCCACTTTGCAACCGCTAGTGGGTTGGATGGAGTGGCTGGCTTAACTGCATCTAAGGCTTGGAAAGACCGTCCAGACCCCAGATGCATACCCTTCGGACTCCTATTCCATTTATTAAAGAAGGGCCAGGCCCTGGGTGTGGCGAGGGAGGCGCTCACATTTAGGGTCGTAGCAGTCTCGCCCACTTAAATTTTGCGTGCTCGCCTCTCGCTGGTCCCAGATTTGTATTAAATATTCCATTTTGTCTAAGGTGTACTTTCACAAGTGTGAAATGGCGTCCAAAAATACTTTTCAACCGTGACAATATAATGATTTATTCTTGAATGAGCGTCTCTGTGTACAACAGTTTGAACCTAGAGGGTTACCCGTTGATTATTTTCTGAAAAACAAAGTTGGTTCATGAAAAGTGGTGATAAGGTAATAAAAAATTACTTTTTTTCCTATTTAGTATTCTTGCTTGTAGAGCATGAAAGCACTACTCAGCATTTACCAACAGTTAATCTTATGGCTAGAGAGAAAGAGGATTAAACTAAAACGACACCCTAGAATTTTCAAAGAAATTGGACTTTATAGGAATTACCTATTTTTTGTTCGAGTGGGTAATAACAGATGAAAAAAATAAAACACCTGCGTAAACAAGTATGTTAAAATATACCCCCGAACCTGTAGAAAAAGTTGGGAGCTGGGAACATTTTAAGTGTTGGACAAACTGTTGTAATTTTATTTTATTTATTTATTTTTTGGCCATGCTGCATGGCTTATGGGAGAACACCGACCAGGGATCAAACCCCTGCCCCTGGCAGTGAGAGCACCTGAGTCCTAACCACTGGACCACCAGGGAATTCCCTAAAATTACTTTTCATTTATTTTGTTTCTCCAGGTTTCTGTGCATACCAGGCATTCAACAGATAATTGAATATCTCTGACTTCCTGAATTTGTGCCCACAGTAAACTTTACTCAGGTTTGTACTCAGCTGTGTTCAAGCTAGTAAAATCAAACGTCATCATATTCTTAAAGAGAGAGGTCACAATCTATGGACAGTGTAGACTTGTCTGCCCTAGCACGTTGGGACCAGATCTTGGAGCTGGTTTTTTTAATGGTAAATTTCATCTAAACTAAATAAAGCTGGGGCTTCCCTGGTGGTGCAGTGGTTTAGAATCCGCCTGACCATGCAGGGGACACGGGGTTCGAACCCTGGTCAGGGAAGATCCCACATGCCGAGGAGCTCCTGAGCCCGTGTGCCACAAATACTGAACCTGTGCTCTAGAGCTTGCATGCCATAACTACTGAAGCCTGCACACCTAGAGCCCATGCTCTGCAACAAGAGAAGCCACCACAATGAGAAGCCTGCGCACCGCAACGAAGAGTAGCCCCCACTCGCCGCAACTGGAGAAAGCCCGCGCACAGCGACAAAGACCCAATGCAGACATAAACAAATAAATAAAAATTTAAAAAATCTAAATAAAGCTATATAGTTAACAAATATACACCTAAGAATTAGACCTTTATAGTGCTGCTTTTGATAGGGATAGAGTAGGATAATTAGTTTAGAAATCTCACCAGGGGATTAAAGACAGAAAGGAAATTTTAACGGAGTTTGGGAGACTGTTGTAAGCTAATGACCACTCAGAAAAGAATCCAGTTATCTAGCAACAATCTACTCTTAACTTGAAGGAAGACCAGATGCATCCAAGTGCCAAGCACACTCAAGCCACAAACCCTGATAGTTAAAACACAAGATGATAGATATGGAGCCTGAATCTTGTCACATAAAGTCAGGGAGTTAGTGGTCCTTAAAGGGTTGCATTTCTGCATGTAGCCAAGACAGGAATATAGGTGAAAGGGAAAAGAAACTAGGTGAAAGGGGACATTATACCAAAACCTGAGATGAATGACCGTATTTTAGTATACGTTACCAGCCTTTTGCTAATATATATATTTGACTTAAATAGTTCTATGACCATCCGAATTAGACCATATAGGGTCAAAGGAGGAACTTACGATGTAAGCCTTCGAAACCGATAGGGGGCTCCGAGGAGCTCCAGTTTTTTCTGTCTCATGGAAGAAAGAATTCAGAGAGAGGCAAAGTGATAGGTAAGTGATTTATTAGAATAGGATGCTTGTGAGGCTTATAAGCAGGAGGGAGAGAGGGTGCTGCACCCCGAGAACTTAGTGGGCTATGGTTTTATAACCAAAGGAAAAGTTGGGCGTGGGGAAGACCACCATCTTCCTCATTCCTGAGTAGACGTCACACTGTCATCATCAGTTCCTCCTCCATGTCGGCTGGGGGACTTTTCTTGTCCCTACATGGTCAAGCCAGGACTGTTATGGCACAATGGAAATAAGCAAAAAGGCAGTAACATATGCTAAAAATGGTTAAATCACTTCAGGTTTCAGTATAATGTCACCCTTTATTTTTATTTTATTTTATTATTATTTTTTTTTGTGGTACGCGGGCCTCTCACTGTTGTGGCCTCTCCTGTTGCGGAGCACAGGCTCCGGACGCGCAGGCTCAGCAGCCATGGCTCACGGGCCCAGCCGCTCCGCGGCATGTGGGATCCTCCCGGACCGAGGCATGAACCCGCGTACCCTGAACCGGCAGGCGGACTCCCAACCACTGCGTCACCAGGGAAGCCCATATATTTTTGTTTTTAATGTGCCCAGAGGAGCATGTCCTAGGAATCAATAACTTACTGAGCTCACTGGACAGGATGTGGGTCTCATACCACCATTGTTTTATTGTTTGGGGGCATGTCTCATGCTCCTGTTGCATGGTTTTATTGCTAAGCAAGCCTGCTTGGTTTTGTGGTTAAGCAAACCTGCTTTCTTGAGTAATCATTAACTTACAGGGGTCTCCGATACTTTTTTATCTACTTACAATCCCCTAGTGGGATTAACTATTTAATTACCTACTTTGTTTCTTTACTCTGTCCCTATCACCTTGACATCTACCAAAAAGTGAGGAAGAAGGTGGTCTTCTCCCCTCCGCACGTTTTGTTTGATTATAAAAATATAGCCCTCTTTGGGCTTCCCTGGTGGCGCAGTGGTTGAGAGTCCGCCTGCCGATGCAGGGAACACGGGTTCGTGCCCCGGTCTGGGAAAATCCCACATGCCGCGGAGCGGCTGGGCCCGTGAGCCATGGCCTCTGAGCCTGCACGTCCGGAGCCTGTGCTCCGCAACGGGAGAGGCCACAACAGTGAGAGGCCCGCGTTATATATATATATATATATATATATATATATATATATATATATATATATGGCCCTCTTTGTTCTTGGGGTTGCCTCTTGCCTGCCTTTGTATTCTCACAAGCGTCCTATGTATACTAATAAATTCACTCTTCGCCTGCCACTTTGCCTTTTCTGCAAAGAGACAAAAGAACCTGAGCTTCAGTAAGTCCTGTACTAGGTGAGTGGTTTCAATTAAAAGACAGTGGGTTCGAGGTCCCTCCTAAAGTCAGGGATTGTGGGTTCAAATCCCATCTGAGATGGAGTGTGGTTTCCCTTTTCCCTGTTGACACTCTTTGATCATCTTTTATAGGTTGTGTTTCCACTATGATTTCCTAATTAATACCCAACTGCCCCTTGTTAATATTTCCATGTCAGTTCAGAGCTGTATTACTTCCCTCCAGAATTATTTCTAAACCTACCAGGTCTTCTTACTTCAGTACACTTATTTATTCATTTAATATTTATGGTGTTCTTGCTGTATGCCAGCACCTGTGCTAGATATTTAAAAGGCAAAGGTGCTCTCCCTCCTCCACCGCTGCCGCCTCCTTCTGCCACTCCTGGTGCTGCTTGTGTGCTCTTTTGATGTGGACCTGGCACCTTTTTAGTGAAGCGGCAGCTGAGGAGAATCTGACGCTCGCCATGGCTGATGAAAAACCCAAGGAAGGAGTCAAGACTGAGAACAATGATCATATTAATTTGAAGGTGGCGGGGCAGGACGGTTCTGTGGTGCAGTTTAAGATTA
Source organism: Lipotes vexillifer (assembly GCF_000442215.2). Classification (NCBI taxonomy): domain Eukaryota; kingdom Metazoa; phylum Chordata; class Mammalia; order Artiodactyla; family Lipotidae; genus Lipotes; species Lipotes vexillifer. The sequence goes on from NW_006771065.1 coordinate 514,143, forward strand.
AGAGTCATACACCACTTACTAAACTATTGAAAGCCTATTGTGAACAACAGGGTATGTCAATGAGGCAGATCAGATTCCAATTTGATGGGCAGCCAATCAATGAAACAGACACACCTGCACAGTTGGACATGGAGGCTGAAGATACAATTGGTGTGTTGCAGCAGCAGACAGGAGGTGTCTACTAAAAAGGGAACCTGCTACTTTACTCCAGAATTCTGTTCCTCCATTCCAAGAAGACATTCTCAATTAGAAAACCGCAATTTGGTTCCACCACATCCTGACTACTACAGTATAGTTTTCTCTGTTCATTCATTTTCCCCTTCCCCCTTTCTTTATTGTACATAAAGTAACTGGTGTACGTGCACAAGCATAGTACTTTTTTTTTTTAAGTAAATGGCCAATGGTATGTTTTGACTGACATCAAATGGAGATGGGCTGGGGAAAAATACTGGTTCTATGAAAATACCCCCTTTTCTCCATTAGTGGCATGCTCATTCAGCTCTTGCCTTTATATTTCAGTAAGTTATTTTGCTCTCACTGTTTAACAAAAAAGAACAACATAAAAATCCTTGCATACCTTGTTCGATGGGAGAATTTTAATGCTTTTCATTTATCATTGTAAAACCAAGGACAATTTTATAACTTTTTTTTATGTAGCTGTTACAAGCAGGGCAATGTCTTTAAATTACTCTAAAAGAAATGAATCCTAGACAGTTTTCCCTTCAAGTCAAGCGTATTGTTGTTTAAATAAACTTCTTGTTCAAAAAAAAAAGGCAAAGATGAGTTTACATTGTTTAGAAGAGACAAATAAACCAATAATTATACTATAATGGGAGAAATGTTAGATGAGAACATTAGATGAGTATAAAGCAGCCAGATGATGAAAACATTTTTTTTGCTAAACTAAGGCTTTTTAACATTATCCTGAAAATTCTGGAACAGGATTCAAAATGTTCAAGCAGGGATAAAATTTAGACCTGTTTAAGAAAGGCTACTGTGGTCAGTGAAGAGATTAATTTGCAATTAAAGCAAGCCTAGAGGCAGCAATACCAGTTACAAGGCTAATACAATAATCCACCATTCACACTGTTGCCAAATTAAATTTTCAAAGGTGTCTCTCTTCACAGAATCCTAAAATGTTGAGCTGAAACATAATTTATAGATATTCTAATTCAGTTCTCTCATTTTATACGAGGGGAATGGAAGCTGAAAAGAGTAAAGGGATTTGCCTGTGACCTCATAGATAGTCATTGTTCAAACAAATAGTACTAGAACTTAAGTCTCATAGGTTGTGCTTAATTCTTCCCAAAAATCTTCATGGATTTCCACCCCACAATTTAATTAAATACAGTTGCCCAGAGCCTTGTCTCTTTCCCCCTCAGAATCCAGGTCCTATTACCTAGATGGACAAATCTCCCCAGAGGAGTCTCTATGGTTTTCAGTTCCCTGTTAGTTCCTGATCTTTGGGATTCCCTGGAGCTCAACTCTGCATTTTATTTATTTATTTTTAGTTAAAAGGAAGCTTTTATTAACAGGAAGGTTTTTCTTAATTCATATAAGATCCATCTTGAATATTAAATAGGATAATATACTCCATAGTCCGAGTCTAATTCTAACCCATGAACACTTTATTCCAGTTTAGTCCTCTCAGATGCTTGCTATGTTATTTATATTTTAACAGGTAAAAGCCATTAACTACTAGCTACTTAACTAAAAGTAACTACATTGGAAAATGAAAATTTATAGAATTTTGTCATTAGATCAGAGTAAAAAAATCAAACAGGATAAAATTTTGTTTAGAAATCTTTATCATTAGGGTATTCTTACACTTTTCAGAACAAGTATAATTTTCAGAAATTATACAAGGCAACTTATTAAATATCAATATTTAGCAATGTTTTGTTTAGTTGAAATGTTATTTTAATTGTAAAAACCATCTCCGGTTACAAAAAAATCAAAAATCGTATTGGCTTTAACTTGCTTTTACAAATGTCCTAAGAAGTCTCAAGCTAAACAATATTCTAAGTTGAAAAACAATAATTTTCAAATAGTTTGTTATACTATTTTTGTGGTTTATGTACATATATTAACTGGTTTCTTTTATAGGAAACCTGACTAGAAGTTTATCACTTTAAGTGCTGTGAAGTAAAGGCAAGAGCTCATCACCTTTTAACAAAAACACGCTGTATGCAACAATTCCCAGTATCAAAGATATTCTTATTTATTTAGTGGTGGATAATTAATTGCCTGCTACAAAATACAAAACAAAATACATTTACTGATTTAGTTTTCAGATTGCAGCTGCACTCTGGTATCCAAAGCAAGGATTTCCATAAATAAAAGCTGCAAAGCAATTCACCTACTGGTTAGTTTAGGTCAATGCTTTTTTTCACCCTATTATTCTTTTTTCTTCTCCACGGCCCCCATCCCCTGCAGTGACACAGTATTATTAAAAAACATTAAGTCCCTGGAATTTATGCATCAGAGCAAGACATCATTTAAGTAATTTCAAATGATGTACAGCTCTTCACGTAAAAAAGGATGTTTTGTGGTCGTAATTAACTTCAAAAAGTAATTAGATTCAAATAACCTGGCATATTATGCTTTAGCAATTACAGAACCATGATTTTGACACATGGCAATTTATAAGTTAGGCAAATATGAAATGCTAAAAGATGTGAACAGCTGTTCTGTTTAAGTTTAGAGTGCTGCAAAATTCTGGCAATGACTTTTTCAGTTAACATAACCAGCCCATGATACAGCATACTAAGTCATAAAGTACAAATCCAAGGAAGGTAATACCTTTACTAAGTTACAAAACTTTGGCAAACCAATACAGTACTCTGTAACACAATAAAGTATATTTTTGTTGGCATCATTTATTACTTTCGTGATAGTTTTTACTCCAAAAATGTTAAGTACCAAATTAAAACATTGTGATTTTTAACGGTGGTTTATAGCAGAGCAAATTATTTTATACCATCAATGTCTTTTTAAAACTATACAGTTTCTCCTTTAAAAATGAGTTCCCTCATGCAAGTTCTACAAGTTTATTGCAGCAGGGTAGTCGTGGGTATGTGAGAGGTGGCTCTGCTTGGTTCTGGGGTTGGTCCCAAACTAGGTAGAGTTCCAATGCGTGAAAAGCTTTAAAATTCTACTTTAAGGAGGTTTAATCAGTCAATATCAATTTTTAAGTACTTTTCAAAAATTGTTAAATTTTCACATAAATACTGGAATCCTCAAAATCAGGCAGCCATTTCAGACAACACTAATTTCAGCCGATCCCTTTGTTTAGAAACACTGCACCTCTTGGTTTTGATCAAGTCACATAGTCTTTCTTCAGCTTATCAAAAAACAAAATTCTACCGAAAATATAGTTGTATTTTTATTTATTAAAATTTATTTATTTTATTTATTTATTTTTGGCTGCATTGGGTCTTCGTTGCTGCGCACGGGCTTTCTCTAGTTGTATCGACCGGCTTCTCATTGCGGTGGCTTCTCTGGTTGCGGAGCACCGGCTCTAGGCGCACAGGCTTCAGTAGTTGTGGCATGTGGGCTCAGTAGCTGTGGCTTGCGGGCCCTAGAGCGCAGGATCAGTAGTTGTGGCGCCCGGGCTTAGTTTTTCTGCAGCATGTGGGATCTTCCCGGACCAGGGCTCGAAGCCGTAGTCCCCTGCATTGGCAGGTGGATTCTCAACCACTGTGCCACCAGGGAAGCCCTGTATTTTTAAAATAACAAATAAATATACTGCCAGCTTGTAGAGACCTGGGGAACTGGGTGTTGTTTATCAACTTTCATTATCATTTATTCACAAATGCTGCTGCCGCTGTTGGTGTCCTTATGCTCCCTCTTGCCGAAGCCGTCAATCCCTCAATTTCAGCATTTAATTTATGTATTACCCACTCCATTGCTTCTCGGCCTTTATTAGCATTTGATGGTATCGTACTTGCCATCAGTCCTTCGAGGTTAACTGTTGAGACTGACTCCTTTCATGGTAATTATGGCTTCTTGAGTTAAAACAGTTTTTTTCTGGGTCTTGAGGCAGTGGTTTGTATATGTCTCTCATCTACTGAAACCATATTTGTAAATGAAATATTAGTAGATTTAATTTCCATTGTTTTCTCTACGGGATCCACTACAGAATGTTCTTGCACATATGTTTTGGTTCTTGCTGCACCAATAAGAGATTTCACAATGGAAGGCTGTCCCCACTCTGTGCTGAGAAGTCTATGGCTGTGCAGCTTTCCAGAGGGATCTATGTGTCTGTCCAATGCATCGACTCCAACCACACTCGGGTTCATAGGGTTTGGGTATTTCTGCATTGCAGCTGTTGTAACAGTTTCCCATGGGTGGTCAAAGACGTGCTCCGAAGTCCAGATCTTCATGGTGCCGGCGGCCTGCGTGGTGTCCAGGCGTCGCTAGGGCACAATGAAACAAAGAAGCCACTCTTGCCCCTGCCCCGCCCCTCAGCCGCCAACTCTGCATTTTAAAACACACCATATTTCTTCTAGCAAGTTTGGGTGTTCACAGCAAGAGGAATCTTAGGTTATCTTGTCCAAAATAATTGCTATATGATTACTTATTTAATGCCTGTCTTTACCGCTAGACTGCAAGCTTCCTGGACAGGTTCTGAGTCACTACTGTTACATGCAAGATCTAGAATAGTGTTCACATATAGTAGGTACTCAATGCATATTTGTAGAAAGAATGAATGAGTAAATGACTATCTAAATATTCATTCAACAAATGTTTATGAGAGCCTACATTGTGCTAGAATAGAGTAAGCTTACTGATGATTATGCATTTGGTTAATATTTCTTGAGTTAGAGTGAGTAGCTAGCCATTTGGGAGGGAGGGAAACTGGATTTCTCCCTTACTCCTGGGGGATGGTGATATAAATTTTAGGTGGATTCAAGATTTAAAATGAAAACCAAAAATGTAACAGTACAACAAGAAAACACAGTAGAACGTGTTTAGAATTTTGACACAAAACCTAAAAGTAGTGACCTAACAATTTGATAAATTTTCAGACATAAACTTTAAAACTTTTTGCATGGAAGAATACCTGGAACATAAACATAGAGATAAATAAGAATCTGGTGTTGTAGTGACTAGAATAACTTTGCAACCAACATGAAAAGTCAAAGGGCTAATTTTCTTCCATGTAAATATTTACAAATATACAAACTACAGTCCAGAAGCACATTACCAAAGCGGGTTGTAGACTGGAAGGAGAAGTTCTCAGATAAAGATACATGGCTGGCTTATAAACATAGCAAAACATGTTCTGCAGCATTGAAATTCAAATTGAAACAACACTTGCCATTTTTAGGCTAGCAGAAGGACAAATATAAAAAAGTTTGCTAATTCACACTGTTGGGGGAGTGTGGAAAAACAGATATTTTCTATGGGTATTTGGTTGAATTGTTATGATTTCTATAGACGGCAAATGGGTAATATCTATCAAAAATTTAAAAGTTCATATTCTTTTGCCTCACAGTCCCATTTCCAGAATTTTATTTTACAGACATCCTTTATAATATAGATATACTATATAGATATAGATATAATTTAAGTATGCAAAGGAATGTTCAAAGATGTTCCAATTTCACTTCATTCCCTATTTTTGCTATATATTTCTCCATAGCATTTACACTCTTCTAAGATGCTTTATGATCTATTTGTATGATCTATCTGTACAAACAGAATCATACCATTGGGTATGGTACGCTTCTGTTTGTATAAATGAAAAGAGATGTAGTAAATATATATAAATACAAACATATATATATGGACACATTTATACATATGTATGTATACATGCATATATATGCACATATACTTCTGTGAGTGGATGAGTAGATAGGTAGATAGATAGCTACACTTATTTCTTTAAAGATCCTGACAACATGTGGGTTTGGACAGGGAGACTGGAGAAATAGGGGTCTGGGTTGGACAAAAACTTACTTTTAAATATACACTTTATGGGGCTTCCCTGGTGGCGCAGTGGTTGAGAGTCCGCCTGCCGATGCAGGGCACACAGATTCGTGCCCGGGTCCGGGAAGATCTCACTTACCGCGGAGCGGCTGGGCCCGTGAGCCATGGCTGCTGAGCCTGTGCGTCTGGAGCATGTGCTCCACAACGGGAGAGGCCACAGCAGTGAGAGCCCTGCGTAATGCA
>NW_006771065.1:520455-546300 GCF_000442215.2 Lipotes vexillifer
TGAAAAAAAAAAAAAAAAAAAAAAAAAAAAAAAAAATATATATATATATATATATATATATATATATATATATATGCTTTATGTATAGCAACATTGTTAACCAACTGTACTCCAATATAAAATAAAAAGTTAAAAAATATACTTTATGTATCTGTGTTTTGCTTTAGAGTATACAATTAATTAAAATATCAACATCTGTTGAAATGGATATATATGTATATGTTCTGAAATTGAAGACAGCTCAAGAGAGATGTAGGTCTTTAAATGACAAATTACGGATGTAGAATCAGAAATAATTGTGAGAATAACTTAAGGAAGAAAATAGGAGATATCTGAATAATGGTGTCTTAACATGCAGATCATTCCAATGTGCTTAAATTCAAAAATAATATCTATACTCTGTCCCATTAGAATGTTTCAGTCTTATAAGTACTTTTATTTTTTTCCAAAAGAAAATATTAATAGGGGTTATCTGGGCTAGGAGATTATGGCACGTTTCTTCTTCTTTGTATTTCATTGTATTTAAGAAAGAAAGAAAGAAAGAAAGAAAGAAGGAAAAGAAAGAAAGAAAGAGAACTCAGTATGTATTATATTAGGGGGAAATATGTTTTAAAAGAAGAATTTAAAAGCCAAATACAGAAGAGTAATAGGAATCTGTAAGAAGAGTATAGGATTAAGCTAAAAGCTCTTTACAAACATTGGGTTAAAATGGACTTTTAAAACTGTATGCTTAGCTTTTTTTTTTTTTTTTTTGGGTTCTCGGGCCTCCCACTATTGTGGCCTCTCCCCTTGTGGAGCACAGCCTCCGGACGCGAAGGCTCAGCGGCTATGGCTCATGGGCCCAGCCACTCCGGGGCATGTGGGATCTTCCCGGACCGGGGCACGAACCGCGTCTCCAGCATCGGCAGGTGGACTCTCAACCACTGCATCACCAGGGAAGTGCAAAACTGTATGCTCTGCTTTTTTATTGAAAAAGAAATTGATAATTCCATTGGTGGAGATAGATGGTGCTACATTATCTTAAGACTGAGCAGGAAGTACAGCTTGTCAACTGCAGTTTTGTAATATCTCCATCAAGAAGAATAACTTTCAAGACCAGAATAAACATTTAGAACTACTTGAATATCAAGATAGTTTAAGAGATTGTTACTGTTCAAGTGTAACTAATTGCTTCTTGTTTGTCTTTTCTTCCCCCCACTTTTAAATGAGTTCACTTCTTTTGGCCCAGAGGATTATATATCAGAGTATTGAAAATATTTATGGAATTGATCTCAGAACAATTGTAATCATTTAAAAATTACAGAGACCAATTGGGAAAGGCCTGAGAAGGCTATAGGTGGGCAAATGTTTGATTAGCTTTGGAGAGGCACATGGATTTTGGAAACTACACATCTATGACTGATATAAATTCTGGGCAAACTGTAGAAGCTTGACACTGGACCCCTCACAATCAGGCTTTAAGTTAAAATACCCTTTCAGTCATCTATCACTAGGTCTAGGTCTTTTGTGCATCCTCCTCTCTAGTTACACAAGGTTGTTCATCCTCTCCAAGCTTTTTCCAACTCCATTCTTGGGCTCAAACTCTTCCTCTCACTATGCATTCCCTTCCATCAAGTGCTGCCTGTAAAAACCCCACTCTTCACTTAAGGTCTACTTCAAAGGCCCCTCAAATGAACCTCAGGCTGGAATGAATCTCTTTCTTCTTTGCTCCTTTTGTGTTCTGTGAGCACATGTATCATCTAATGCAATTGTCCTACTAACTTAGTTGTATACATATCATTGAGTTGTAAAAGTTGAAACTGGAAACAAAAAAGTTGAAACTGGAAGGAAGGGCTCTGAGATAGTCCTCACTCTATTTGTTTTGAGGGCACTCTATTTGTTTTGAGGGCAGGATCAAGTCATATCTGGTTTTTAAATCTCTAGCTTGACTCCTTCTTTCATCATCTTGTTTTCGACCAAAAGCAATCAAAAACAAAAAACAACAACAAAGAAGAGTTCCTGTGTAAAGTTTCCTGCATTATTGCACCCTGTGGTACATTTTATAGATCTAGTTAAAGCTTTGATGTCAGAGCCATGTACAATTTTAGGTTTATCTAAAGACGTTATAAATAACCATGTGGATTTTAGGGACATTTTTCAGATTATTAGATGGCATTTGGTTTTCACTAGTTATTTTATTACCAAATCATCTGGTCAAAGCAACATATATTGGGCATTTACTTGTTTCTTACTTTAAACAGTTAACTACATCTAAATATTAAATTAAACACACTAAGTCTCGTGTCATTCTTCTGGAATGGTGTAGGTGTATTTCTAGGAGCAGTGTGTCAACTAAAAACAGTTTGAAAACGTATTTTGTCTCACAAAACGGGAACTCCTACTGTTGACTCCTAGTTATTACAGTTGATTTTAAGTTATTTTGTAAGTTTATCCCAGTAGGTGTCAGTACTGAGTTAAGGCAAAAATCCTTTTTCCAAGAGTAAAATTTTAATTAAAAGAATGTAAAAGGTTCAGACGATGATGAAGAGACGGTATGATAATGACATCATTTATTTCTAGAGGGTTCAAAAGAGACGGGGTCTCGCTATGTTGCCCAGGCTGGAGTGCAGTGGCTATTCACAGGCGCGATCCCACTACTGATCAGCACGGGAGTTTTGACCTGCTCCGTTTCCGACCTGGGCCGGTTCACCCCTCCTTAGGCAACCTGGTGGTCCCCCGCTCCCGGGAGATCACCATATTGATGCCGAACTTAGTGCGGACACCCGATCGGCATAGCGCACTACAGCCCAGAACTCCTGGGCTCAAGCGATCCTCCTGCCTCAGCCTCCCGAGTAGCTGGGACTACAGGCGCGCGCCACCACGCCCGGCGGTTGAAACTTGCGAAAGAGAAAACTAGAGGCTGAGGTGTGGTGACGTCATCAGCTGTTCCAAGCTTCCTCTTCACAGCAGCGAAACAGCGTAGCCACACTGCGCACGCGTCCTTTGTCAGCACTGCCTTCTGGGTAAGCTCTGTCTCAAAATTTTGAAGAGCGCCTGCGTGCGTTCCGTCTTTCCTTTTGCCTTGTTGCAGCCGAGAAAGCAACATGGGGCACCAGCAGCTTTACTGGAGCCATCCGAGAAAATTCGGCCAGGGTTCTCGTTCTTGGTGAGAAACAGAATGTAGCTTCAGGGAAGGGTTGCTCTAGGGCGCGATGCTGCTTGAAATGTACTGTGGAGAAGCCCGCGGGCGGCGCGGCGGGGAGAGACGGAATCGTAGCTGTGTCTGCCGCCATTACAGGCCTGTGATGGGTCCGTGGAGACCGGCAGGCAGAGCGGGTGGTGGCCTCCCGAGTGCCGAATACTTTGCTTTCTGCGACTTGCGGTAACGCCATCTCTTTCCTTGCAGCCGCGTCTGCTCAAACCGGCACGGTCTGATCCGGAAATACGGCCTCAATATGTGCCGCCAGTGTTTCCGCCAGTACGCAAAGGACATCGGCTTCATTAAGGTACGGCCGCCGACGCCGTGCTCTCCTGTGTCCGTGAGGGGTCGACGAGCGGGTAGTTCGTGGTGTGGGCATTTGACCAATGCTGCTTTCCTCTTGTAGCTAGCAGGGCCCTTCCTTGGTAGCGGATGACACTGTTGAGAGTTTTGGCAGTCACGTTAATAGAATGGGGGGGGTGAAGGCCTTAAAAAGTAGACTTTCTCATTCCTTTTTACCCACTTCTTACAGTTTTAGGTGCTATGTATAATGTTGCATAAAATTACTTTTCAGGAACAGTTAAATACTAAATGTCTAATCGTATTTAGCTAATTTTAGCGGAATGCATACGTTGTCCGCTGCCCTGAAATGTTGGATAGGGCTGTGCAGTGGAATGAGCTTGAGGTTTGGGGCCTGTTTAGGATTCAGAGATCTGAATCCTAGTCGTGTGACTTTGGTTAAGTCACTCAAAGCTAAGTATTTGCCTGTGAAAAATCAATGGCAGAGTTGTTGTAGAAATTAATGTATATATGAAGCTTTCTTGGCTCCTAAAAATTGCTTAAATGCTAGAAGTGAAAACCAACTCCTTATTGGCCCTTTGAGATGCAAAATAACAGTCACTACCTTTTTATTCATAGTTAGAGCTCAAAGATATCGAGTAGAATGTATTTGTTAAAATTAGGTGTCCTTATGTTTTAGTGTTACAGTGGATATAAGTTGTTTAATATGAGATTTCTGTGACAGGAACAAAGTATCTTAAACTTTTGGCTTTGACCAAATACTTAAGAGTATGTTTAGTATTACTTTGTGGAAGTTCAAATAACTTAGTTGGAGGTAGTAGATCAGAGAATGGCCCCAAGCCCGGTAATTTTGTGTCCCATTTTTCAGAGGTTAAGATTAAATGAGTTAATTTATGAACGGTTCCTTAGAATAGTGGTAGAATTTGCTGCCTACTTAATGACCATCCTGAGCTTTTGGTAAAGATCATTTTATGTAGTAGTGTTTTTCTAGCGGGAAATGTCTTTGATGGTAGAAGTGGGTATACCAGTATTAAAATTCACTGTCTAAAATATAATTGTTGAGATTTTTGGAGCAGCTTGTAGTAGGTGTTCAGTAAATATTTAAGTTCTTTAGATCGCCATAACTAGTTGGGGTGGTCAGATTTCCAGTTTAAACCTCATTCTATAATGAGCCATTTTTTTTCCTGAGAATGAAATGGATATTTAAAGCATTATGCATTAATTCATTTCCTATCTGCCTTTTTTTTTTGCAGTTGGACTAAGTGTGAACTTCTTGAATGGGTCATCACGCATATCTACCTTCCTCAGAAACAATACTAACTCTTTGTATATAAAATAAAAAATTTAAAACTTCAGTTATGAATGTTTTTCATGTGAATGTAATAGCCAATTGTTCATAGAAATCTTTTAAAAATTATCTTCAGTGGATTCGTCTTCACAATATGTGTCTTGTTTTCCTTCAGTTATATAAAAGTATTCTTGCTGGACTCTGGTAAATCCCAGTTTTATTTTTATACTTAACATCTTTTGTTCCATGAAGTGCCCACTATATATAGGAGCATCCAGCATATAACCTGAGACAAATTGTCTTTTGAGTAGTTGACTGGCTACAGTGAGCTGGGCAGTGAAAGTAAAACTGAAAATTGATTTTGAGAAAGAAGACTAGCACTGAAACCTGCTCTGAGCATTTACCTGGTGGTGGCAGTCCTAGCTTTTGGTATAATTAGCAAAACTTGTAAATTTCTCAATTATTTGTATGTGGAAGGGGTGGGGTGGGGAGTGATTAAAAGTAAAATGAGTCTTGTGAGCAAAAGTAGATCTTTAGTGGGGCAGGGTAGAGACAGTCTATTGGAATATTTTAGGCAAATGATCTTGGCTTGGGCTAGGATAAGAGTAGTTGTAGTCACAGTGACCTCTTGAAGAGGAAAAGGACTGGATTTGCTGAAGGATTAGTTGTGGGAGAGCAAAGGATGACTCCAAGGGTTTTGGCCTGAGCAACTGGAAGGGTAGAGTTACTGTTGAGCTAGGACTGAGAAGTTGTTTTAGGGAAGAAAAAGTTCAGCTTATGGCATATTAAATTCAGAATGCTTATTAGACATTCGCGTGGAGCTGTGAAGTAGGCATTTATCTGGAGTTGACAGGAGCCTGGGACTGGAGATTCAACTGGTTGTCCTCAATATGAATAATAGCTGCTATTTGTGGATCTCATCCTTGTGACTGGATGAGATCTAAGCCCTAAAGTCTAAGGATTGAACAATACATGGAGAAGACTGTTCTGGGTTATTCCAGGGACAGGTGGGAAGATGAGGATTCAAGTAGAAGGAGAACCAAAAAGTGGCATACTAGAAGGGAAGCAGGACGTGATCAACTGTGACTGCCTCTTAAAATTGGTTGGTACAATGTCATCCAACAGGAGAGAAAGTGTGCCAATGGAAGCTGGAGTGGAAAAAAAGCATCTTAACTGGTTAAATTAGCTGCGAAATTTTCAAAAACAGTGCAACACATTGCTAGTTTAAGAACCTTAAAAGGAGCTCATGAAAGCTAGGGACACTGAAGCTTAGGTGTCAAGAGCTTCATGGTAAATTCACCTCTACTGACCCTGAATCCCAGGAGTACATGGTAATTCTGTGGTGGACCTCCCATGACGTTTCTTGTTTTTTGTTTTTTTAACATAGTGTTGCTGGGGAAGTGTCTTTAGGGAACAGCTAGGTTTTAAACAGGAAGAGGAGGTGGATAGAATTTTGGTAGAGGAGATTGAAGATGTGGGGGTTTTCTGATGTAGTTAGAGTGGGTGGGTGAGAAGCAGTGCCAGCTGAGCAGTTGTAAAAGTCTTTTAGGTGAACAAGAGAGGCTTACAATGGTTTAGGAAAATGAGGTCTGGTGTGTGTTTGAGAGTTTTGGGGAAGAGATGGACACTGCTCTAATGGGGTAGTCCTGGGTAAATGCACCTGTAAGAATTATGCATTGGTTGAGGGAATGTGTGGAAGGGAACATTCCCTAGCCAGTCCCTGCTGTGTGTGTGTGTGTGTGTGTGTGTGTGTGTGTGTGTGTGTGTGTGTGTGTGTGTGTGTGTGTGTGTGTGTGTGTGTGTGTGTGTGTGTGTGTGTGTGTGTGTGTGTGTGTGTGTGTGTGTGTGTGTGTGTCTGTGTGTCTGTGTTGGTACGAAGGCTGGTGTGCACAGCTGGTCTTCGCTATTAGTGGTTGAATAACTTACTGCTAAAGATTCTGCTTTAAAATGTATGTGCCAGACGTTTTGCTAAGTGCGTTATGTGTATTTTTCAAGTCTCAGTGCTTTTCTATGGATATTATCCTCATTACATAGCTGAGGAAACTAAGGCTTAGAGATTAAGCAATTTCTGCAGTCTTTACAAGTTAGAAACGGGTCAAAACTAGACTGGAACTCGAGTCTGACGTCAATGCTAATAGTCTTAATACCCACAACACACTGTAAGGTTGGAAGACTGTACCTCTTGTCCCCAAAGATAATTAATTACATAATGGCAAGCACTACTATTTTCATATTTACCACAGCATGTAGCATGATACCTTGTATATTAATAGTAGGTCCTGAATTGTTGAAGAGTTGAATTCCCTAGTAAAGCTCAATAATGTTTTTTATAAATTTTATTTTTGGCTGCGTTGGGTCTTCATTGCTGCACATGGGCTTTCTCTAGCTGCGGCGTGCGGGGGCTGCTCTTCGTTGCAGTGCATGGGCTTCTCATCGCGGTGGCTTCTCTTGCTGCAGAGCACGGGCTCTAGGCGTGCGGGCTTCAGTAGTTGTGGCTCACGGGCTCTAGAGCACAGCTTCAGTAGTTGTGGCGCACAGGCTTAGTTGATTGGCATGTGGGATCTTCTGGGACCAGGGCTTGGACCTCTGCATTGGCAGGTGGATTCTTAACCACTGCACCACCAGGGAAGCCCAAGCTCAATAATGTTGATGGCAAAATATGATAGATTTTATAAGAAAGGTTTAAACAACCTTTGAAGCATAGAGTATATAGTCTTAGGTTGACTTACTGAATTAGGGCTGAATGGAACCTATTAAAGGACCTGTTGAGATTTTATTTAACTCATTAATGAAACCAGTAAGATTTTTCTACCAGTTCAAGGGAGAATTCAAAGCATCACACTTAATAGGTGAATCAAGGATATTGAAATGAATTTATAAATAAATGTAAAACTGGCTTTTTCAACAGGGGAGGGAAGTCAAGTTATCCACCAGACAGAATTTGCGTGTCCATGGACAAGTATCATTTATGTATAACTTGCAGAGTTGTAAAATAGCTCAAACAAAAGGCTCAGGTTTCCTCACCCCAAGATTCTACTAGACAGAGCTTTAAGTTTCATGAAAAATAGCCAGTAACCTTTTGGTCCATTTTGAAGTCTCACAATTTTTTTCTACAGACTTTTAGTCTTTTACCTGTAATTGGTAAAATTTTTGAGTGAATGCTGTATGTCAGGCACTTTCTTAGTGCTATTACTGAGTCCAAGCTCGCTCTGCTCGCTGCACGGCAGGCCAGTAAATCGGGAGACAAGTGCTGAGGCAAGGAATATAACTTTCTTAGGAAAGCCGGCGGACCGAGAAGATGGCAGACTAATGTCTCCAAAAAACCATCTTATAGTTTTTTTGGTTTGGATGCCAGTTTCTTTTATAGAACAGAGAGGGGAGGAGATGAGGAAGTAAAGTAAAAAGGCCATAAGATTTGCAGATGTCCCCTGGAATGGCCAGCCCGGGGGAGGGGATGTGTTCATTTCTTCTTTCTTGCAGCCATCACAGGTGGACAGGGTCAGGATGTTTCCCTGAACAAAGGCACTTTGGCTTTAACATTCAGGCAGAGGGCAGTGTTCCCCAAGGCAGGCCACTGTGTATAGACAGTATCCTTTTAGTGAACAAAAGCAAAGGAAAGCGAAGGTTAAAGTGAAAGAAATAGATCCAACATGTCAGATTTGGCTCTTCCCTGTTACAGTGTTTTACTTGAATTAGCTCCTTTAATACGACAACTCTGTGAGGTATAATCCCCATTTACAGATGAGGCAGCTGAGACACAAAGAATAACTTTTCAAAGAAAGCACAGTGAGATTCAAACCACCAGGTAGGATGTCTTGAGAACTGCTCCTACCATTAAATTCTAAATGTACAACAATTAGAGAAAGCTTTGGTAAATATTGGTAGTCTATAAAATAGCCCAGATAAATAATTTTCAATAAAAATGGGAAATTGTATATATGGTATAATTTCACTATGTTAGAAAAGTGCACAGAAAAAACAAGGAAACATGCCAGTATGTCATCAGTGATTGCCTTTGGGTAATAGAATTACAGGTGATTTGCTTTGAAGCAGTCACATTAAGATTTGTTTAGGGGTAGGGTATCCAGTGATGCAGTGTATAGTGCCCCAGGTACCAACTTCGCTAATTAGGTTTCTGCTCTTCCCCACACAGCTCATTCTATTTTTAGATTGCTCTGATAGCAAGTTCTTCTTGCTATTTCCTTCCACTGATGTCTATCCATTGATATTAATTCTATGTGGTCCTATACAAAACAAGTCTAATCTCTTCTGCAAGAAAAAAGATTAATTATTTAGGCATGAGGACTCTCATGTTCTTCTGGGATCTTATTTCAGGCTAACCATTACTGATTATTTCAACTGTTCCTTATAGGACCTGATTTAAGAGCCATCTCTGGTGTTCTCTGAATTCCACTCCATCTAGATCCTGACAGTGCCTGGCATAGCATGTTTCATAAGGCAGGCACGTGGTAAAAATTGAATGAATGAATGAACAGATTTGGTAATGTCTTTAATTTGTTTGGGCATCAGTGCTGCTTCACTTTTTATGAGCCCTTTTTACCATTTCAGAAAGACCAGAGACCCTGGCCTTCAACAGCTATCTACATGGCTAATGCCCCTGACAATTTTAAATCAACCTGCTCTGTCTGAGACATAGTTCTTGTTGAAAACTATCTTTAATAATTGGTGCCTTAGAGAATTGGGCTTTGGGGTAGGCAGAGCAAAAGGTAGGAGGTAGTCACACCTTCTAGTGGTGTGACTAAGAAGGGTAAAACAAGGTGTTTGAATTTCCTCAGTATCCACAAAAATTGAAAAAGGGAAAAAAAGGAAGATAAGGCTGAGGTGCTAGATGTTTCTCAAGGGTTAATCTAGAAAATTAAAGGCTCAGTTTTTTGATATTGCTGAGTATATATGTGTGTAGCAATCAAAGCTATATAGAGGCCAAAGCTTAGACTAGACTATTGGCTGTGCTAGTTCCAGGTGTCCTCTGTCTATAAGAACTTTAAAGGAATTGAGATTGGAAGTGAAAAGTTTAATCTAGATGGGCTAATTATATAATTTAAATTTAGAGTCATTTGGTTAATGAGAAAATAATTCAAACAAGTTAAATTCAGCCTATTAGTATGTCAATGGTGACCACCCCCTTGAGCTGATTCCAGACTTGACCTTCTGAGTCCTATAAACAAATGCTGGATTCCCTGACAGATGAATTGAAGACCTATAGAACCACAATGCCCCCCTTTCCCTTCACCCCCTCACCCCCCACATTGTTCCTATTAGTCCCCTTATCCCCTAAACACCTTTTTATTTGTTGACGAAGAGATCCCTACCTGCCTGAATTGTTTCAGAACCACTGATCTTGGGGCAAGGACTAAAACATCTCTGGCTCTGGAAATGGCTGCCGTGGTCCTCACCTGAACCCCATCCTAAGAGTTCAAAGGATGCATTTCAAGAAGCTATGCGCTTGGTGAAATTGACCAACATTCCCTTCACCTTGGGATGTCTGCCATTGGTCACTTTCCTGGACTCATTTTGTAAGCAGGTAAGGTAGGGGGATCCCCAGAGAAAGAGAACCAATCATGGCTTTCTTGACATAAGCCATTTTTGGCTTAAACCATTTTGTGATCTAAGCCTGGCCACAGTGTTTGGCCTTGAATAGGTCTCAGTAATAATGATCTTGGGAGAACAAAAGGACAAACTTATCAGGCAAGAGGAGTAACAATAGCAAAGATAACAAATGAGTTGTAAAGTCTCCCAGTTCTGTTTCAATGGTAAAGACTAGCCTAAAGCACTGTCTTGAACTATTTTGCAGAATTTAAACACCCCCTTAGGTGCTCAGCCAGGAGATTCAACCGGAATCTAAGGGATGATGATGTTGACCTTTCTTGAGCTTTTCTGAGTGACTCCTGACCAGTGCTTTGATGTCCTTGGTCAACTCACTTTGTTGCTCAGACTGCCACTCAGCTGTATTACTGTAAAACCTTTACTAATTCAGTTAACCCTAGAACCTAACAGTGTTAACAAAAGGAAAGGGAGGAGTGAATTTCTAATGACAGGGACTGTGACTAGAGTTGCTAAGGTCCTAACGAAAGGGCGGAGAGTGAGAGGTACCTGGAGAGTGGGGGAGAGAAGCTAGTGTTAAGAGAAAAATCATGCCTTCTTTCTGCTTATATATGACAGTGGTTCCAAGGCCAGTAAGGCAGGATATCAGTGGTCTCTTTGAACACATTTTAGGACAGGTACATGTTCAGAAGCTGCTTTGTAACTTCTTGCTGTGTATAATCCAGGTTTCAGAATAGGATCATTGTAGGTATGTTTATAGTTTTAGATGTTGCAGCAATGAAAGGAAAAAACAGCTTTGCTTAATAAAGTTGTAAAGGGTGTTAAGTACCAGTAGCCTCATGCACATTATACAACCCAATAATAATTATGCTGATTGTGTAAACAGCTCCCCTGTGTAGACTAGCTGAGTCTCCACTGCCAAACATCAAGAATTAATAGCAGGAGCTAGAAAAATCAATAAGCCTTTATCCAGGGAACCAAAGATATGTAGGTTACTAAAACTGTTAACAGTTGCCCATAAAGAATAATACCCCAATATGTTAATGCTAAAGGAGGTTTTGTTTTATTTCCTAAATAATAAAAAGATTACATAATAAAGGACTAGTTGACAGAGTGATATCATTCATGGCAGCACAGGCAAATCAATAAAAGCATAAAATAAGAAATGGAAGCTGTTTCTTGGCAATCTAGTTAGTTGAATTTCATAGACTGAGCTTGGTTTACCTTGCGTTCTCTTCACAAACCACAAATCCCATTTTTGATAACGTGCATCTGTTTTTCCTTTGATGCTAATTAACTTCTATTACCATTCACAAAGATTAACTGGGCACATCTAGCACAGATGGTGTATTCAGTCAATCATGAAAGGAAAGGGTTTGTGAAAACGAATTCATATTTGGAACTTTTTGGGTAGGTAATCTCCTTAAACACAATTTCCTTTAAAGTTTTCTCCTTGGACAGGAGTCTTTATTATCTGATTACTGAGTATCCTAGCTTCTTTATTACCAAGGGAGCAAATCATTTGTGTCCTTCATTATAGATTTTCTAAATAACCTTATCCCTTTTTAATGACTTAAATTTGTTCCTGAAAACCCTGTCACTAGGTTAAAAGCTGTTAAATGAAAAAATTTTTTCATTAGTTGTATTAGAAAATATTTATGGTGTGTTCCATTGCCCCACAAGATACTCAAGTAAGTTTCACAAATACAAAAATATACCAATTAAGCAGTGGAAAGAAAGCTTATAAAAGTAGTAAACAATAATTTGAAAGTATTCTGTTACCAACTGGTGTGCTGAAATTTAATTCTGGCACTAACTACTGGAGTTAGCACAGACCCCACCAGTTAAAAGTCATAGTCCACAACTAGGCTGCCCTTATTTCAGATGCTAGCCACACTTGGGGAGTCCCCAGGCCACCTGCAGGATACTGTTTACTTCCTACCTTTTTTAGTGCAATGCTATGTGGGAAAGTGAGACAACGTCTGTAAAACTTCTTGATAGAAATTGGCCCTTAAGTGCATAGTCTCTGCCTTGTTATAATTGAACAGGATGCTAGGTTTTGAGGCCTAATTGTACCATTTGGATGCCTGAGCCAAGAGAAGAATCCTTGGGCCTACCTGGAACTGCTAGGTCATATAATTCCTCCGCCTTTGGGCAAAACTGAAGCTGAGCCCTCGCAGGAGGTGAGGGAGAGAGAGAGGCAGAGATGGAAAGAGGTGGAGAGATAGAGGAGTTGGGAGGTACAGTTTGTGAGGCTCATTTCTTGAGAGCCTGTAAAGTAGGATAGATCAGCATCTTATCTAGCTTTGGCAACCTCCTGTCAAGAATATTCTCAAGGGGCTTCCCTGGTGGCGCAGTGGTTGAGAGTGTGCCTGCCGATGCAGGGGACACGGGTTCGCGCCCCGGTCCGGGAAGATCCCACATGCTGCGGAGCGGCTGAGCCCGTGAGCCATGGCCCCTGAGCCTGCGCGGTGTCCGGAGCCTGTGCTCCAAAAAAAAAAAGAATATTCTCAAAATCTCTCCTTGCTTGGTCTTGGAAGTTCAACTTCCCTTTCTTTGATTTATATTTATGAGGAGAATAGCTGGTTTACACTGTTGTCTAATCACCCAAAATAATCCTTACTGTCCTGGTGAAAGATTCCCACTCTTATATTTAAACACACTAATGGGGCAGTTGTTTTCATAATAAAATGTCAGTGAAATGTGGGTCATTCTAGAAGACAGTAACTTCATCTAGAAAATAAACATAATGATTGTATTTACTTTAAAGAAGTATTGCAAGTATGCAATGAGTTAATATTTAAAAGTGCACAGATAGTTGACTGTGCATGGTTTTGGATGGTACAGGGCCTTAAAGACTGGGGACTTGATACAAGTCTAGGCATCTGAGGACTCGAGGAGGCTGGACACACTAGGAGCACACATCTCACTTCTCTTGGCCCATGGAAGAGTCACCCAGAGTTGGAATGGCCATGGCTCCAGGGGCCTGAAGAATGTTTTGGCTCTGTGAGCACTTGCTGCTCTAGGGAGCACAATATCAAAGCACTATGGAATGAGTGCCTTGTGCATCTGAACAGGTCATGCTTTTTCTGGAGACCAGCATCCTATTTTCATTGTTCTGTGTGTTTGAGAAGAATGTATGTTCTGTTGCTGTTGAATGGAATGTTCTGGATATATCCGTTAGGTCCGTTTGGTCTACAGTATGGTTTAAGTCCAATGTTTCCTTGTTGATTTTCTGTCTGGATTATCTATCCATTGTTGAAAGTGGGGTATTGAAGTCCCTTACTATTGTATTGTTGTCTATTTCTCTTTTCAGATCTGTTAGTATTTGCTTAATATATTTAGATGCTCCAGTGTTGGGTGTGTATATATTTAATATTGTTATACTTGATGAATTGACTCCTTTATCATTATATAATGACCTTTGTATTTCTCTTTTTTAAATTAAAAGATTATTTTATTTATATATAAGGTCAGAGAGTCTGAAGCTACAGACAAGAAAATGTCTTACGTTACTGTGGGGTGGGGAGCTTCTTTAGTGAAAATAACCCCTGTCACCACTGATGCTCAGAACTGGATGCCAAAAATTCTACTGCTGCCACCCCCAAAGAACCTAGTGATGGTGGGGTGGAGGATGCAGTGAGGATGAGTGCTAGGGTTAGAGAGTCCTGGCTTCAAATCTATAACTCTGTAGTCCAGTGAAGAGAAGATATGCTCATGCGTTCATTCATTCATTTCACAAATATTTATGAACTGTCTCATTTGTGCTAGTAACTGTGCTAAGTACTAGGGATATAGTGATGAAAAAAATGAATGTACACAGTTCTTGCTGTCATGATGCTTAGAGTCTACTGGATAAGACAGAGCTAAAACAAGTAAGCCCATGGGGAGAATGACAGAGGCAGAGTTCCTCTGAGGAGGGTAGTGTTGAAAAGAGAGCAGAGGAGGAGGCTGAGCTATTTCAGAAAGCAGCCATAGCCTATCCCTATGTGGGGCTTCCTTGGACTTCAGCATCTCAGAGAAGCACAGGTGCCAGGCTCTCTCAGGCCCCAGGTCCTGGTTCCCTTCCACTGCAGATCGTGGTGCACTTCTCTAAGAAGTAGTTCTCCACTCTGCAGCTGCCATACATACTCTAAGGTCTCACAGAGCCTGGAGCTGGTATTGAGGATGCACTTGATTTTCAGGGAACTGTAGTGTCCCAGGAGGGAGGCTCTATGCAGGAGGCAGGGAGTGGCGCTTCAGAAGGGGTTCTGGTTTCATTCCACTGGCTGCTGGCAGGTGCTTACAAAGACAAGAAGAGCTGCAGAGAGAGTGCTGGTTCATCTTGACGGCCTGGAGAGCTCCTGTGGGAACCTGAGGGCTGACAGAGCTCTCTCCACAATCCAAACCTT
The DNA here is from genome assembly GCF_000442215.2 of Lipotes vexillifer. NCBI lineage: Eukaryota > Metazoa > Chordata > Mammalia > Artiodactyla > Lipotidae > Lipotes > Lipotes vexillifer. The sequence continues at coordinate 535,175 of NW_006771065.1, forward strand.
TGTCTCTAGTTACTGTTTTTGGCTTAAAGTCAATTTTGTATGATATAGGTATAGCTACCCCTGTTCTATTTTAGTTTCTACTTGCATAGAATATCTTTTTCCATTTCTTTATTTTGAGCCTTTGTGTGTCCTTAAAGCTGAAGTGAGTCACCTGTAGGCAACATATAGTTGCATCTTGTTTTATGCTGCATCCAGTCACTCAGTGCCTTTTGATAAGAGAATTTAACTCATTTACATTATTTATTGATATGTAAGAACTTACTAATGCCATCTTTATTGTTTTCTGCCTGTTTTGTAGCTCCCTTGTTTCTTTCATCCTTTCTTACTGTGTTCCTTTGTGAATTGATGATTTTCCATAGTGGTAGGCTTTGATTCCCTTCTCTCTATATATATATTTTTGGGCTGCATTGGGTCTTCGTTGCTGTGTGCAGGCTTTCTCTATTTGCAGTGAGTGGGGGCTACTCTTCGTTGCGGTGCACCGGCTTCTTATTGCGGTGGCTTCTCTTGTTTTGGAGCATGGGCTCTAGGTGTACAGGCTTCAGTAGTTGCAGTGTGTGGGCTCAGTAGTTGTGACTTGTGGGCTCTAGAGCGTAGGCTCAGTACTGTGGTACATGGGCTCAGTAGTTGTGACTCTCAGTCTCTAGAGTGCAGGCTCAGTAGTTGTGGCGCATGGGGTTAGTTGCTCCGCGGCATGTAGGATCTTCCCAGGCCAGGGATCGAACCTGTGTCCTCTGCATTGGCAGGCGGATTCTTAACCACTGTGCCACCAAGGAAGTCCCTCCCTTCTCTTTATCTTTCATGAATCTATTATAGGTTTTTGCTTTGTGGTTACTGCGAGGCTTATACAAAATATCTTATAGATGTAACAGTCTATCTTAAGCTGACAACTTAACTACAGTCCCATATAAAACCTCTACCCTTTTACTCTCCCCACTTTTATGTTTTTAATTTCACAGTTTACTTCATTTTTATTGTGTCATTAGCAGCTTATTGTAGCTATAGTTATTTTTGATATTCTTGTCATTTAACCTTTATACTAGAGTTAAGTGGCTAACACACCACCATATTGTAGTATGGTGTAATATACATGCATATACAGACTCACCAAAGCTGGTGAGGCTCTACCCATTTTTCTCAGCTCCTGCCTTATGTGGGACTTCTGTGCCACCTGATTCTAACTCTGAGGATACCTGCATCCTGGTCTCTAGGTTTCCACGGAGGTGGGTGTGGAAGCAAGAATAGAACTCAGAAGGGACCAGAATATGCTTCTTTGGCATAAGGATTATTTTGAGCTGATTATCTTGAGAAACAGCAGATACAGGAGAAGCTCTGAAAAGAGAGCATAAGTTTCCCTTTTATAAGGAAAATTTACACTTACAGAGGAAATTTCTATTTGTAAAGGTGTCTCCCTTTCTCATACTAGGAAGGAGGAGGAAGACTCTTAACAACTCTTAATCTATGGCCAAGGGCATTGACTTAAATCTGCATAACACACCTTACTTAAAAACCCTTGGTTTTTTTGAGACTTCCATGGTGGTCCAGTGGTTAAGAATCTGCCTTCCAATGCAGGGGACATGGGTTCAATCCTTGGCTGGGGAGCCAAGATCCCACATACAGCAGGGCAACTAAGCCCATGCGCCGCAACTACTGAAACCGCACGCTCTGGAGCCCACGTGCCACAACCAGAGAGAAGCCTGTGCGCCTCAATGAAGAGCCTGCGCACTGCAGCAAAGATCCTGCATGCCACAACTAAGATAAATAAATAAATAAATAAAAAGAAAAGCACTTGGTTTTTGGGTTTTATTTTCCATTATGGTTTATTACAGGATATTGAATACAGTTCCCTGTGCTACACAGTAGGACTTTGTTGTTTATCCATTCTATGTATAATTGCATCTGCTAAACCCAAACTCCCAATCCTTTCCCCTCTCTCCCCCGCCGCCGCTTGGCCACCACAAGCCTGTTCTCTATGTCTGTGAATCTGTTTCTGTTTTGTAGATAAGTTCATTTGTGTCATATTTTACTTTATTTTTATTTTTATAAATTTATTTTATTTATTTATTTTTGGCTGCTTTGGTTCTTTGTTGCTGTGCGCGGCTTTCTCTAGTTGTGGTGAGCTGGGGCTGCTCTTCGTTGCAGTGTGCAGGCTTCCCATTGCGGTGGCTTCTATTGTTGTGGAGCAGGGGCTCTAGGCACACGGGCTTCAGTAGATGTGGCACTTGGGCTCAGTAGTTGTGGCTCGCGGGCTCTAGAGTGCAGGCTCCGTAGTTATGGCGCATGGGCTTAGTTGCTCTGCGGCATGTGGGATCTTCCCGGGCCAGGGTTTGAACCTGTGTCCCCTGCATTGACAGGCGGATACTCAACCACTGTGCCACCAGGGAAGCCCTTTACTTTACTTTTAAATTTTTTTATGTTTTCAGGAATTTAATCTACTTTATATTTTAAAAAAATTTATTGAAGTATAGCTGCTTTACAATGTTGTGTCAGTTTCTGCTGTGCAGTTAGTTATACACGTAACTGTGACTCAGTTATACACATACATACACGCTTTTTCGTATTCTTTTCCATATGGTTTACCCCAGGATATTGAATACAGTTCCCTGTGCTACACAGTAGGACTTTGTTGTTTATCCATTCTATGTATAATTGCATCTGCTAAACCCAAACTCCCAATCCTTTCCCCTCTCTCCCCCGCCGCCGCTTGGCCACCACAAGCCTGTTCTTCCCCCCTCCCCTTGGGAACCACAAGTCTGTTCTTTATGTCTGTGAGTCTGCTTCTGTTTTGTAGATAGGTTCATTTGTGTTGTATTTTAGATTCCACATATATGTGATATCATATGGTATTTGTCTTTCTCTTTCTGACTTCGTTTAGGATGATAATCTCTAGGTCCATCCATGTTGCTGCAAACTGCATTATTTTATTCTTTATTATGGCTGAGTAGTATTCCAGTGTGTGTGTGTGTGTGTGTGTGTGTGTGTGTGTGTGTGTATGATATAATGGATGCCATAAGTATGGTATACATATATGTGTGTGTGTGTACATATATGGTATATATATATGTGTGTGTGTGTGTATATATACATATGTACCATATCTTCTTTATCCATTCATCAGTCAGTGGACATTTAGGTTGTTTCCATGTCTTGGCTATTGTAAATAGTGCTGCTATGAACATAGGGGTGCATGTATCTTTTTGAATTATAGTTTTGGGTATATGCCCAAGAATGGGATTGGTGGATCATATAGCAACTCTGTTTTTAGTTTTTTGAGGAACCTCCATAGTGTTTTCATAGTGGCTGCACCAATTTACATTCCCACCAACAGTGTAGGAGGGTTCCCTTTTCTCCACACCCTCCCCAACATTTATTATTTGTAGACATTTTAATGATGGCCATTCTGACTGGTGTGAGGTGGTACCTCATTGTAGTTTTGATTTGCATTTCTCTGGTAATTAGTGATATTGAGCATCTTTTCATGTGCCTATTGGCCATCTGTATGTCATTTTTGGAGAAATGTCTATTTAGGTCTTCTGCCCATTTCTCGATTGGGTTGTATGGGCTGTTTGTATATTTTGGAAATTAAGCCCTTGTCAGTCATATCATTTGCAAATATTTTCTCCCAGTCCATAGGTTGTCTTTTCATTTTGCTTAACGGTTTCCTTTGCTGTGCAAAACTTACAAGTTTGATTAGGGATTTGTTTATTTTTGCTTGTATTTTTTATTGCCTTGGAAGACCGACCTAAGAATACATTGGTACAATTTATGTCAGAGAATGTTTTGCCTACGTTCTCTTCTAGGAGTTTTGTGGTGTCATGTCTTATATTTAAATCTTTAAGCCATTTTGAGTTTATATTTGTGCATGGTGTGAAGATGTGTTCTAACTTCATTAATTTGCATGTGGCTCTCCAACTTTCCCAGCACCACTTGCTGAAAAGACTGTCTTTTTCCCATTGTATATTCTTGCCTCCTTTGTTGAAGATTAATTGACCATAGGTGTGTGGGTTTATTTCTGGGCTCTCTATTCTGTTCCATTGATCTGTATGTCTGTTTTTGTGCCAATACCATGCTGTTTTGATTATTGTAGCTTTGTAGTATTGTCTGAAGTCTGGGAGGGTTATGCCTCCTGCTTTGTTTTTTTTCCTCAGGATTTGGCAATTCTGGGTCTTTTATTGTTCCATATAAATTTTAGGACTATTTGTTCTAGTTCTGTGAAAAATGTCATGGGTAATTTGATAGGGATCACATTAAACCTGTAGATTGCTTTTGGTAGAGTGGCCATTTTAACAATATTAATTCTTCTAATCAAAGAGTATGAGAAAACCCTGACTTAATATAAATTTCCTGATCACCATCCTATAATTTACCCCCCAACTTTCCTCCAAGTCAAAAAATACATTTTCGGAATTCCCTGGCAATCTAATGGTTAAGAGTCCACACTCTCACTGCCAAGGGCCTGGGTTCAATCCCTGGTTGGGGAACTAAAATCCCACAAGCCATGTGGTGCGGCCAAAAAAACAAACGGGCTTCCCTGGTGGCGCAGTGGTTGAGAGTCCGCCTGCCGATGCAGGGGACACGGGTTCGTGCCCCAGTCCGGGAAGATCCCACATGCGGTGGAGCGGCTGTGCCCGTGAGCCATGGCCGCTGAGCCTGCGCATCTGGAGCCTGTTGCTCCGCAATGGGAGAGGCCACAACAGTGAGAGGCCCGCGTACCGCAAAAACAAACAAACAAAAACAAAAACAGCTGAAGATAATACATAAGCCCCCAAATTTTGGCCATTTCCTTGAGCCACATTTTTCTTCATGAACTCCTGGGTGTATGTATATAATTAACCTGTTTTCTTCCTCTTCTTAATATATCTTTTATCAGTTTGATTGCAGGTCCCTGCCATTGAACCTAGGAGAGTAGAAGAGTTCTTTTTCCCTTCTTCTATAAACTCCAACAGCTCTTTCTCTATTTATCCTTCTTACAGCTGAATGGGACTACTTTCTCCCTTTGTATAAGCTGTCTCTGCCCACCTCCCCACCCCCATTTCAAGGCATCCCTCTATCTCCCCAAGGGTTTCCCAAAATATTATCTGTATTTTGATGTTTTTCCCTTTATAGTTCCTTCAGAGATTATCTGGTAGCCAGTAGCTCTGAGCCAGTAGTCCTTGTGAATTCAGTCTCTTGGTGGGAAATGGAGCTGGAATTCTGGTATTCTTAATTTTTTCTTTCTATGGTGACAGTAAGGTTTCAGTGCTCTTGGGACTAGCAACAATAAGAAGTGATGCTTAGACCTTGGAGTAGACCTTATGAATGAGGGGCAGTGTGGGTCTCAAATGTAATGACACCTTTTTTTTTTTTTTTTTTTGTATCTTGGATCACAATGTCTTCAGGTTCAATTCTTACCCTATTTTTTATTGTAAGATATTATATGTTTTATATAAAATAAATTTAGATGATAATAATAATATGATCATTTGTTGAGGGTTTAGTATCCATTTGTCTCTGCCAAAAACTTTTAACTCCTCACAAAATCTCTGAGAGGGAATAGCTTTTTTTTCCACTTTACACATAAGGAAATTTGAGGCTCAGACAGTTAGATCAATTCCTTAGAGGTAGAGTTGGGATTTGAATTTAGGCTGTCTGACCTCAAAGTTTAAGGTCTTAATTATACTGCCCTGCAGACAAAGAACAAAGGGATGTTAAGTAAACTCCTGTATATCCTAGCTCCTCCCTTGCCTCTTTGGAACTGTTCCTCAGAGGTAAGCCTCTGAGAGGCTGCCTTCCTGGGCTATAGTCCTCTGTAATGTCCTTGAATAAAATGTAATTCTCAAATTTTTGTTATGCTTATTTTATTTTATTTTTTTAGTTGACACATGTCTGTCTCAAATATGACACTCCAGTCAAAGCCTTGGTATTATAGCTAATGTTTCCAATTGTATGCTCTTATAAGGAGAATAGATTGTGATTGAACTTATGCAAATAACTATATTCCCATGAAAATAAGAATTTTGGAGGGATCAGGTAGGGAGAAAAAAGATAATTGTTTCATATTTGTTCACAAGGGTATACTTTACCAAATTGCTCTAAATTATAGTTAGCTCAAGAGAGAAGAAAAAAATTTCCTTAAATCTGGAAACATCAGCAATGTTTCAAACAAGAAGTCATAAAAATTATCATCATCCTCATCAGTTTATTTAGTCCCATATAATTAATTCTTGTTGATCTTGAACTTTTGTTAGCAGTTTTATGAAGCCATTAGATTTTCCATTAAAGTTCTGTAATATCTTACCCAGTTGGGTGGTATGCCCTGAAGGTTATCAGAAGCCTATATTTGTCAAAAAGTTCTATGAATCTTCTTGAAGATGAAACATTTTTGCAAAAGTATCAGAGTAAAACAATAACTGTTTATAAATGATGGAGTGTTAAAATGGCATGGTTAAAGATCTGATTAGAATGCAGTTGATAACGAAATTTGGTTATTTCTGCAACACAGCATTTTAAGATAATAACTAGAATTATGACATATTATACCAGGACATATCCAAATTTTAGGAATTTCATATAATTTCTAGAACATTTTATAATAACATTTACCCATACAGTGTAATCTGAGGTTTATCATCATTCATTTGACAATGCTTTCCGTGTAATTTAACATACCAAATATCATAGGTCACTGTGAAACAATACTTATTCTCTTAACCAAAGTGTTACTAAGATTTCCAAGGCAAATGCAGATTAAAACAGATTTAAAAGGGAAAGAAACTTTACAATCTGTTATCAAAAGCAGATCAATATTTCAAGAAAACTCTGTCCTCTTAACTAAATTCTAATTTTGCACCAGCTTACTTTCTTTTTTTTTTTTTTTTTTCCCCCGGCACGCGGGCCCCTCCCCGCTGCAGCCTCTCCCGTTGCGGAGCACAGGCTCCGGACGCGCAGGCTCAGCGGCCATGGCTCACGGGCCCAGCCGTTTCGCGGCATGCAGGATCTTCCCAGACCGGGGCACGAACCCGTGTCCTTGGCAGGCGGGCTCCCAACCACTGGGCCAGCAGGGAAGCCCCAGCTTACTTTTGTTTGTTTGTTTGTTTGTTTTTTGCGGTTCTCGGGCGTCTCACCGTTGTGGCCTCTCCCGTTGCGGAGCACAGGCTCCGGATGCGCAGGCTCAGCGGCCATGGCTCACGGGCCCAGCCGCTCCGCGGCATGTGGGATCTTCCCGGCCCGGGGCACGAACCCATGTCCCCTACACCCATGTCCCCTACATCGGCAGGCGGACTCTCAACCACTGCGCCACCAGGGAAGCCTCCCAGCTTACTTTCCAACCAGTTAAACTCATTCTAATCCTAGCCAGTCCTGACCACACACAAAACTCTTCTCAGTGTTGCTTTTCCACAAACCTTCTATAACTTCCCTTTTACATTCAGATTTTGTCCTATGCATGTTCTCTCTCTCTCTCTCCCTTCACCCCCAAGCTCTTTTTAGGACAAAATTACTTTCTTTTGCCTTAACAAAATGCATTTCCATTTCTTGTACCTTAAAAAAATCTCCTTGCATACAAAGATGTTTTCCTTAGTAATTTTAGTAGTTTTAGTTACATATGTTAATTAGAATTCTTAACCTTTAAAAACCTTTAATTTCTAATGAAAACTAAGAAGCCAATTGTGAACTTTTTGTTATACCAGTATTTTTTTTGCTTGTCAAACTTATGGGTACATAACTTCTAGAAACATACATTTCCTCATAGAATAAAATTTTTTTTCAATGTGGTACATGACATGTATTTAATAAACCTAAATATCTTTAGCTTTTCTCTAATAAAAAGTCAAATGTAGGTAACTTAGACTTGTTTAGCAATTAATGTTTCAGTATTTTATCTTACGTGTAAATGATCTAAACATTCAATGAATTTCCATCATTTAACTTAGCAAAACTAAAGTTTCAAGTTACCAAAAAGACTTAAACTATTTTAAGTAGACATACCATAAAACACAGTTACTCTTAATGAGTTCACCTAAAAACTCTTATCCCATTGACATTTATTTACTAATGAAAGTTTCATCATACAAAGTTATTTTTCTTGCTGAAAAATTTTGTAAAGAGATTACATGAACTTACTTGATTTTCAGTAAACTTAGGTATAATAAAAGTATTACACTTAACGTTGATGACTCTAAAGACATCTCTGTATTAATTAAGCCAACAAATTTAAACTAGTTTAATACATTTTCTCAGATCAAGTGAATTTGAAATTTGTTTCGGTCAGTTTCTATTATATTTTTGAGAATTTATATAAGTGCTTAATTTTCTTTAAGCCAATTAGAGACAGCTCTTTTACAAATTAATTTTAGCAATACCACACATCCACAACACACACATATGTTGGACACAATATACAGACACAATACATAGACACATACAAACACACAGACACAGAGACACCGTAGCTCCCATTCTAACATTTTGGCCATGAATCAGGTACATAACACCAAACCTAGCAGTTACAAAAGAGGTTGGATTCAAATTGGGTTTCTGGCAGATAGAACAAAACAAGGTCACCTGTTCAGATAGCTAACACCCTTTTTATTACTATTTGTGGGGAAGACACTTGAGATTTATATTTGTCCTTGACAAGCCAAGTTCCAAATGACTTTTCCCCTTTTGTGTTTTTCCTTTTGATAAGTTATCTTTCTGAAATTTGCATTTTAAAGGGATTGTGTAGTAAGAGTTCCTGGAGAAGACTAGGTAGAACGTTTACATCTCAAAGGCATGGGGAAAGAAATTCAAGTTCCTCCCAGGACTTTTGTTCCTATAAGGGCAGATTTTTTTTTTTTTTTTTTTCAGTACTTACAAGCATCTTACGATAGATAGGGAAGGTTGGGAGTGGTAGAAAGGATGGTGAGTTTTGAATTGGTTTAGGAGCCGTACCTCTGGTCCAGTAAAGACTAGATTAGTAAAACAAGGACAGCTGTTTTTAATTCCCTAGGGTTGCCACCTAAATGATTTAAACAGGCTGATCTGTCCAACCACATGTTTTTTAATTTGCTTCTTTATGTCAGGGAGATTTCCAAGTTTAATGGAAATAAAAAGATTTCTGTGTTCTAGAACTTCAGGGTTTAATCTATCATGTCTTTCAAAAGCCTGCACAAGGTGTTCAACAAAGGCTCTCTCTTTTTTTTTTTTTTAGTGACCAAAAACACTTTAATAAATTGGCTTTGGTCTTCATCCTTTCAAACTTTCTAACTTTTTTCAAGTAAAAAATAAACATTACATACACATAGATTAGTTTTTTCCAACTTTAGCATATATAAATAAAAATGTCAATTTAAAGATAAAATACTTAGTTCTAAAAGAGAGAAATCATACCAGCCTGAAAATACTCTGGCTAATTCTTAGTCAGTCACACAAGACTACCTTCTAAGGAAACCTGACCAGTGAGACCAGTTAAGTTTGTGCTTTTAGCTATAAAGAATTAAACGTAAAATGCACTCACTCTTTCATCTTCTAATGAAAGATAACTTACTCTCGGAAACAGCATAAGCATTGTTATAATAAGTCTAGTTCCTAAATGAAAATTTGGCAATGGGCCTCTTTCTGAGTGCATAAATTAACCCCAGACCAATCTATCTTAGGGGCAAAAACCTTCCATTATTGCTTCTATTAGTCCCCGAATATCAGGCCCCAGTTTCAACCTCACATTCTGTGGGTTCAGGTGACCCTACTGGCTCCTTTTAGCATGTTTAATTAACAATGCCTGAAGGGTGGATTTATATGCCCTGTCTTTACTATACCAGGCAATACCAGCTAGACACAATGTCTATTCCCGCAATACAATCAGGCAAAAGAGATGCAACCACCTTACATGAAGCCCATTCAAACACACCAATTTTCTTATAAACTTTCACCTCAGTTGCATGAACTCTTATACCTCTAACCATAGCCTCTATTAGGACCCCATCAACAAGTCTCAGTCTTACAAGGGGTCCCAGAAACTTTTCCTCTTAATCCCCAAGCCATTCTATCCATATCTGTATAAAAGGCTGTGGATCCCCAGTGAGGGGTCAAGCCAAGGGATCAGGCCCTTTTGTCAATCTTTGTGTGTGTGTGTGTGTGTGTGTGTGTGTGTGTGTGTGTGTGTGTGTGTGTGTGTTAGTGAATTTTATTTTGTTTTATTTCATCTTTTAAAATTTATTTATCTATTTATATTTATTTATTGGCTGCATTGCGTCTTTGCTGTGCGTAGGCTTTCTCTAGTTGCGGTGAGCGGGGACTCCTCTTCGTTGTGGCGCGCGGGCTTCTCGTTGCAGTGGCTTCTCTTGTTGGGGAGCATGGGCTCTAGGAGCCTAGGCTTCAGTAGTTGCAGCACGTGGGCTCAGTAGTTGTGGCTCGCAGGCTTTAGAGCACAGGCTGAGTAGTTGTGGCACACTGTCTTAGTTGCTCCACGGCATGTGGGATCTTCCTGGACCAGGACTCGAACCTGTGTCCCCTGCATTGGCGGGCGGATTCTTAACCACTGCGTCACCAGGGAAGTCCCTTTTGTCGGTCTTTAACCTGATTAATTGGTCTGTTGTCCCAAGCAGTTGCTGGTCAGGTTTCTTAGAGTAATTTTTGTCTTCAGCTTTTTAAATTTCTCCAAACTAGGGTAAATAGGGTCGAATTGTTTGGGGCCCTTTAATGTTGGGGGACAAAATGGCATACCTTTGGCTCATCCAATCTTAGGTAGTGCTGTATTAAAACCTTTGTTTTAATCCCATCAATGTCCATTTTATTTATTCCATTTCTTAATAACCATCTAAAGATTGCTATCCTGCTTGAGTCCTGCTATCCTGAATGAGTCCTGTGACTCTTCCCTTTCTGATTCCCCTTTATTCCACCACTTTTAATATTTGCTTTACTGATCTTATTTCTTAATATCCTTTAAAAAAATTTCCACCTTGTTGGGAAGAGTCGCTTGATTTTCCCCTCAGCTTCTTCCTATTCTCTTGTTAATTAACCTAATATTTTTATTAGCATCTGTGAGACCCATGAGGGTAGGCTGAGACTGCAAATTCAATGAGCCCTCACAAACTTTTGTTTTTTAAACCGAGGGATTTCTTAGGGTTAGCTGTTATATTTCTTTGTATTTACCTTTTAACTTGGTCTTTCCC
>NW_006771065.1:546310-552969 GCF_000442215.2 Lipotes vexillifer
TGTTTATGATGAGAGTTCTCTAAAAATTTTACCAATTTAGAAGTTTTTCCAATTTATAGGATCCATCATCTGACGATTGGCTACTAGATTGACTACTAGTAGGATCTTAATAGGGACTCAAACCAGTAAGATGCAAGAGGCATCCCCACAGGAGAGTGCAAAGGGTGTAGCCCTCACAAGATCCAGAGTTCACTCCCAAATGTTATCTAAGAAAGTGAAACTGAGGAGGATCCTGTGGAGCCCTCCCAGATCCAAAAGCCTCTCCATGTCCCATGTTTTTTGTTTGCAGAAAAAGGCTTTAGTCTTCTAGACCTTCCCTGAGTCCTAAAGAGCAGGCATAAGTAGTTAGTAATTAGGAAAGTGAGGGAATGCAGAAAGAAAGGAAGAGCAGGTAAGCAAGAAAAGTATTGATAATAGTTCAGCAATATAACAGAATCCTAGTTCCCCCTCAAGGATATATGTAACAATCTGACATATATCTTTGAGTTGTTCGGCAGGAACTAAGACCCCACCTAGATGGAGGATGGTGACAACATGCTGACCAAAAGAATACAAACAGGGAGTCCCCAGATGATTAAGATTTCTGAAAATCACCCTGTTACCTCACCACTAACCAATCAGAAGAAAGTCATGCACCCTGCAGCACTCCCTACAAACGTTGCCTTTAAAAACCCTTCCCTGAAAGCCATCAGGGAGTTTGGGTCTTTTGAGCATGAGATGCTTGTACTCCTTTCTGGGCCCTGCAATAAATGCTGTACTTTACTTCACCCAACCTGGTGTCAGTTAACTGGCTTTGCTATGTGGTGGGCTAGTGGACCTAAGTTTGGTTTGGTTACAAATGTAAAAATTTTCATTGTATCACTAATAGAGCAATGAAGGTTGAGATGACAAAGGATGCTTATGGACTGAATCTCCTTGTAACGAACTTCCCTGAGAGCTGGCATCGCCAGCCAAAGAGATGTTCGGAATTCCAGTCCATTGAACTGGCTGCCAAATGCACACTGGTATCTGTGTGCACCTTCAGGATGGCAGAGATGAGAGAGAGTTTCCTCACTGGTCAATAAGCCAAGCTCTCAAGACAGAATGGGGTAAAAGAAAAACCTAATCAGATCAACGGTTTTCCTCCTTATGACAAATGACACAAAAGACAGAGATGAAGAAAAACGGTAACTATCTCTGGGATGAAAAGAACAACAAGCCAAGAGCACTGTTCCAAATTTTAAACCAAGAGTTGCTGAGTCCAAGGAGCTAGCCCTACAAATATTTGATTCTGCTAATCTAATTTTAGAAGACTGAAAAACTCTTACCACTCTTATTTCCACAGACCCTAAGGCAAAGATTTGGGAGACTGACTGACATGGTAAGAATTTTCACCTTCTGCTGGCTTTTGTCAGGTGTCTCTGGATCTGCGACAGCTTTGGGGCAAGTAGTGTCCAGCCAGTAAAGTTGTTATCACACCAGAGTCGCCAACTTCCTGGGGAGGAAGAAATTTTCCTCTACCCTTACAGGATCTTCTGACTGGTGTAAGAATTGAAATTACATGGGACAGATTAACAGGAGAAATCAAACAAAAGTTTAATAACATGTATACCTGGGGGAGACCCAGGAAAACTGAGTAACTCATTAAAATGGCTGAAGCCCTCACCTTAAACACCTTCCTCAGCTAAAGACAAAGGAGGATGTTGAGGGTGGGGACAGTCAGTTACGAGAGGTTCCTTGGAAAAGCACAGTAAACAAGGGTAAGTTATGATGCAGACTGAAGTCACTGCGTTCTCCATTGATAAGAATTTCTAGAGATTTGGCCATCCTCCTTGTATGGTCAGGCCACTCAAGGTGGCTGTTGTCTTGCTTTCTGTACGGCTCCTGTTCAACCAGTCCCTGCTTCATTCACATGACTATCCAATCCTCTTAATTACAGAGCTTAATCAATAACTGCCTCCGTGGTTGCCTCCTGCCCTAGCCACTGGTTTCCCTGGTAACTGATGAACCAACCTGACGTCAATATCCCCTATAAACGGTAGCCTTCTTCGCCCCTGAGGAGCGAAGATTGCTGGATATGTCCTGTCTTCTGTCTGCAGTAGTGTCGCTCCAGGACCTTTCGCTTCAGACTTGTAAGATTCCCTATCCACTAAGCCACTGATGTCTCTGCTGCTGCCTTTGGGCTCTTTCTTTGGTCTTGTGGCTGGGCAACTACAAGGCTTGCAGGCCTGTGGGGTGCAGCCCAGCACTACTCCTCCACTAGGTATATGGAGAGGGAGATAGCCTTACAACTGGAGATTTCCCTTGCAAATGTAAATGTTTTTTACAAAAGATTAACTCCTACTTGGTTTTCAGAGTTTTTCCCACATCTGCTGTCTTTTACAAAATAACCAGCTTAAAATATTCGAAAGAGACACATTTTTGGGGCGGCAAATTCTGTTCCCCTCTAGTAGCTTAGGGGTAACAAGTTTATAGACAATGCTGTTATAGAACATACACAGACTATTAGAAAACACATTCTCTTTTCAACTAAATTTATAAGATTTGGTCAACAGATGGATGCTTGGTGTTTTATATGTTGGCCTTTCATGTTAACTTCACTCACTTTAAGTCTTAAAATCTGCATTCTAGATGCTTGAAAAGAAGGAATGCTGTTCCATTGATTTTTTTTCAAGCAGAAATGTCAAGTGTCTCAGTTCTCTCTCACCACATTGTAGATTGATCTTTCTGACAAGGACTTCTTCCTGTTGAGGAGACATCATGCTTCCTGTTACTGCTGTGTGTGTGTGTGTGTGTGTGTGTGTGTGTGTGTGTGTGTGTGTGTGTGTGTAATGATTGAACAGTTGTTAAGTGATCTAAAACAATGCATTTTAAAACAAAGCAGTGTTTAGCCCTAATACGCTCCAGGAGAGTATCATGAACAGCTGTATAAACTTAGGAAGCTAGATGGCAGAGTAATCTCACAGTTAAAAGACTTTATGTGGCGTTGCAGAGAGAAGGTAAACCCTGTCTTCAATTTTAAAAAAGTGAAATTCCTGTTTTCCTGTCTGAATGGTAGAAAAGAGGTAGTTGAATGTGATGTTTTAAGAGGAACAATTTTTTTCCAGCTTTATTGAGATATAATTGACATATAACATTGTGTATGTTTGTTTGATATGTTTGTTGTATTGATATGAATACAAAATGATTACCACTCACCATAGCATGAGCTAACACCTCCATCTCAGAAACACCCCGTCACGTAATTACCCCCTTTTTTGGTGGTGAGATCACTTAAGGTCTCCTTTCTTAGCAACATTCAGTGTATGATCACCATGCTGTACCATCCATGCATCACCATCCCTAGAACTTGTGAATATTAAAACTGCGAGTTTGTACCCTTTAGCCAATATCTCTCCATTTCTCCCACTCCCACTTCCTGGTAACCACCAGTCTACTCTGTTTTTAAGAGGAACAATTTTTTTCTTTTATTGAAGTATAGTTGCTATACAATATTATATAAGTTACAGGTGTGCAATATAGTGATTCACAATTTTTGAAGGTTATACTCCATTTATAGTTATTATAAAATATTGGGTATATTTCCTGTGTTCAATATATCCTTGTAGCTTATTTTATACATAACAGTTTGTGCTTTTTAATCACCATCCCTATATTGCCCCTCCCCTCTTCCCTCTCCCCACTGGTAACCAATAGTTCATAAGAGGAACAATTTTTAAGGTTAAAAAAATCAGGAAAATATCCCTTATGCCAGAAACTCAATTATTGTAACCAACTTCACGCATTAGTCTTTAAAGAGTGATGCAGGGTGGGAGGTGTATTAGAAGCATGGAGTTGGCAGAAGCCTGGATGAGGATTGTCTTCCCAGCCCTTCTAATGGTTATCCCGTTACGTAGGCTTCACCTCCTCATGGTCCCACCTGGAAAGTGTGCTTGAACTCCTTTAAATTATGATGCTAAGTTACAAATGCAAATGACTTAAATACCTAAGACAATTGATTAAAAGTTCTGCAACCATGGGACAATGTAATAGGGTAATGGGTGCCTAGAACTCTTCAGTCACCAAGCTTCCAGTCATCACCCCTATGACCTTAGCCTACATATAGAGCTTCATTAAGTCTCACTTTCCTTATTAGTAAAAATGAAAATTACAATAGAACTCACGTCACAGAGTTGCTATTGTTATGGTTATTGTGAGGATTGACCTCAGTCTCTGGTGCATAGCAAACAGTTCATACATGACAGTTATTATTACTACTGCCTTTTATTTACATAGCTTTGCACTTAAATATACACATTTCTTTAAATCCTCACAGAATGTTGAGGCATTGTCTCCATACAGTGGAGACCGGGACAGGCAGTGTCCTCGATTTGAAGTGGGGAGCCTGGAACTGGGCTCTTCCCAGTCACCATTCTGTTTTCTGAAAATAAAAACAACTGCAAATGAGGAGCCTGGGGGATCCTTTTGAAATATAGGCAAATCTAAACACTCCCAGAGGTAAAAATATTTTAGGGGTAGACAAGATAGAAAAGTTGCCCAGGCCCAATCCATCCAGAGAGCTGGGGTCTGTAAGACCAGAGTTCCGGGCCACAGTCTGCATCCCCCTGTCAGGGTGGGCAGGGGGTGACCAGGAAGGAGCAGCCAGTTCCAGTGGCCTCAGTTCCGGTGCTTGGTGAGCCTGCTGTGAGATCCTTGAAGGCAGATATCTTCCATCTTTGTATCCCAGGTCCTAGTGTGTGGCATCGTAGGTGCATAATAAGTGTTTGTTGACCTGTATCTATGAATGCCCCAGGAAGGAATCTTCTTTCTATTTTAATGACTGTGTTGGGATGGGATAAAAATTACTAGTGTGAGAGTATCTGTGGACTTTCCATCCTGCATCCTGGAGCCCATCAAAAGAATTCTGCAAGGGTCAGCTTGGGTTCTCTATCCACCTCCCTGGGGGAGGTGTGTGTGTGTTGGTTATAAACTAGACCCTTGTATTCATCTGCTTGGATTGCCATAACAGAATACCTCAGACTGGAGGCTTCAACAAGAAAAATTTATTCTTTCACAGTTCTGGAGGCTGGAATCCCTAGATCAAGGAGCCAGCAGGGTTGGTTTCTGGGGAGGTCTCTCCTCCTGGCTTGGAAACAGTGCCTCCCTGTTGTGTCCTCACCTGTCCTTTTCTCTGTGTGTGCCTGCACTCCTGGTGTCCCTTTTTCTTCTTATGAGGCCACCAGTCCTGTCGGATTGGAGCCCCACCCTTACGACCTCATTCAACCTTAATTACCTCCTTAAAGGCCCTTTCTCCAAATACAGCCCTATTGGGGGTCAGGGCTTCAACCTATGAATTTTGTGGGCGGAATACAATTCAGTCCATAACACACCTCTTCACTACTATTTGAGGAATTGGAGGAAATCTCTTTAAACTTATTTTTACTACTAAACACTGTACTTGTTTGGTGGTGGCATAGTTCCAGGGCTGGCCCACATGGGTCCACAGCTTTACTAGAGTCACAAAGTATCTTAGCCAGGAAAACTTCCTGCAAACATACCAGTATACCTGGTGGAGACGATGCTGGTACACAAATTCTCTTTGGCTTTGTTTGAAGTTCAAAGCTACTTGACTCACTTTTGGGGTCTCATTCCTCACTGGTCTTTTTGATTCCTTCCTTCTCAGTAAAACCCAGAAAGCATGGCTTAGCAGTGTTTGCATCTGTGGATTATTCATCAATGTGTGGAACAGTGTTCACATATTCAGCCTCAATCTCTACTTATAGCAGAAAGGACTTTTTGGGAATCAGCAAACAAGTGGGGAGAGATTTCCTTGGGTGACCCATGAAATCACCCTTGGTTTCCTTTTAATATTGACTTTGAGAACACCCCTTATTAATCTCTTTGGTCAGGGCCAGGAAGAGAGACAAAAGGATGTGTCTTCTCTCTAGAGGGTGCCCCCAGATTGTAAGGGCTGATGGAAATCCATTCCTGGATCTTGGGCACAGATTACATGGTGGGGCCTCTCTCTCTTTCTGGCTACCCCTCCTTGATGTTTATAGACAGCTCTCTTTTTCAACAACTTTACTAACTTTACCCCAATCTTTCTCTGCTTTTAAAGATCGAGACTCCCAGGTGTACATTTTGTAATTTCCAGCCAGTTGACCTTACCTTAATTAGAATCTAATGACTTTAATCACTTTTTTAAACTGTAGAATCCTCTTACCACCTTTGCAGAACACAAGTCTTTGTTTTTTCCATTACTGATAATTTTACTGATAAATCTGTGTAGGAACTATATCTTTATTAATAACAACAGCTCTAGAAGGTATAAAAGGAGCTGTGAGGAAAACTAGGCTCACTGTTGGACCCTAAATTTGGCCATCCTTTCCCTTTGCAGTGTTATTCATTGGTATTCACTTACCTTGTTTTAAAATTCAGCATCTCCATTACTGGGCCTGGCTGGAGGTCTGGTAAAATATAACAATCCACCGTGTCAGCAAATAAAGCCTGCTTGGGTTAAATGACACCACACATAGAAAGGTAATGAACAGCACAAGGAAGCACAGGACCACTTCCCCACGAGGGGCAGAGACAAGGGCTGTGGGCACTCAATGAGGAAGACAGCATCGTAGGATGGTGTAGCAGGGTTACTTTGCAGAGGAGGGAGTCCCTGCTGGGTCCTACTGGGATCAGCAGGGAGG
>NW_006771065.1:553034-556817 GCF_000442215.2 Lipotes vexillifer
GAGGAGAGGAAAGGGCTGTTGGGGGCAAGAGGCTAGGATAGCTTGGAAGAGGAATTGAAACCTTGTGAATAGCAATGGTAGCTTAACAGTCTGCATTCCTGAAGCCCTGCTGTGTGCCTGGCACACTTGTAAACACTGTACGTGGTCTCATTTCATGCTGACCTGTGACCTTGGCAGGCAGTTAACATGATCCTCATGAGAAGTGAAGCTCTCATGAGAGAGGTTGGGTTACTTACCCCGGGTGACCCAAGTGGTTCTGAAGTCCATGTTCTGAACCACCAACAGTCCCTCCATGGAAAAGGGGTGCAGGCCAGGTTGGCGGGAGATAAAACATCCTGGATTTAGAAAACTGAGGAAGTAGGTGCCTTAGGGAAAGGAGAAGGTGTTATTCAGAATTTCCGTATCCCTGGTCCATGGGTAGCCCCAGACTGCACTGGCCCAGACAATTCAGAGCTGACTTGTAGGGCCACAGCCCAGTGGAGGATGAGTTCTCACTCAGCAGGCAGCTATTCTCCGGAAAATGAAAACAGAATGACTCCATGGTGGTTTCCTCAAAAACATGGCTGAAGCGTTTACTGGGGGGAAATATCTCCCAGGTGAAAGGAGGCAGAGAGGGAGTAAAAGGAAACTTTGAGAGCAGCCCGAGAGAAGGCAGAAATAATAATGCAAGCCACAGGTGAGGAAAGGAGGTGGGCCGGTGTGTTGAAAGCACGGGGATATTGTTATCGTTATAATCAGAGACGGCAAATATTGGAGAGAAGCATTTTCTACTAATAAAAGGTCTGACATGACTGAAGAGTTGACAGTGGCTGAGAGACAGTCTTCTTTGGGAAATGTGGCTGCTGAAAGGAATTCCCCTTTTCTATTTGTGCAGCACTTTACGGTTTGCCAAGTGTTTTTTCCTCTGTAATCTATTTGACGTTAGTGCTGTGAAGCATGGCATTGTCAACACTGAGTGACAAATAAGGAAGTAAGTTTCAAAACAAAGTTTTTTTTTATAAATTTATTTGTTTTATTTGTTTATTATTGGCTGTGTTGGGTCTTTGTTGCTGCACGTGGGCTTTCTCTAGTTGCGGTGAGCGGGGACTACCCTTCGTTGCGGTGCACGGGCTTCTCATTGTGGTGGCTTCTCTTGTGGTGGAGCACGGGCTCTAGGCGCGCGGGCTTCAGTAGTTGTGACTCGCAGGCTCTAGAGTGCAGGGTCAGTAGTTGTGGCGCACGGGCTTAGTTGCTCCGCGGCGTGTGAGATCTTCCCGGACCAGGGCTCAAACGCGTGTTCCCTGCATTGGCAGGTGGATTCTTAACCACTGCGCTACCAGGGAAGCCCCAAAAGAGAAAGGTCTTATTTGAGCTCCTCTGACTGCTTAGCTAGAGCTGAGAGCAGAGCTCAAATCAGCCCTGCTAGCCTTCAGCATCATCTTATGTCAGGAGGACAAGCAGGGTCATCACAAAGTAAAGGAAACTTTGGGAAAGAAGCTACAGAGCTGCCTTGGAAAAGCTGAACTCTGGAAAAATTTCGGGGGACTCTATTCATGTATAATGACTTTGGAAAGTTTTTTTGAAATCCTTCCAGTTAAGACTGAATTCACAGGAACATCTTATTAATATATATTCAGGTGACCAGAAAAAGCAACTCTGAATACAAAGAGTTTGAATTATCTGATACCCCTTGTTCTAGCAGAAGAGTAAAACATTCATTCTTGATTCTTTAAAAAAAAAAAAAAAAGCCTGATTATTTGCCTTTGCTCTCTTTCCCCAAGGAGAGGCCTTTCTGTTTTCACTCTCTCCTTCATCATGGCACTTTGCATTTGTTTTAAAGAGACTGAGTTTCTGCTGGCAACGCTCCCTCAGGAACAGAGCCACCTCAGTGAGCTTAGGGATCTGGTTTCACCACTGAGTTTGCTGTAGTTCATGATACTTATTTTGGCTTTTTCCCTATCAGCATGGTGACATCTGAGTTCTGCAGTTTTGTTTTCTGATGCCCTGCATACACACAGGTAACCCCATTTCCAGTCCATCCCATTTTGTTCATAGTCTTGGGGTTTCTCCCTTATTCTAAAACCAAACCATTGATATCTGGAATTTTAATATCTTTCCACATTGTTATCGATTGTTGTGTAACAAATTGCCTTAGATTTGGCAGCTTAAAACAACAAACATGGGCTTTCCTGGTGGCACAGTGGTTGAGAGTCTGCCTGCTGATGCGGGGGACATGGGTTTGTGCCCCGGTCTGGGAAGATCCCACATGCTGCGGAGCGGCTGGGCTCGTGAGCCATGGCCGTTGAGCCTGCGTGTCCGGAGCTTGTGCTCTGCAATGGGAGAGGCCACAACAGTGAGAGGCCCGCGTACTGCAAAACAAACAAAAAAACAACAAACATTTCTTAGGTCACAGTTTCTGTGGGTCAGGAATCCAGACACTGGCTTGCGGTCTCTCGTGAGGTTGCACTTAAGTGGTCAGCCAGGGCTGTAACCATGCGAAGGGCTGGAGGGTCCACTTCCAAGGTGTCTTGGGGCTGTTGGCAGGAGCTACAGCTCCTTGTCATGTGAGCCTTTTCATAGAGCTTCCCCTATAGTAAGGGACCCAGGGCAAAGAGGGAGGGAGTGAGAGCACTCCAGATGGAAACTCCAGTCTTTGTATAACCTACTCTTGGAAGAGACATCCTATCACTTTTGCTTTAATCTGTTCAATAGATGTGATCAAATAAGTCCAGTCCACACTCAATGAGAGAAATTAAACTCAGTCTCCTTTAGAGCCCTTAATATATTAATAGATTTTTTTACCCCCAGGGGCCACACAGCTTGCAGGATCTTAGTTCCCTGACCAGGGATCGAACCTGGGCCCCAGGAGTGAAAGCGCCGTGTCTGGACCGCCAGGGAATTCCCAATCATAGTTGTTTTAAGTTCCTACTTAGTCATTCCAACATCTTTGCCATATCTGAGTTTGGTTCTAATGCTTGCTTTCTCTCTTCAAACTGTGTTTTTTGCCTTTTAGTATGCCTTGTAACTTTTTTCTTTCTTTTTTATTGATGTACAGTTGATGTACAATATTATATGTCACAGGTGTACAATATAGTGATATACAATTTTTTTTGGTCAATCCCAAGCTCCCTAACTATCCTTCCCCCCTACCCTTCCCCGCCAGGTAACCATAAGTTTGTTCTCTGAGTCTGTTTCTGTTTTGTAAATAAGTTCATTTGTATCATTTTTTAAAAATTCCGCATATGTGATATCATATGATATTTCTCTTTCTCTGACTTCACTCAGTATGACAATCTCTAGGTCCATGCCTTGTAATTTTTTTGTTGAAAGCTGGATGTGATGTATTGGGTAAAAGGAACTCCAGTAAGTAGTCCTTCAGTGATGTGTTGGTCAGATGTGAGGGGAGGGGAGAGGAAGTGTTTTATAGTCTTCTGACTAGGCATCAGTTTTTAGTGAGCCTGTGCCTCAGGACTGTGAACTTCACAAGTGCCTCCACCCTCACTACCTTAGGTGGGACCGGATGGCCAGAGGGGACTAGAGTTGGGCATCTCCCTTCTGCTGGGTTAGTTAGGCTCTGATAAGACCCCAATAATTTAGGATCCGGTAAAAGTCTCTCTTGAGGGCAGGCCCTGTTAAGAAGGTAAGGATGCTCTGGTTATTTCAGAATGGTTACTTTTCCCCTCCCCTTGCAGGAAGCACCAGGGGATTTTTTAACTGCTTTTTTTTTTTTTTTTTTTTTTTTTTGGAGATTTTGGATCATCTTTACTATCATTATTCTGAACTCTTTTTCAGGTAGACTGCCTA
>NW_006771065.1:556849-559682 GCF_000442215.2 Lipotes vexillifer
TTTTTTTTTTTTTTTTTTTTTGCGGTACGCGGGCCTCTCACTGTTGTGGCCTCTCCCGTTGCGGAGCACAGGCTCCAGACCCGCAGGCTTAGCATCCATGGCTCATGGGCCCAGCCGCTCTGTGGCGTGTGGGATCTTCATGGACCGGCTCACGAACCCGTGTTCTCTGCATCGGCAGGCAGACTCCCAACCACTGCGCCACCAGGGAAGCCCCCCGCACCAGGGGATTTTTTTTCCTTGTCTTCACTGTGAGAACCTGGTAGAGCTCCTGGAGGTAAAACTCACAAAATTCCCCTCTCCCCTCGCACCCACCCCCACCATGACTGGGTCCTCCTGGAGTTTTTATCTCTCAGATTTGTCCACACTGAGCCTCCAGCAATTTGTCAATTACAGGTCAGGTTTTCTTACTTCAGCACTGCTTTCTATGGAGCTTTCTGCTTGTGGGTTTCTGCTCCAATAAGGTGTAATTTTCTATATCTGTCTGTCTGTCTCTCCAGTTTTAGGGGTGTTACCTTGTGACCCCACTTCTGACAGATCTTAGTTGAATTGTTGATTTTTTCAGTTCAGCTTTTTATTTGTTGTTAGGATAGAGGGATGTCTTTTCTTTAAAAAAAACTTATTGACGTATAGTTGATTTATAATGCTGTGTTAATTTCTGCTGTACAGCAAAGTGATTCAGTTATATGTACATATATATATTCTTTTTCATATATTCATTTATATTCTTTTCCAAACTCCCAATCCATCCCTTCCCCACCCTGTCCCACAGCCACAAGTGTTCTCTACGTCTATCCTATATGATTTGTCTTTCTCTTCCTGACTTACGTCACTTACTATGATAATCTCCAGGTCCATCCATGTTGCTTCAAATGGCATTATTGCAAGAGGGATGACTTTTAATTTCCATACATGTTAACTGCAAGCCAGGGGTTTTGTAACGTCATTATTGCAGTCATCATATCACCATGTTTCCTGGCCCATTTTCTGCTCAGTCTTATTGAGAAATTGCTACATGCCAGGCACTGTTTCAAGTGCTCTACTTGTATTATCAACAACTCTGTGTGAGTAGTACTGACTTAGTTTGGGTTCTATAAAAGCAGAGCCTGAAGAAGCAATTTGTGTGCATGAGATTTATTAAGATCATATTCTAAGGAAAACTGGTAAGGGAGAGAGGGAAGCAGAATAAGAAAAGAGAAAGTGCTACACAAGAATGGAATTTCAGGTGAAGTGTGGTCTCAGACTGATGCCTGGGGGCTTTGGAGTGTAAACGGTACCTTGTCTCATTGTTAGGAAGGGAGCAGAGCTTCCTGTAACCTCACCTCAGCCAGTCATTAGTTACAAGCCATGATGAGAGCCCTCCTACTTTTTCCATTTTATAGATGAGAAAATTGAGGCACAGAGAAGTTGAATAATTTGCTCAAGTTCACATGATCAGGAAGTGGTGAGATTGTATTAGGACCCCAGGCATTCTGGCTCTGTGGATATATTTTTATTTTGCACTTTATAAGGAATACTCAACTAATCTCATTTGACTTTCCAAAAGCTCTCTGAGGTAGTTGGAGCACCAATGATTATTCTAAATTTTCAGATGAGGAAATCGAAAGTCAGATCTAGGTTTTTAAAAAGCTCTAGGTCCTGGTCTTGTTCTGTCTCCCTGTAATGTCTTGCTCTCTTAAATCAACCAGAGTTTGTTTCACTGACCATATGATTAAAACAGTAATCACCTGATTTAGGAACATATAACTTGATGGGTATAGAGTATCTATAAGCTATTCATACGATTGAAATGGAAAACCTCATCTCACCAATAGGGGAGGGACCCTAGCCTCTACTGAGATGTTATTTTAAATCACAGGCTGGCTGGCTCTCAGATGAGTGGATTTACTGCTTTGTAATTGCAAAGTAATAACAAGAACAGCATCCTGCTGCTGAATTCTTTTTTTTTTTTTTTTTTTTTTTTGCGGTACGCGGGCCTCTCACTGTTGTGGCGTCTCCCCTTGCGGAGCACAAGCTCCGGACGCACAGGCTCAGCAGCCGTGGCTCAGGGGCCCAGCCGCTCTGCGGCATGTGGGATCCTCCTGGACTGGGGCACGAACCCGTGGCCCCTGCATCGGCAGGCGGACTATCAACCACTGTGCCACCAGGGAAGCCCTGCTGCTGAATTCTTTTTTTTTTTTAAAGTATTTATTTATTTATTTATGGCTGCGTCGGGTCTAAGTTGTGGCACGCAGGCTCCAGAGTGCACGGGCTCTCTAAGCAGCACCTGGGCTTAGTTGTCCTGCGGCATGTGGCATCTTAGTTCCCCGACCAGGGATTGAACCCATGTTCCCTGCTTCGGAAGGTGGATTCTTAACCACTGAACCACCAGGGAAGTCCCGGTGCTGCTGAATTCTTGATTGCAGAAGAGTTAAAAATTGTGTAAAAAGAGCTTATACACGGAGGCAACTCAGGATGTTATTGGAGAGACTCATACAATTATTTATTATCTTCATTAATATACTTGAAGAAAAGGAATTACAAGTTAATAAAGAGGTTATAATTTTCAGCAGAAAAGGAGGAAGGAGAAACTTGAGGAAAAGCTATTCCATTTGGGGAAAAATAACTTGAAATGGAGCTTTTAAAGTCAGCTTTTAGGAATATTTAGTTTCCGCCAAATCTCAGGAATATAAGAATGCAAACAGGACAGAGTTAACACTGAAACAGCACAAATGACAAATGTGTGGTCTACATTTGCTGCTTCTGTTTCTTATTCCTCAATTCCTTTTGAATCCTCCATAGTCTGATTTCCACCTAGTTATTTGTGGTTGTCCCCAGATTCATTCTCTACTCTTTC
>NW_006771065.1:559692-568792 GCF_000442215.2 Lipotes vexillifer
AATAAGCCTACCTTTCTGAGTAGATCTGGTCCATGAAAGGAACTGGCAGGAGGCTAAGGTGGTTTCTCGGGCAGTGGTTCAGTCTCTGTCATTTCCGGCTCGGTGGACTGTGCCCTTTTCCTGTAGTCCCAGCTCGGGAAGGCGGCCTCCACCACTGTTCTCCTTCCCACCAGAAGTCCTGGTTTCTGGCATCACCATCTCCTTCTTTTGTTCCGTCAGGCCCAGGGGTGGCAAAAACTTCGTGGCATTGCTAATCTCTGTGTTGCCTCATTGCCCATTTAGCTTCTCAGCTCTTCCATCACTTGGTTAACCAGTTACTTGTACTGAATTTCCTCTACTTGAATTGCCTCTCCTCACTTTTTAATTATTTGTGCCTCTTACATCTTGACCTCTGCACTTTTCTTTCCACACTGCTTTAACTAAGTGAACTCATCTACTCTCATATCTTCAACCATTATCTTCACCTCACCGGTACCATTTTTCTACCTGCCTAGAGGATGTCCCCACCTCGCAATGCTGCAAAACCTTTGAGATCGAGATGCCCCAAGTTACTTGGAGGACAGAGGTGATGGTGGGAAGGTTATTGGCTCAGAGATATTTGGAGATTGAACATCAGTGGTAGGGAATAGCAATAAGTATAAAGAATATTGTGGGTTAGTGACATGAAATTTAGATGATTTTTCTGCTTTCCACCTGCATAGCTGTAGTCCAGAATCTGAAGCTGCATTGCCTACAGAGTTCCAGGCAGGTAACAGTTGAGTGAAGTGGGCAGGATGAAAGAAAAATGGTCTCTTGATTTGTGTTTTTTTTGATGCAGAAACGCTTTGTGTGCATATTAAAACACTGTAGGAACCCTCCTCCCTTCCATAAGGAAAGTGTTCTCTCCCATTTTTCAGGAAAAATTCTGCCCTCTTGGTGTATATTTTGTTTTCCTACTTTGGTATAGACTTACAGGTTTTCCCCCCTATCCAAAAGTAGAGAGTTCCTATGAAACCTTTTGTAAGCTGAAAGACGTAAAGAAGCAATTACCTTAGGACACATTTTGCTAATGGATGCACAAAATAAATGGAGAGAAATCACAGATTCTTACAGACACAGCTCAAAGCTATGGCGGCCTGATGCTGAGATGCTGAATGTAGTTCCTGGGGAGGGAGTTTGGTGGGGCCGTTCTTGCTGCTTGGGCTGCGCCCTGACTCTGTAAAAGCTTGCTGCAAAACAAACGCTGAACACTATATTTTTGCTTTTTGTCTTTTTTTTGTAAAAGCGAAAATCCTTTTCTGATTTCATTTGGTTGGCGAAAACAGGTACTAACGTAGGTCTTTCATAAAGTGAATTGGTGAAAAGCGAACTTTTTAAAAGCAGGGATACCTGTAAATCCAGAAAAGTGCTTTTCTACTATAAGTAAACACCCCTGTTTACCTTAAACTTACACAGTGCTCTGCGTCAGTTATATCTCAAATTTAAATTTATTTATTTATTTTTGGCTGCATTGGGTCTTCGTTGCTGCCCATGGGCTTTCTCTAGTTGCGGCGAGCGGGGGCTACTCTTCGTTGTGGTGCGCGGGCTGCTCATTGCGGTGGCTTCTCTTGTTGCTGAGCATGGGCTCTATGTCCCCTGCATTGGCAGGTGGATTTTTAACCACTGCACTACCAGGGAAGTCCTCTTAAGTTTAATTTTTATCTTTTTGTATGTCAGTTGTATCAATAAAACTGGAAGAAAAAAATATTGCAAAGTTAAAACAAAGAAAGAAGACACCCCTGCAAGCCTAATGCTGATTGACACCTCCAGGCTGAAAACTTGCCTTTGACCTCAGTGTTAGGCATGGAAGAGAAGGTGGTGACACCTGAGGAAATTTGGACAAGGCATGCCCTGTCTAAAGGGGCTGCAGTTAGCTCCAGCTGAGTGTTGCCCTCTAGGAAATGGGTCTGGTGTTGCTGGATCTTCCAATTTTTAAAGAAAAGCCAGAAATTATATTTCTATGTGATATCTCCTGATTTGAAAACACTTGGAAACATGTGCTTTCTTTTTTTTGGTATGCGGGCCTCTCACTGTTGTGGCCTCTCCCGTTGCAGAGCACAGGCTCCGGACGTGCAGGCTCATCGGCCATGGCTCACAGGCCCAGCCGCTCCATGGCATGTGGGATCTTCCCGGACTGGGGCATGAACCCATGTACCCTGCATCGGCAGGCGGGCTCTCAACCACTGCACCACCAGGGAAGCCCCCATGTGCTTTCTTTGATTTGAAAACATATATACACATGTTTTATTGGCCAAACAAAACCTGTCTACATGCTGAATTTCCTGTGGGTTTGGTTTGTGGCTTCCAGTCTAGTCCCAGTGTGCATGCTAAGTCAGACCTATTTCTTTAAACCAGTGTTTTTGAGCTAAAGACACATGCTGGGGTATTACCACAGCTGCTCCTAATCCTTGTTAAATCCGCTGGATGTTTTTCGTTTCTTCGCCAGATCCACTCTTCATGCCTCTCCTTCCTTATCTCTGTCCTGGGAGGCTGAGTTGTGTGTCCTTCCTCGATGGCCTTTCTATTTGGCTTCTGGCTGCTTTTGGCCAGTGAGAGGCACAGGTGGGAAAGGGGAGGAAGGGAGGAAAGCGAGGTCTCAAAGTAGATTACACTCGCAGCATTAAGAGAGATCACCCTTCTTGGGCCATGACTTTGGCCTATTACTGAGGAAATTATGAATTGAGTAATGCTTCAACCTGTTATCCAAAAAAGCTAGATCTACACCTCAGCAGCTATGGTCCTTGACCAGTCTTGCCACAGAGTTGCAATCAAGACCTCTGACAAAAGTTGCAATTTTTCTCAGAGGTCTTGGTTGCAACTCTTGTCTGAAGCAGGATTTTGCTTCTTATTGATCTGTCTTCCCCAGATTGTCACTTCAGACACACTTCCTGCCTCTAGCTTTTTATATAACAATGCCAGTAACAGGCATATCTCTTGCAGTTAGCAGTTTTGGATGAATACAAGGTTGCTTTTACTTTTTTAAAGCAGTATTTGCGGGCTTCCCTGGTGGCGCAGTGGTTGAGGGTCCGCCTGCCGATGCAGGGGACACGGGCTCGTGCCCCGGAAGATCCCACATGCCGCGGAGCGGCTGGGCCCATGAGCCATGGCCGCTGAGCCTGCGCGTCTGGAGCCTGTGCTCTGCAACGGGAGAGGCCGCAACAGTGAGAGGCCCGCGTACCGCAAAAAAAAAAAAAAAAAAAAGGCAGTATTTGCAGTTCATAGACACCCTTGACCTTTGCTTCTATTCCATTTCCCCAGGTAGGATAATCACAATTGCAACACTTTGGTAATGTCCCATACCGTTAAATATAAGACCCACCTTTTCACATTTCCTTTAATGTGGACATGAAATCCCACCTGCTTTCTCTCTTTGTGCAATCTCCAGTCACTTACTCCCCAACTCTTCTCCCAAGCTGTTAGCCCCTTCATGGTTTCATTTCTTTATCCTTCCTGATGAAATTCCATGGTGTGTCTCATCCTTCAGTCTGTCTCTTGCTGGCATCCTTGCTTCCTTTGTCCCCATGTCCATCTACTACATCTTGCCTGCAAACCACCACCTCATATCTTTTTCTCTCCTGAGATGCTCCTTCTCCAGAACTTGGGTTTCTGAAAGATACTGGAGATGGTCACACTACACGGGTACTGGTGTAGATGTAGGTTTATAGCATCCAATGTCAGTGGAGTGTACAATCCTTTAACATTTCCTCCAACCCTCTCCCACCCTTCCTAGGCTCCCATCTCTACTCCAATTCCCTCATTTTCTGTGGACTGTCTTATTTAATATGTTCCAGGAAAAAGACAGATAATAATGCTCCCATGTACACATTTGTCTGCATGGGCACAGTCTTTATCTCCCATCATCATGCTTTGATGATGAGTCGCCGCTATCCAAGGCTCATCTGAGAGCTGAAGTGCTACCTCTCTGATCCCCTCCAAGACTTTAATCTGTCAAATTCACCTTCTATTTTCCATATTTGTGTCCTCTTCCTCTTCATTGGCTCTTCCCTGCAGAATAAAACCACTTTCAAATCTTTCCCACTAGAGAACTTTGACAACAAAAGAACATCTGCTGATGACCCAGCTCCTCTTCCAGATATTCCCCTCCCCACCCCCATCTCTCTCCTTCCCTGCTCAGTCAAGTCTCATGAAGGGGCTGTCTACGCTGCCTCACCTTCAATTACTCTTCAATCCTCAGTACTCTGCTTTCCGCCCCCATCTTGAAAAGGTTACCAATGATTTCCCAGTTGTTAAATCCAATAGACACCTTTTGGTTGACATTTTATTTGACCTTTATGAGGCATTTGACCTTTTGGACCACTCCACTCTTGAAATCCTTCCCTTAATTTTCTTGGCACTATTCTCCTGGTTAGTCTAGCTGTCTTCTTCTTACTCAGTCTCCTCCAGTTAGTCCTCAATTTTGGTTTCCCCCACAGGCCTCCTCTCAGCCTCCTGTGTTCTTATGCTGTGCTTTCTTTTTGGGCAGTCTCATCTATGCTCATGATTTCGCTTACCACTTATGTGCTGTTATTCCCAAACCCTCTGTGTCGAGACTAAACTACTCTCCTGAGTTCTGGGCTTATACAGTCAATGTATTTTTGTTATGTCGTCCCAAGGTACACAAAAAACAATACTTCAAAACAGAACTGAGCTCATTCTCTCTCCTTCCAGCAACCCCCATCCCCACCTCACCTCCCTGGAATGCCCACCACTCGTTACGTCAGTGAAGAGAGTATCAAAGCCCACGTTCCCTGGGTAAGAAATCTGGGCATCATTCTCAATTCCTTCTTTTACTTTGCTTCTACACTCCCAATTAATCAGTCTGTCTATTTTCTAAAATGTCTGGTACTTATCACCTCCCGTCCAGATCCATTGCCTCTCGTCTCTAAGTTTAGGCCCCTCTGCTTTCTCCTTTAGAAAGAGATTTATGTGTGTGTGTGTATATATATATATATATATATTTTTTTCTATTCTTTTTCTGATTCTTTTCCATTATAGATGGGTTATTACAAGATATTGAATATAGTTCCCTTGCTATACAGTAGGTCCTTTTTGTTTATCTGTTTTATATATAGTAGCATGTACATGTTAATCCCAAACTCCTAATTTATCCCTCCCTCCCCAGGCCTCCACTATCCCCTTTGATAACCATAAATTTGTTTTCTGTGTCTGTGAGTCTATTTCTGTTTTGTAACTAAGTTCATTCATATCTAGAAGATTTCTAAAGCTCTGTGGCCTGCCTCGTGAGTGACTGTCAGGCCTGCTCAAAGCTCCAGGATTCCCTGCTGGGCTGTCACATACCTGCCAAAGCACAGCATTCAAGGCTCCCAAGAAACCAGCCGTGGAAGGCTTCCTTCTTGAGGAAAAATTCTTTGATTTATTCAGAGATCACAGAGGCTAACACAGCTGCAGAACAGGAGAAAATCTGGCTTCATTGCTGTTAAACCCAGTTCAAAGGCTCCAGCTCCTTGAGCTCCCTGCAGGGCGATTTTACTATTCCCCCAAGGTAGATCCATTTGGAGCCTGCCTGGCTGTGCTAGTCCAGATTTGCAGATTTTGTTATTTTCCTCTATCTCATCAGTGAAGTAAACAGCTTGGAATGTAGGTTCAGGAATACAACTTCCTTACTGTTCCTCCCCCCACCCCTTTGGTATCTCAAATCTTTTCCTGCTATCCCCTCCTCCCCTCAGCTGCCAAAGTGATCTTTCTTATATTTAATCAGACTCTTTTCCTCCCATCTCCTATAGGCAGCACCTGGCTAAGAAGGTAAAAGAAAGGACATGTGGGCTGTTGGGTCTGGGGAAAGCATAACGTGTAGTTCTTCCTGTTGAAACTTTAGGGCTGTGTAATACCAGCCCTCATTCAATTAGGTAAAGCTCTAAGCTCTCTTCATGTTTCATCTCAAGCACCTGATTTCCCCAAGCAGACTGTGGGCCCCACATGCTCCCCTCACTTTGTGCAAGCTGCCCCTGCCCTCCAGCAACCTCTGTGGTGCCATTGTTCTGGGCCTGTCTTCCCATTGCAGTGTAAGCTCCGTGAGAGCAGGGCTCTGCCTTTTCTTGTTGATGTTCCCAGGGCCAAGCACATCCTGGGCACTTTATTAACGTGTGTTGAAAGAGCAAATCAAACTTCACTACCCTCCCCTGCAATGGAAAAAATCAAATCAACAAAAAACTGACACCCTCTCTCATTTGGATGTACCATCACGCACTTGATCATGTAGATTAGAAATGTTCAAACTTTCCTTTTCTTCATTTCCCAAATCTAAAAATTAAAAAACAAACAAACCATTTTTGTCCCTTCTTAACTGGGCTGGAATTCACTCTCTGTTGTCCTTTCCTTTAGTAGCATGCTTATCCAGGTTCCTGTTTTCTCTGACCAGGAATTAAGATTTTTTTTTCCCTTAAACACTGCTATTTGAGTGAGTATGCCAGATTCTAATTGGCTGTAAGATTCTATTCCAGAGATTTTAACCTGGAGTTCATGGATGCCCGCAGAGAGTCCTGTGGATGGTCTTTAAAGGTCTGCAACCCTCTGAAATATTATGCAAATTGTTCAATATGTGTGGGGTTTTTTTCCCTTGGAACAATGGGCTACCTTTCTGCTTACTTTCAAAGGGATCTGTGTTCCCCTCCCTGGTCCTCTCACCTTCAAATTTTCTTATCCTAGCACAAGTGTACCTGGGCCGTGACCCCCTCCTGAAGTGCCATTCACATCATGCCAGTCTCCAGTTTAGACTTGCCTGCCTCCTTTCAAGGCCCTCCTTGATTTGGCCCCATCTTACTTTTCCAGCCTAATTTTACCTTCCTTTCTTGTCTTGAACCCTTTGCTCTAGGTGGCCTGCTTTCCCATAGTCCTAACTTTCCTCCTGCACATGACAGTGATTCTAGGAGACTTGGTTTGGGATTCCAGGTCCTGGCTGGAATGAGGGGGACTCTCTCTGGGACAGAGCTCTGCAGAAGGTAGTGCAGAGGGTGGAGAAAGCTGGGTACACATTGATAAGTGTACCCAGTGGATCCTTGTTGTCTGAGCCTGGAGAGGTGGCATTTTAGAGCAGGACAATCATGGAACTGTGTGCTCTGGAGGAGGACCCTCAGAGATGTAATGATCTGGTTTAATCAGCCAAGAAAATGGAAAAAGAGTAGTGGTTGGCTGATGTTTTGGACCAATCTGCTCATGGAGGATGGCAGGAGGGCTCTGGGGTGGGGAGTGAGCAAGCAACAACTGAGGGCAGGTGGAGAGAGCACACGGGGCACTACTCCAGGTCAGCTTCAAGGAGACCAGCAGAAGGTAGCTGGTCAGTCAATCAACTAATATGAATTGAATGGCTACCTCATACCTGGCAGAGCTCTATCCATGGGTCTGCATTTCAGGAGCTGGAGTTTAGTCATGAGAAGGTGACTCACGATATGGCCTTGGTGGTAGAGGAATTGGACATTGGATAGATTATGAAGGCAGGGATACAATGACAGGGGCCCA
This sequence comes from Lipotes vexillifer, assembly GCF_000442215.2. Lineage (NCBI taxonomy): Eukaryota > Metazoa > Chordata > Mammalia > Artiodactyla > Lipotidae > Lipotes > Lipotes vexillifer. The sequence goes on from NW_006771065.1 coordinate 567,187, forward strand.
AGGCAGGAGTCTCACTCCTCACAGAAGAAAGCAGGAGTGTAACTGGACTTCTTAACCTGAGACTGTGAAAAGAATAGGACTAGCAGCCAGGCCAGATTCCCTCCTTAATCCCAAAGAATAAGTCTTTAGTAGTAGACTTTCAGGCACTATGGAAGATATATAACAGCTCACATTTATTGAGCATTTTCTACATGCTAGGTACTGTTCAAAGCATTTCATGTGTATTATTTAAGCCTCACGACAGCCTGTGAAGTAGGGTGTGTTACATTATTATCCTTACTTAAAAATTAAAAATTTGTATTGGAGTATAGTTGATTAACAATGTTGTGTTAGTTTCAGGTGCACAGCAAAGTGATTCAGATACACATATACACATATCTATTTTTCAATTTTTTTTCCCATTTAGGTCATTTCAGAATATTGAGCAGAGTTCCCTGTGCTATACAGTAGGCCTTTGTTGGTTATCTATTTTAAATACAGCAGTGTGTACACATCAATCCCAAATTCCCAGTCTATCCCTCCCCCCACTCCACCCTTCCCTGCTGGTAACCATAGTTTGTTCTCTTAAGTCTGTGAGTCTGTTTCTGTTTTGTAAATAAGTTCATTTGTATCATTTTTAAGATTCTGCATATAAGTGATATCATATGACATTTCTCTTTCTCTGCCTGACTGACTTCACTTAGTATATCATTCTTACTCTTTAAACAAGGAAACTGAGGAGTGGAATGGTTAAGGAATAATTTGTACAAGGTTACACACACTTAGTTCGTGATGAAGGTGGGATTGGAACCCGGGCTAGCTATTTGCGAGTAGGAGACCTTACTTCAGGCCCTCAAATCCATCTCTTCGGCAGTTGCCAGCTCTGCCCATCTGACTCCTGGGTGTCCTGCAGGCTTCAGGGCACAGCGAATGCTCAGGGAGTGTTGCCACCTCACTGACTGCTACTTGTCTCTATGGGCCCACCCCCCCCTGTTGCTTCTGTGGTCCCCCTACTTCCTACCCTGTGAATGGCCCTGACATTAAGTATTGGAAAGGCAGAGACAGAATGGGGAAAGCTCTGAGAAAAGCAACAAAAATGATTCAGGAAAGAAAGGGATTGATGTATTTGGAAAGATAAAAAGAGATATATTTATCTGACCGGGCTGGGTGACAGCTAAGAGAAGATGTGAACAAGAGGGCACATAATGGGCTAGATCTGTCTTTTTTTAGGTACTTTACAGCTCCAGCATCAGTACCTCTCTCTTTGGTCTCATGCTGAAGTTCAACAAGGATTTATTGAGTGTAGGAGGCTTCTCTTTTAGATTCAGTGTGTTTCCAGAGGCTGCGTCTTAAGTGGCTCAGTTGTAAGGTAAAAACCTGAGGGCACCTGTGTTAGTGCCTTCACCTGAGCTGATGGATTTTGGCAGCGTTGTTGGAAGTCATCAAATGAATGGGATAAGATAGAAAGATATGACTTTTATATCTCAAAGAGACCTGAAGGATCATCTAATCTTCATTTTCTAGGTATGAAGACTGAAGCTCGAAGCAGTTATGTGATCTGTCCAAAGTCATATGGCAAAATTGGTGACTGGGGAGGCAGGGAGGCATCCTGATTAGAAGGAAGAGC
>NW_006771065.1:568835-569681 GCF_000442215.2 Lipotes vexillifer
CCTGCCAATGCAGGGGACACGGGTTTGAGCCCTGGTCTGGGAAGATCCCACGTGCCATAGAGCAACTGAGCCCGTGCGCCACAACTACTGAGCCTGCGCTCTAGAGCCCGCCAGCCACAACTGCTGAAGCCCACGTGCCACAACTACTGAGCCCGTGCGCCTAGAGCCCATTCTCTGCAATGGGATGAGGCCAACGCAATAAGAAGTCCGCATGCCGCAACAAAGAGTAGCCCCTGCTCGCCGCAACTAGAGAAAGCGCGTGCAGCAACGATGCAGCGAAAAATAAATAAATAAATTTATTAAAAAAAAATTATAGGGGTTGGCAAAATCCATGCTAAACCCAGCTGTATGCATCCAGTCATAGGCAGGGCTGGTCTGGAGTAGGCTTCCCGTGTTGGGAGGACAGTCTGGTACAACACTGGGAAGGAGCAGAAGAGAGTTCCTGTTCCACGTGGTAAAAGGGAGATGCTGAGCAGAGCATGTCTGGTAATTCTCCCCAGGTTTACCAATCACATGTGTTACTCTACCTCCTTGGGTTGAGTGCATAGTTGGGCAGAGAGAGGTCACCAGTGTATCACTCACGGGGCTCTCTCCTATGGAAGGAAACTTTATTTTTTTGGCTGCACTGGGTGGCATGTGGGATCTTAGTTCCCTGACCATGGATGGAACCCATGCCCCTTGCAGTGGAAGTGCAGAGTCTTAACCACTGGACTGCCAGGGCAGTCCCTGGAAGGAAACTTTAAAAGGGGGAACAAGTGTTCTCTCCTCACAGGAAGAAAGACAATGATAATCCAATAATCAAATGTACAAAGGTAAAATTTTCATTGTGACATAAGTGGGCATTCC
>NW_006771065.1:569691-584403 GCF_000442215.2 Lipotes vexillifer
ATTTATTGATGGACATTACAGTTGCTCCCTTATTTTGTTCTTACAAAAATGCAGCAGTGAACATCCTGGGACATCCACCTGGTAATACATTTGCTAATTAATTAGTGACTCGTAAATTTCCAGGAGCAGGGCTGCTGGCTCAAAGGAAATGTGCATTTCAAATTTTGATAGGTATTGCCCTATTGGTCTCTAAGAATGTTGCACTGATCTGCATTCTCAACATCAGCGTAGGAAAGTAGTGGCAGGCTCAAATGATGGGCGTGCAAAGTCTGTTTTAAATGATCCAGAGGGAATATTCAATTTCTATAAAATCATATAAAGTGATAGTATGTAAGTTTATAGAGTGTTTGTTGGGCATTTTACTTAATATGAACTTACTTAATCCTCATTCCTCTGAGGAGGGTATTATTTCTATTTAAAAAATGATGATATGGGGCTTCCCTGGTGGCGCAGTGGTTGAGAGTCCGCCTGCCAATGCAGGGGACACGGGGGTTAGAACCTACTAGGCCCAAGATGGTGGAAGATCTGACTTCCAGTGGACCTTGAGCCTCATTATATGCTCCTTGTAATACATCAGCATATGCTAAATGACACACCCACAGGCACAGATCAGTTCTGAGGCCAACCATAAAAGGCCAAAATACTGGGCAGTAGCGCAATTCCTGGGAATCTCTGTCCCTTCCCCAAAATATCACAGAGTTGTAAATGGAGGAGAGAGTTTGAATTCACTCTGGTTCCTGTGGTCGTGCTCATAACTTTGGACATCACCACACCACACAACACACCAGCTGTGTGACATGGTGATTTTGCAAAGAAGAAGAGATCATAATAAAATGATGGTGCTGTAAAAGAGAAGGTTCTGCTTTCATGCAAATGGTCCAGATAATGAGTCTGAAAGAATCATCGACAATGTGTGGTGTATCTAAGAACTGCTAAATAAAATGTTTTCCAAAGATTTGCATGAAACATCAGCTGGGTTTTGATGCTTGCTGGTTGTTTAAAATGTTTATTCATGTTGAACAATATTTATTGAAAATACCATCTATTTAAATCAAATTATCTCCATAACTGAATATTTATATGGATGGTTTGTTGAATATTCCTAAACATTTGCGCAAACCACAAACGATTTATTCACAGTTATAAACGTTTACTTCTTTAGAGTAAAAAATTGCTTAAAAGGAACTTAAAAGCAAATTGACATTTCTGCAGTTTGCGAACATCTGCTAAGCTTTCTGCACATTAGCTGCTAGATATTTCTGCCTTAGAAAATAGCTAGATATTCTAATTACTTATGTTCAATATAATATTTAAAATTCACACAAGCATCTCTTTTATTGTGTCATATAACAGCAGCAGCTCTTGGCTCTGGGACTGGCTGGTAATAGATGGATTTTGAGATTTTTCAAACACCTCAGCTTTGTGCCAGCACTTAATTAGCTGAAACCCCATTTATTTCACTGTACACTCCAGCTCCATGAACATTAGGCCTTAAATAATCCTGGGCTGAACAGATGCCAGTATGAGCTGTGAAAAAAGCAATAAACAAAGTGATGTAGTGCCTCGCGGTTTTATTCACTGTATTGAAGGTTCCAAGGGACTAGATTTGGAAACTTTACCGATACCTGTAAAGGATCATTGACACTTTGATGGATGGATGCAACTACTCGCTTTTTTGGCTTCGGCGCAGATGAGTGTTTTCAGGAGTCTGAAGGTCTCAGTGGGAAGCCTTGGTGTCCTCACCTGTGAAGGGGGGGCCCAGGGCAGGGTGGGCACTGAATAATGATCTCGAGACCCTCTTTGGCTCTCTCATCTATGGTTCTAGGATTCTGATCGCTGAGTTCCAAGGCTGAGAGGGACTTTCATTGTTTCCTCTCTTCCTGGGTGTGCCAATTACTTTGTTGTTGGGGTCTCAATGAGCACTATTTTATTGTTTTTGCAACAGGTGAGGGCCTCAGTTTTCCAGGGTTACACTCAACACCCTCGCTCCCCAAACACATGCCCCCATCCAGTCAGAAAGTGCCCTGTCTTGGTCCCACTGTTGAAACAGTGAACTTGTTGGGAAGATAGTGAGCCAGTCTGGAGCAAAAAGGCACACACTTGCCAGGAAGGTAGCTTAGAAGGTTGATTCTAGATGTCCTAACCAACCCCCCATGCCTCCCCATTGCCTTCTGTGAGCCTCACATTGGGAGTAAGGTAAGGTCTGTTGAAGTGGGAAAATAAACCAGAAAATAGGAAGAGGCTAACCTCAACCCTGTATATCTCAAGACTCTTCTCTCTACCATTCTTTCCTCAAAGTCTTCTTTCTCCAACACTTTTTCTTTTTTTAAAACCATTAAAAAAATTGAAGTATGGTTAATTTACAATGTGTTTCAGGTGTACAGCAAAGTGATTGAGATTTTTTCAGATTCTTTTCCATTATAGGTCATTACAGCATATGGAATATAGTTCCCTGTGCTATACAGTAGGTCCCTTTTATCTATTTTACATATAGCAGTGTGTATACATTAGTCCCAAACTCCTAATTTATCCCTGCCACCACAGTATCCCCTTTGGCAACCATAAATTCGTCAACACGTCTTCTAAGTGCGAGGACATTGTGGGAGAAAAATGAGGGTAACAAATCTGGAGAATGTGGAATAGACAAAGAGGGAGAAGAAATAAACTAGGTGACTTGGATTATACCCAGCTGGGATTGCCAGTGGGTTAGGCAGCTGAGAATAGCTGCAGATGGAGCTGCCCCTCATTCCCTAGTCCCAGCACTCACCTGGTAGCTGGGGGCTAGAGATGAAACAAAGTAGGGAGAGAAGTATGTGTTCTATCAGATTGTTCCCATTCTTTCCCACTTTGCTTTTAAACCATTATGCATCTCTTTCAGGGGGAAAATGTGAGGCAGTTGCAAGGACAAACAAATCATCATACACCCCTTCATTCTTTGGTGATGTTTGCGGTGGCGGGAGTGAATGCAGGGCGGGGTCCGCCCTCACTCTTCTCTCCTCTGCTTGGCTTTTCTCTGCTCCTGCCCACGGTCTGTGATTGTTGCGGACTCAAGGACTCTAAGCCCTCCTCTGACCTGCCTGGCCATGGCAAGTTAAGGTTGCTGATGGCAGAGGTCAAGCTGACTCCTCTGTGGCTCATTCTGCTTGGGGGTCCTGCTTTGCTCATCCCTGACTCCCATTTTTGGGACTAGGTGACGTTCAGAATACAGGTTGACTAGCTCTCTGAAGAGGAAACTCTAACCAATACTGTCTTAGACAATTGTTTTTCTTGGCTACGGGCGAGTTGTTGATTGTAAGCCCAGAGAGAAAATGTTTTGTCCTTGGGTTGAGGTTTAGGGATTTAGGTTAATTAGGAAAAGTCAGCTATTGGAGATCTATCTATCTATCTATCTTCTTGATTTTAACTCATGTTTTTCTTTGTTGTAGTTTTATTTAATTAAATGCTCATAAAAATTAATATACAAAAGTATGTCTAGTAAAAAAATAAAGGTTCCCCCCTCCTCCATCACCTCTCCATAGTTTGATATCTTGTTCTATAGTTTTTGGATCATACTTTGCCCCATTATCATGTCATTACTTAACAAATAATTTTAAGGAAATGAAGGTGTCCAATCCACTACCACTCACCCAGAGAGTGTGAATTTGATGGTAGCTCAAGATAATAACTTATTCTGTCCCAAGTATCATTTATCACAGAGCTATCCTTCTGTAACCATTTTATGGCAATCAGACAAGCTTTACTTAATTTTGTCTTAAGAAAGGCTATACTTGATGGTATGCCTGTTCTTATCAAAATTTCCATTTTTTAATTTGGCTCAATAAACATGGTAGCCTTTTGTGGTCTTGTTGACACTCTCTCTGGTTAAACTAGGTAAAAATCCTTAATGTAGTTGATTTCCATCACAAAATTTTCAGGGAAGAGTGCAAGTCTTTTGATTGTTTTCCTATCATCATGCCCTGTGGTTGTGGCCTCTGAGTTCCTCCTTGAGAGCAGTGATGAAATCTTACCCCAGTGCATAGAACAGTGGCATTCCCTAAAAAAGAAAAGATTTATTGAATGAATAAATGAATTCTGGAAAGTTTTAGGGTATAATAATGATATCTTACATCTGTCTATCAAGGGTGTTCCATTTTTTTTTCCCCAGAGAACTTATTTATTTATTTATTTATTTATTTATTTTTGGCTGCCCTGGGTCTTCGTAGCTGCATGCGGGCTTTCTCTAGTTGCGGCGAGCGGGGGCTACTCTGTTGTGGTGCACGGGCTTGTCATTGTGGTGGCTTCTTTTGTGGAGCACGGGCTCTAGGCACGCGGGCTTCAGTAGTTGTAGTGCACAGGCTTAGTTGCTCCGCGGCATGTGTGATCTTCCCAGACCAGGGCTTGAACCCGTGTCCCCTGCACTGGCAGGCAGATTCTTAACCACTGGACCACTAGGGACGTCCTCAAAGAACTTTTATTTTCTTCATCTCATTTTTTCCTCAGAACAGTCCTATAAATTGGGTACAGAATCTATCCTGTTCCTGTTTCTGATGAAGGAATTGATATTCAAAAATTGTGACAGAAATGAGATTAGTTCTCCTAGTCTGGAGCACTGAGGTTTCATGTTGCACAAAACATCATAAATGTAGTCTTTTTCTGGTTTTTTTTTTTTTTTGCGGTACGTGGGCCTCACACTGTTGTGGCCTCTCCCGTTGCGGAGCACAGGCTCTGGATTTTCTGTTTTTTATTAAAGAGTTATACAAGTAATAGATAAATGAAACTTCATTTTAAAATATTGAGTAATACAGGAGTAAAAAGAGCAAAATGTAAGTTCTCTTGTTCTGCAAACACCATTCCTAGTTCTCCCCACTATTCAACTAGCCTCAACAATGTGGTATGCATTTTATATTCCCCCTTTTATGCAATGACATATGTGTTCATGTGTTTATGGCAAAGGTCAAGCCGACTCCTTTGTAGCTCACTCTGCTTAGGGCCCTGCTTTGCTCATCCCTGGCTCCCATTTCTGGGACTGACTTCTGGGACTGACTAGGTAAAGTTCAGAAGACAAGTTTGACTAGCTCTCTTAAGAGGAAACTTTAACCAACATTTGTTCATCTAAATGGAATCTGGTTTGTTTTATCACTTCACAGTCAGTTTTGGAACTTCATCCATGTCAGACACTTCACTCCACCTCATTTTTTTAATCCCACCCCTGCACTTCTCAGCATGTGGGATCTTAGTTCCTCCACCAGGAACCAGGGATCAAACTGTGCCCCCTGCAGTCCTGCAGTGGAAGCTCAGAGTCATAACCACTGGACTGCCAGGGAATTCCCAACTCCACCTTGTTTTTAAACAGCTGCTTAGATTTCCCACCATATTTAAAAAAAATTACTCTCTATTGATGGTTATCTAAAGTTGTTTGAACTTTGAAACTTCGAACCTTTACAAACAGTACTGAATTTAACATATAGTATACGCATCCTCATGTACATGTACAAGAATTTCTGTAGGATATGGTTCTTATCCCACCTAGGAGTCTTCATTGCTGATTGAGTTAGTGTTTCTTAGTTTTCTTTTGTCAAATTCTTGCTTATTTCCAGCCTGGAACTGTTAAAAAATTTTTTTTAAACAGTTTAAGCCCATTTCTCTTGCAGGTTGGGTGGTTTTACCTTTTGCATAATAAGATTAAATGATGGTACAGACGACTTCAACTATATCTTAAGACTAGGAGAGATTTTATGATTTAAGAGAGAGAGAGCATTTTTGGTTCTTCTTCCTCATACTTCATGGCAGATTCTGCTAAATTTCCCTCTCCTTAATACCATTCTCCTCCATGTTGCTTACTAACATTTGGTTTGGGACAATAATGGAGCAGTGTAAAACTAGATTTCCCAGGCTTTCTTAGAAATAGAGGGACACAGTTCTGACCGGTGAGATACAAGTCCAGGAAAACTATTCTTTTCCTGACAAATGGACAGATTCAGCAGGCACACATCTTTTACTTCTAGCCTTTTGCCTTTCCTCTTTCCTTTCTTTTGCTTCCTAGAAGGAAGTCTCGATGTCTCTGTGACCATGAGGACAAGAGCCACATGCTAAAGATGGAGGAGCAGGAAGTTACAAGAAGCCTGCATTGTTGGTGATTTCTTTGAGCACCTGGTCCAGCCATGGTTGGCCTGCCTCTGATTTCTGCTTCCATAAGAAAAATAAACCCTAATTTGTAAAGGCAATCATGTCAGGTTCCTGCTGCATGCGACTTAACACAATCCAAACAGAGTCTTATCTTAGTTACTGAACAAACATAACTGAGCCCAAGTGAGTGAATTGCCTAAAGATTCCTATCTCTGACCTTCAAAACTGTGTGTTCTATGTCAAAGACTTAAGATTTTTTTTTTCTAGCAAAGTATTCTAATTTATTGTTTTACATATAACTATATATCTGTATATCTCTAATGTAATTATTTTTTGAACTATTATGCAAAAATTTAAAAATATCTTGAGGATTGTGACAAAATTTGTGCTTGTTTAGTAGATTTTTTTTTGTTCTTTGTCTTTGGCATCAGCTGTCTGTTTCATGAGAAACTGAATTTAAAACTTCTAATATGTGAGGCATCTTTTCCTGAGAAACCCAGGAGGAAGGCAGTGTCATCCTGAGCACTGTTGTCAGGTTGTTGTCTTTTTTTAAAAAAATTTATTTTATTTATTTATTTTTGGCTGCATTGGGTCTTTGTTGCTGTGAGTGGGCTTTCTCTAGTTGCGGCGAGCGGGGGCTACTCTTCATTGCGGCATGCAGGCTTCTCATTGCAGTAGCTTTTCTTGTTGCGTGTAGAGCACGGGCTCTAGGCACGCAGGCTTCAGTACTTGTGGCACATGGGCTCAGTAGTGGCTCACGGGCTCTAGAGTGCAGGCTCAGTAGTTGTGGTGCATGGGCTTTGTTGCTTCACAGCATGTGGGATCTTCCTGGACCAGGGCTCAAACCCGTGTCCCCTGCATTGGCAGGCGGATTCTTAACCACTGCGCCACCAGGGAAGCCCCAGGTTGTTTTCTTTAGAGCATATAGAGTTGATGATTTCCTCCTGGTGCCAGGTTTGAAGGTGGCAGTGGGGTGGGGTTGGGGGGAGGGGCTGTGGAACAGTAATAACGTAATGTTTTAAATAAACATTTCATCAGAGTAAAAGCACGTGGGAGAAACATCTTTTTCACTTTGTTGATGGAGTGAGTTTGCTTTCATTAAAAAAAAAAGTTTGAAAGCTCTTGATAGCATGAGTTAAAGGGATTAACCCGCTGGAGCCATTACCTTCCCGAGTCACTGAGAGAAGGGTGTGAGTGTGTCTGGGTGGGGAGGGAATTGCTGGAGGATGGGGTGGGAATTGAACATGTCTGAGAAAGTTTGGTATATATTATACATTTGGAGTATTAGTTTCCTAGGGCTGCTATAACAAACAGACTGGGTGGCTTAAAACCACAGACATGAATTGTCTCACGGTTCTGGAAACTAGAAGACCAAAACCAAGGTGTCGATAGGGCCATGTTCCCTCTAAAGCCTGTGGGAGAATCCTTCCTGTGCTCTGCCTCGCTTCTGATGGTGGCCGGAAATCTCTGGTGTGCCTCAGCTTATAGCTGTGTCACTCCACTCCTGTCTTCAAGTAGCATTCTCCTGTGTCTCTTCACGTTGTCTTCCCTCTGTGCGTGTCAGTCTCTGTGTCCAAATCCACCCTTTTATAAAAACACCAGTCATATTGGATTAGAGCCCCACCCATTAGGACCTCATTTTGATTTGATTACCTCTGTAAAGGCTCTATTTCCAAAACAGGTTTCATGATGAGGTACTTAGGGGTGAGGACTTCAGTATATCTCTTTGAGGGGATACAATTCAACCTATGACAAAAGATTTTCCAAATCTAACCTGAAATAATCAGGAAAGAGTTTCTTGCATATATCCACTATTACCTGAATTTTGGAGCAGGGAAGCAAAATAGTGAATTTGATGCCATTGGTTGTAAGCACTTTACCTCCTTGAGAGTTTCCCTCCTAGATGTCATGTTCCGTTTTGCCTCCCATGAAAACCATTGCCTGGTCCTAATCAAGTTCCATTTAGGCCTCTCCTTCTCGTGGTGCCCCTAGGATCTTGGCCTTTCCAGACCCCTTCTTCCCATCAAGAGCGCTAGGTTTCAAAATGTCATTTTTCACGGCCACCTCCGTGACCTTGGGGTGGAGTAATTCCATGGCGCTAAGTCCATCCTGGTCACCCCTGAGACGTTCGCTGTCCATTCTCATAATGAGGTCTTGCTATCCCTGGGCAATTACTCTTAAGCAAAGTGGTTGGTCTCCATCTGCAATTTCTGATTTCCTCTCCCCTTCCTAGGGTAATCACCCCTTTCCTTATTCACTGCCTTCTTTTTCATTTCAGCAAAATGTTTACCCTTTCCCCCAATAATGATTTCTTTCAGAGTGGGACTATTGGTTCATCAGGAGGCTCTGGAGTTTTCTTCCAGTTAGGCCTGGACCCTGGGACCACAAAAGGCACAGCCATTTTCTCTGGAAGAAGAAATGTTGTAGGCCATAGAAAAAGGGAACAGAGATGCTTGCAGCCCATTCTTGGAAAGGTTGCTTTACCCCCCAGAATGGGCAGAATGACTTCTTCTAAATACAGCAAAGAGGAAGACAAACAAAGTGAGATTTCATGTTAAAAGCAAGCTGGACATTTGTATCCTGTGACAGGCAGATTCTCTGGGCTAGTCTTGTTTTAGCAGGTCCATAAATAGACTTCAAGAGCCACTTGGGGGGGCGAGAGTGTTTGGTCATGGATGTAGTCTTAGTTCTTTCCCTTTTGCAGACACATAGTAGCTACTCATTAAGAAGTGCTTTTCCGAGCCTAAAATAACCTTTAGTTAAGTTTTATGTTGCGAAAGCTCCTGTTACATAACTTGGCTGGTTGTTACATATTGCCACTATAACAAATTACCACAAATTTGGTGGCTTAAAATATCAGAAATTGTAGGGAGGGTGGGAGGGAGATGCAAGAGGGAGGCGATATGGGGATATATGTATATGTATAGCTGATTCACTTTATTATGCAGCAGAAACGAATACACCATTGTAAAGCAATTATACTCCAAGAAAGATGTTAAAAAATAAAAATAAAATGCAAAAAGAAAAAAAATCAGAAATTAATTCTGTCTCAGTTCTGGGGGCCAGAAGTCTGCAATCGGTATCACTTGGCAGAAGTCTGGGTGTTGGCAGGGCCCCACTCCCTTCAGAGGCTCTCTTCCAGCTTCTGGTGGCTGCTGGCGTTTCTTGGCTTCTGGCTGCATCACTCCAATATCTGCTTCCATGGTCTCATTGCCTCCCTGTCTTCTGTCTGTGTCAGATCTTCCTCTGCCTTGCTCGTTAAGGGTTCCTGTGATTGCATTTAGGGCCCAGCTGGATAATTCAGGATGCTCTCCCCATCTCAGATCCTGAACTTAATCACATCAGCAAGGTCTTTGTCATATAAGGTGACATTTTCCAGAGATTAGTAGATTATTTTTTTGGCTGCACCCCCACGGTATGTGGGATCTTAGTTCCCTGACCAGGGATCAAACTCCGTCACCCCTGCATTGGAAGTATGGAGTCTTAACCACTGGACCACCAGGGAAGTCCAGTTCCAGAGATTAGGATCTGATATCTTTTGGTGGCATTATTCAGCCCACCACATGTATTATGTGTGACAGACATGCATCTGCCAGGGACCTCTCAACACTGGGCTGGCGTGCCTTTTGAATAGGCCTTTGTCCCAGCTGATAACTCTTCCCTTTGTTATTATGAGGGCCCCAGCACTCTCCCTGGCCACTAGTGTGTTAGCAGGGAGAACTGTAGAAATTAGTTTTCATATGGCCTGAGATCTCTGCCCACAGCCTTAGTAATAAATGGCAGACCAAGGAATCTGGGTTAATTGCCTCAGCACATGGAGGTGCACTGAGGGCTGTGTGTGTGTGTGTGTGTGTGTGTGTGTGTGTGTGTGTGTGTGTGTGTGTGTGTGTGTGTGTATGTGTGTGTGTGTTCACTGTGTTCCTGATTAAGAGAAATGTATCCTCCCCTTGACTTTGAGACTTGGCTTTTGCTCTGGACTCAAGGGTCATGGGGCATTGACTATTTGCAAAGAGGCTCACTGAAATCTCATCCTACCTGTGAATTCCTTCCTGCCCCTCAAAGACAAAGAATCCTTCCTTGAGGTTCTGGTATCCCTGAAGCCCTACTACCTAAAGACCACAGGAGGTAGGAGGGAGCCACAGACGGCTCAGGATTCTTGCTCTAACTCAGAGTAACTGTTTTTTTTTTTTTTAACATCTTTATTGGAGTATAACTGCTTTACAATGGTGTGTTAGTTTCTGCTGTATAACAAAGTGAATCAGCTATATGTATACATACATGCCCATATATCCTCTCCCTCTTGCGTCTCCCTCCCACAGAGTAACTGTTAATTCAGAGCCGGGCTGTGGAGTCTTCCTTGAGGGTTATTATAGCTTGTAGAAAGCCTCAGTGGATATGTTTTCCCCCATCTTGATCTCTGGGATTTGGCTATGCTGTTTGTTATTGATAAGGTTTTGGGAAAATGGTGTAATTTAACAAAGCTTATTGGTTTTATTCTCCTGGTGCTTCTTTAATTAGGCTGCTGACACCAAGCAAGGCAAGGGTTTTGACATTCAGAACAAGACCTAGAGTTGAGTTAGATCCAAACTTTGAGTCACAAAAACAAAAACAAAAACAAAAAGAACAAACTTTGAGTCACTAAGGACCCAGGAGGTAACTTTCCTGTACCCAGTTAGCATTTAAATTTGAACCCATCAACATAGCTCTTTGTGGAATTTCCCCTTTGTTTACCTTTTCTAAACAAGAACCACTGGCATGGAAGGTTATCGGTATAGTAATGAAAATATAATTAGGATTAAAATACATCCACCATCTTGTCTCATGTTAGTTCTTAATCCCTGTATATATATTTTTCTGAGCCAAGGTGTTCTCCATCTCTTTTCAATCCTAGGAAAGTCACTTCATCCCTTACCATAGGCTATGATAACGGTGTAGCTAATGCCCTTTGATTCATTACGCAGAGGACAGATGTATTGGACGCAGAGGACAGATGTATTTTCTTGCGGACCTGGGGACTCGTAGTCGTAATGTTGTTAAATCGCAAACACCTGCTATAATATGACATTTTTTTCCTGCTAATACAAATGTTCCTAAGTTGTGTGATGGAATAAGTACTTCCATGGTGTCGAAAGAAAAGGATTTAGGTGACTCAAATAGAGCTGAGAGGCTTTCCTTAGCTGAGGTACATCAGGGAGCATCTACAGACTGGGTGCTCCCTCCATCAAGCAGGGAGGGGCAGGGTAGGGGAGCTGAGTTGTGGCTGTGTGGTGTTGGCTCAGGCGGTGGTTTTGTGTGTTAATTGAAACTTGCAGCTGGGGTTGTTCTTGTTTCCACGTCTCTTGTTTGGGGTCAGACAACCATTCTAACAGTATTTTCTGAGGACTGTTTTTTTTAAAAAATTTTTATTTGTTTTATTTTTTTGCAGTACGTGGGCCTCCTACTGTTGTGGCCTCTCCCGTTGCGGAGCACAGGCTCCGGACGCGCAGGCTCAGCGGCCATGGCTCACGGGCCCAGCCGCTCCGCGGCATGTGGGATCTTCCTGGACCGGGGCACGAACCCACGTCCCCTGCATCCGCAGGCGGATTCTCAACCACTGCGCCACCAGGGAAACCCTGAGGACTGTTTCTGAAGCCTTGTGGTTTATTGGCTAGTTGAAATAGGGGGCAGGGACGGTGGTTGCCAAAAAAAGAGAGAAATAGAGGCAAAGGTAGAAGACATGGCAGAAGCTGAGGACCCTTTATTGTGTTTGTCTTAGTCCTTTTATGTGTTTTGCAAAGGGTACCCGGGCTTCTAGTTCCTTCCTACTTTAGCATTTTGAGAATTACTAGGAAAAATAATTGGCTTCAAGTGAATTCCATTTGTAGAAAGCTATAAATAATCTATACATATAAATTATATATAAGTATATATTATGTTTAAAATATACTTATATAGCACAAATATATATTATAAAAACATAAAATAAATAGTATATAAATATATATTTTAAATATAAACAATATAAACATATCACATAAAATAAATATTATATGTGAATATATTATAGTATTATATTTATTGTATAAATATGTTATATACATATTTAAATATGTAATATGTATTATATTATAAATACCTTATATAAAATAAATATGTGATAAAATACATTGACTGCATTGGGTCTTCGTTGCTGTGCGTGGGCTTTAGTTGCAGCGAGCGGGGGCTACTCTTCGTTGCGGTGCGCGGGCTTCTCATTGCGGTGGCTTCTCTTGTTGCAGAGCACGGGGGTCTAGGTGCATGGGTTTCAGTAGTTGCAGCACATCGGCTCAGTAGTTGTGGCTCGTGGACTCTAGAATGCAGGCTCAGTAGCTGTGGAGCAAGGGCTTAGTTGCTCTGCAGCATGTAGGATCTTCCTGCACCAGGGCTCGAACCCGTGTCCCCTGCATTGACAGGTGGATTCTTAACCACTGCACCACCAGGGAAGTCCCTACATGTTTCTTAAAAATGACTTACATTTACAAAGTAAAAAGCCTGATTCAAAAATAAAAAATTTCGACTCAGGAATTTGGAGTGGTTGTGAATGGTAGTTTTCTCCTCAAGATGGTGCTCAAGGTGCTCATGGGCTTTGTTTTAATTTTCTGTGTTGAATAAAAACTTACAGTACTCTATAAATTATGTCACAGTCTACGGAATTATTTTCATGTAGTTCTGACAATTCTGTCACAAGTCTTACAGTTCTAAAAGTTTTGCCCCTTTTGGGCTCACAGGGTGTTACTTTGTGGGTAGGCTGGCAGTGGAAGTTGGGACTCCTGGGTCCCTTCTTATGCCCCTGGTGTTATGCACTTGCTAGAAATTATTTATCCAAGCAATTGTTGTCTTCTTAAAAGATCTCCATGGGGTCGATGATATACATTTATTCTACTGCTGTTAGTGCCTGAAACATAATAGAAATTCTTCTTAGCCTGCCTTCAGAACTAGTCTTGTGAGCACACACATTTAAAAATTCCTTCTCAGTGCTTTAAGGGCATTTTGGATGAAAAAGTAGCTTTAACAAGTTTCATTGTCCACATTATTGACTGACTTTAGCTGTCAATTCTAGTTAGCTGTTCTCGGTCAACAAATTCTTTCCTTAAAGGGAAGAAAAATCCCACTAGTTAGGAGAGACGAAAGAATAAATGCTACAAGCCTTGAAGGTAACTGTAAGAAAGAATTTCCAAAATGTTTTGTGGACGAACATCTACTATTGTAGGAATAAGCATATAGCCACATAAGGGGGGTACTTTGAAGATTTTGTGTTTGTTAAGAAAACACAACTCTACTGTGAATGAGGAACCCTGAGTGGATGTCAGGTAAATCAGATGTGTTTGGTCACAGTAGGAAGTGTCAAGGCCAGGAAGCAAGTTCCATGGGTGGAATTACTGTCTTGGGTTATAATTAAATAAGGCTTTGGGGCAGGGGGACACAGGGACATAGGACAGGAAAAAACAGTTACTTTTTAGGATTAAGAATATCCAGAGGGCTTCCCTGGTGGCGCAGTGGTTGAGAGTCTGCCTACTGATGCAGTGGACGTGGGTTCGTGCCCCGGTCTGGGAAGATCCCACATGCCGCAGAGCAGCTGGGCCCGTGAGCCATGGCCGCTGAGCCTGCACGTCCAGAGCCTGTGCTCCGCAACGGGAGAGGCCACAAGAGTGAGAGGCCCGCGTAACAAAAAAAAAAAAAACACAGAATATCTAGATATGGTTATGGTGGTTTGCCACCTTATTTGCAAATTTGCATACATTTGCAGTGTCCTTATTTGAATTTAGTAAAGTTGGCTGGAGAACTGGAATGAAATGGGTTATTTTGCCCCACAGCAAAATTGATGCTATCTGTTTTTATTTATGCTGTTTTTATTTATAAATGCTATCTGTTTTTATATCTAGATCTCTAAAAGAAATGAATTTCAGCCATGAAATGTGGATTGAATAAATAAATGTAGTTCAGACCTTCTCAGGATAGGTCACTACTTGGAACCCCCGTGGCTGTACAGATATGTAGTTAGTAAAGAATACTGACCACTTGGGATAGTGTGGAGTCTCTGAACCGGAGAGGATGAACTTCACATTTGGGAAAAGTTGCTGATTTTTTTTTTTTTTTAATAAACTTATTATTTATTTATTTATTTTTGGCTGCATTGGGTCTTCGTTGCTGCGCGTGGGCTTTCTCTAGTTGTGGCGAGCAGGGGCTACTCTTGGTTGCGGTGCACAGGCTTCTTATTGCGGTGGCTTCTCTTGTTGTGGAGCACTAGCCCTAGGCGTGCGGGCTTCAGTAGTTGTGGCTCACAGGCTCTAGAGCGCACAGGCTCAGTAGTTGTGGTGCACGGGCTTAGTTGCTCCGCAGCATGTGAGCTCTTCCTGGACCAGGGCTTGAACCCATGTCCCCTGCATTGGCAGGCAGATGATATTTTTTTTTTTGGCAGTATGCGGGCCTCTCACTGTTGTGGCCTATCCTGTTGCGGAGCACAGGCTCCGGACGCGCAGGCTCAGCAGCCATGGCTCATGGGCCCAGCTGCTCCGCGGCATGTGGGATCTTCCCGGACCGGGGCACGAACCTGTGTCCCCTGCATCGGCAGGCGGACTCTCAACCACT
>NW_006771065.1:587243-629735 GCF_000442215.2 Lipotes vexillifer
GTGGGATCTTCCGGGACCGGGACCCAGACCCCTGTCCCCTGCATCGGCAGGCGGACTCTCAACCACTGCGCCACCAGGGAAGCCCCGGCAGGCAGATTCTTAACCACTGTGCCACCAGGGAAGTCCCCACAGTTTTTCATTAATGAATCAAAAGCCTTTCTTTTCCCACTATCTTCAGATACCATTAGAAAATTGTACAATAAACCTGCCTTGCAAAACTACAGACATTTAAAGATAATTTACATTTTTATGAAAAGTATGGATTCATATGCAGGTATAAGAAATAACAGAGGGAGAGTTTCTAGTGTGCCCTTTGTCCAATTTCTCCCAATGGTAACATTTTGCAAAACTACCGTACAATATCACAACCAGGATATTGGCATTGCTAGGATCCACAGTGTAATTTAGATTTTTCTAGCTTTGCTTTTACTCATTTGTATCTATGTGTATATTTAGTTCTAAACATTTTCCCCATTGTTTTATTTATTTTTAAATTTTTAATTTATTTTATTTTTGGCTGCATTGGGTCTTTGTTGCCGTGTGTGGGCTTCTCATTGCGGTGGCTTCTTGTTGCTGAGCACAGGCTCTAGGCATGCGGGCTTCAGTAGTTGTGGCACATGGGCTCAGTAGTTGTGGCTTGTGGGCTCTAGAACACGGGCTTAGTAGCTGGGGCACACGGGCTTAGTTGCTCCGTGGCATGTGGGATCTTCTTGGACCAAGACTCAAACCCATGTCCCCTGTATTAGCAGTTGGATTCTTAACCACTGCGCCACCAGGGAAGCCCATTCCCCATTGTTTTAACGATTGAATGTGTACGCTTTAGTGATCTTTAGTGTGTCATGATGTTGTGCAGCCATCACCACTATCTAATCCTAGTCCTGTTCCATTTTAGCACATGTGTAGATTTGTGGATCACCGCTGTGGTCAAGATTGAACTCAATGCTCAATCTTGTTCAGTTCAGATGGACTGATCACATAGAAACCCACGTGGTGTTGCCCTGCCTGTCCCCTCCCTTCTATTCCTAACCCGTGGCCACCACTGATCACTGCAGTATTTTTATTATTGTTGTTGTTTTAATTCTTTGGATGTGAAATATTAATGTTTACAATTATAACAAAAATCCCTTTAAGCTCTGGCTTGGGGATTCTTAGCCACTTGCTTATCTGAGAACTCTAAGCTCTGGGTCTAGGGAGGGCATTTTAAAAAAAACCATTTAAAAAGAAATTGAAGTATAGTTAATTTACAGTATTGTGTTAGTTTCAGGTGTACAGCAAAGTGATTCAGTTATACCTATATCTATATATCTGTATCAGATTCTTTTCCATTATAGGTTATTACAAGACATTGAATATAGTTCCCTGTGCTATACGTTAATCCAAAGCTCCTAATTTATCTCACCCCTGTCCCCCCATCCCCACTGCCCATGCTTTCACCTCTGGTAACCATAAATTTGTTTTCTGTATGTGAGTCTATTTCTGTTTTGTAAATGTGTTCATTTACATCATTTTTTAGATTGCACATGTAAGTGATATCACATGATATTTGTCTTTCTCTGACTTCACTTAATATGATAATCCCTAAGTGCATCCATGTTGCCGCAAATGGCATCATTTCATTCTATTTTTTTGGCTAAGTAATGTTCCATTATGTATATAGACCACATCTTCTTTATCCATTCCTCTGTTGATGGACACTTAGGTTGCTTCCATGTCTTGGCTATTGTGAATAGTGCTGCTATGATCATTGGGGTGCATGGATCTTCTTGAATTAGAATTGCAGAGGGCATTTTAAGGGGAGCATTTGTTTTTCATTGGGTCTAGTTATTCAAACCTTTTTGCACTAATTGTTTTCCAACTGTCTCCTGCTGAGCGCCACTGCAAGTCACCCTTGCAGGCTGTGGAGAGGAGTGGATAAAGCGTCATGCTGCAAACAGACCTGCAGGCCAGGGTGTGGGAAGACAGCTTGGGGAGTGAGCTTCGGCAGCACTCCTAGGTGTTTGTATGCACAATGAACAATTACCGGATGTAACTGACTTTTGACTCATCTACATGCCCCGTAAGACTGTAAGCTCCAGGAGGTCCGGGACTGTATCCTGACACTTAGCACAATGCCTCAAACATAATACCAATAATAATAACAACGACATTGTGCAACATTTATCACATACTTATTATATCCCAGGCATGGGGCTAAGTATATTATACTCATTCCATCACTGAATTCTCTCCAAAATTCTGTGAGGTACAGTTAGTCCCCCTCTTATCCACAGAGGATACGTTCTAAGACCCCCAGCGGATGCCTGAAACCATGGATAGTACTGAACTCTATATATGTTATATTTTTCCTATACATACATACCTATGATAGAGTTTTAAAATTAGGCACAGGAAGAGATTAACAATAATAACTAACAATAAAATAGAACAATTATAACAATATACTGCAATAAAAGTTATGTGAATGTGGTCTCTCTCAAAATATCTTGTTGTACTGTAGTCACCCTTCTTGTGATAATGTGAGATAATAAAACGCCTATGTGATGAGATGAAGTGAGGGGAATGACGTAGGCACTGTGCCATAGCATTAGGGTCTTACTGACCTTCTGACAGTACATCAGAAGGAGGAGCATCTGCTTTGGGTGAGCCTGAATCATTGAACCGTGAAGGTGTCGATGGTTGATGTCAGGAACAGATGATGTCAGTGGTTGGGGATCCTGGGTGGGATGAAGCTGGATGCTGTGAGATTTCATCATATTATTGAGAATGGTGTGCAATTTAAAACTTATGAATTGCTTATTTCTGGAATTTTCTATTTAATACTTTCGTACAGTGGTTGATCACGTGTAACCAAAAACTTGGAAAGCAAAGCTACAGATAAGGGGCGACTACTGTATATATTATTTTACTGATTTTATAGGTGAAAAAGACTAAGGCTTAAAGATCAAGCCACTTGCCCAAGGTTATTTGGCAAACCAGGAAATGAACTAGATTTTTCTGAGTTCTAAGGCCATGCTTTTAACCACTGTGTTGTACTCCTTTGACTTTCATCAGCTTCTAATTTTGTTGCATTGTGATAAGTTTTCTGATGTGTGTTTGGAATGAGTTGAGGTTCTTTCTAAGCCCTAACATGTGGTCAATCTTGGCCTGTGCAGAGGGGAAGGTGCCTCCTGAGGCATGAGGGAGGGTGGGGGAGGGAAGGGGTGACCAGAGCAGGTTATGCAATAGTTTGCAGGCCAGGTCGAGGAGAGTGGATTGGATATAGAAGACATGAGGATTTACAGAAGGTACTTAGGCAGGGGTGAATCATTAAAAATGTTGGCAGGGGGACACAGGGTGGAGTGGAGAGAGCCAGGCAAGCCCAGGTGTGGTGGGCAGAATAATGGGTCCCCAAAGTTGTCCATGTCCTAATCGCCAGAAGCTGCGACTATGTTACTTTAGGTTGCTGATGAAATTAAGGTTGCTAATCAGCTGACCTTAAAATAGGGAGATTATCCTTAGTTATCAAAGTGGGTCCAAGGTAACCACCTGGGTCCTTTCACGTGAAAGAGGCAGGCACAGGGATAAGTATCACAGTGATGTAATGAGAGAAAGACTTGATTAGCCATCACTGGCTTTGAAGATGGAAGAGGGCCATGAGGCAAGAAATGTAGTTCTAGAAACTGGAAAGGCAAGAAAAGGTATTCTCCCATAGAGCCTCCAGAACGCAACCCTGCCAACACCTTGATTTTAGCCCAGGGAGACCCATTTTGGACTTCTGATATTCAGAACCATGAACTAATAAATGTGTATTGTTTTAAGCCACCAAGTTTGTGGTAATTTGTTACAGCAACAATAGGAAACTAATGCACCAGGGGACACAGAAAACAGCCCAGTGGCTGCTGCTATTCAACATGAGGTGGTAAGACTTAAGACCAGGATGACGGCTGTGAAAAAATGGCCAAATTGATTGATCCAGTGACTGTACCCACTGGCTTCTATAAGAGAAAGCTAGGATTTATTAGAAGAATTTTCAGAGGTATTTTATAAGGAATAGAGAATGCCTTGATGTTTCACCTCCTTCCATATACTCTGAGCCAAGTAAGGGGAGTCTCTGAGAGAACCACTAAGAAAGGCCAAGCTGGGAGGCAAGCGTCTCACACATGACTGGATGCTTGTTGAGCTGCTGAACCAAGGACACAGGGCTTGAAAGGACTGGAGCAGAGTATGGGGAGAAAGTTCTTGGGAGAGTCTGACTCTGTGTCCCGGGAGATTGGGAGGCCTAGCAGCTATGCCTGACTCTTTATTTTTTAAATTTTTAAAAAATTTTTATTATTTTTTAATTGTGGTGTAGCTGATTTACAATGTTGTGTTAGTTTCTGGTGTACAGCAAAGTGATTCAGTTATAGTATTATTTCAGATTCTTTTCCCTTATAGGTTATTATAAGATGTTGAGTATAGTTTCCTGTGCTATGTAATAGGACCTTGTTGTTTATCTATTTTATGTAAAGTAGTGTGTATCTGTTAATCCCAGGCTCCTAATTTATCCCTCCCCCACTTTGCCCTCTGGTAACCATAAGTTGGTTTTTTATGTCTGTCAGCCTGTTTCTATTTTGTAAACAAGTTCATTTGTATCATTGTTTTTATATTCCACATATAAGTGATATCATATGCTATTTGTCTTTCTCTGTCTGACTTACTTCACCTAGTATGATAATCACTAGGTCCATCCATGTTGCTGTAAATGGCATTATTTCATGCTTTTTTTTAATGGCTGAGTAATATTCCACTCCTGGACAAATATCCAGAGAAAACTCTAATTCAAAAAGATATATACACCCAATGTTCATAGCAGCACTATTTACAAGAGCCAAGATACCGAAGCAACCTAACTGTTCATTGACAGATGAATGGATAAAGATGTGGTGTATATATATACAGTGGAATATTACTCAGCCTGACTCTTTCTTGAAGACGCATGAAGGTCAGAGGCTGGCTAGGGCAGGAGTGAGGCAGCAGTGGGAATAGGCCTCAGGAGAAATCAATCCTGCCAACACCTAGATCTCAGACTTCTATTTTCTCCAGACTGGTGAGAAAATAAATTTCTGTTGTGTGGTACTTTGTTATGGCATCCCTAGCAGACTGCTACAGGGACCATATATAGAGAAGAGGTATGCAGGAGAGCCAATAAGGCACAGGGCACAAACTCTGGAGCCTGCTAAACCTGGGCTGAATCCCAGATTACAACCACCTACAAGAATATAATCCTGAGCAAGATATTTAACTTCTCTAAACTTGGGTTTCTTGTATGTAAAATAGGGATAATAATAACTTACCTCCAGGATAACTTGGGTTATTTATTTATTTAACTTTATTTACATATCACTTACTATATGCCAGGCGCTGCTCTAAATGCTTTGTAAATATTGTGTGGATTAAATGGTAATAGTGTAGGTAATGTGTCTAGCACAATGTCAAGTGCATAGTAAGTGTGAAAACAAATATCTGTCATTGTCACTCTTATTCATATGAGCTCTATATGAAATAATTATTTTCTAGAAAAATCCACAAATATTTCTCTAGGGAATTGAGACTGTTCTTTAGCAACCACTACTCTCTCTGATAATTAAAGCATAGTATATTGACAATTGAAATTCTGTCAGTTGGAAACTATTTTTTCTATTAAATGTGTGACTTTAAAAGCTTTGCTGTATTCTTTTCTTTTGGCCACTTGGCTTGCAGGATCTTAATTCCCTGGCCAGGGATTTGAAAGCATTGAGTCCTAACCAGTGGACCACCAGGGAATTCCCTAGGTTTGCTGTATTTTAAAGTGTGATCTTTATAATGTCTCAGGGACCCCTTCAATGTGAAAACATATTTGAAATACACAGAAATCAATTAGAATATAATTTGATTTGCAGAACCATGTCTACATATAAACTTTAGCGTTGCATAAAACAAGGCTCTTCCATCCCACAACACAAATAACATATGTCCTCAACGTGTTAAAGAAAAGTTGAGTGCAGTTCCACAGAGGGACACTAGGCGGCACTCTTGTAAGGCAAACTCAGGCTTCCCTACTAAAAATAAGTCTGGGTTTTGCTGGTAAAATGTAGTCACTCTAAGTTGATTCTCTCGTTTAGTAGTAAGATATTAATGAGAAATAGAGAAGAATTGATTTATTCTGATACTCTAAAAGAGACATTACAAGGAGCAATCTTACAAACCCTGTAAATGTAGGACTTAATGGGGCACCATATTTTGTAGAGTTGGCCCAGAACATAAGAAATCATCAAGTACTTTGCTGGAAGTGGGTAGTACTCAATTCTATTTTGAACATTTTAAGCGCAGCACTTACAGATAGATATGTCTTTAAACTAATTTTTCTTCGTTTCCAGTTTATGCTTCCTCCTTCAACTGACGGTGTTTGGATGGACTTGGTGAAGAAACAGTGGGAGAGAGAGCACATAGGAATACAGTTTAGGAAGCTTCATTTTCATCTACACACAGTTCAGCAGCAATCCTTCTTTTCAGAATAAATTAGTGCTGTATATTGAAGACTATGTGTAGGTTCCTTGCCCCAGCTCTCCCACTGAGTTGTGGTGTGTCTTAGGGATCTTGAGTCTGCGCAGAAGGGAGAGATGTTCATTCTGACTTTCCTTCTTTCTCCCGCTGATCCTTCCCCCAGGGCTACTGTTCCCTCTGACTCTCTCCTGCTTCTCAAATGTGCCTTAGACTCTGTCTTCTACAGTCAAAAGGAATGGAGTTTTTGTCTGATTGGTTTTTATTAATGGCCATGGAAAAAATTGTTACATATTCTAAAGAAAGGAGAAGAGGGAAATCATACTAAAGTAATCAAACTAGTTTTCATTCCTTTAACAATGTTGCTATGATAGAATATTATTTGGTATGGGAGACACTTTGGGGGATCCTTTAGTTATAGGTAATTTTTGATATTTAAAAAAGAAATTGCCTTGATGGTAGGAGGGCATATTCTCACCTGTCTCCTCATCTTTCCACAGGCTTTGTAGTCTGCTGAGGATGCTGGGTCTGTTTTTACTCTCATTATTATCTCTCCATCCATCCATCCATCCATCCATCCATCCATCCATCTATCTATCCATCTCCCTCACTCTGGTGCCTTTCCCTCAGCTGGAAAACATGCCTCAGTGTGCCTTCTGCTCCAGGTGAGATCTTTTTGAATCAGAACACTCACATTTTCACAAGCAAAATTAAAAAAAAAGGAAAAAATATAGATGTATATGTATCATACATGGACATGCTGTTCTTTAGCTACTAATTGGAGATGAGGCTCAGTAGCATTCAGGCAACATAAAGATGTGACCCAAAGAAGCTTCATGCCTAATGCATGGGTTTTGGTTATAGTAGGTGACTGTGCTGAATCCCAGCAATAAGTGTTCATTAGCACTTTCACATGCTTTTGTGTACATAGCCTCAAGATTTGGATGCCAAGACAATGCTGAAGCTGTGTGAGGCCACCACTGGGACTGCAGAGATGCCTTTGGGTGTGTGTGCCTCTCACTCGAGACCCTCCTTTCCGCCTCCGTGATTTCCTCCTTGGAGCCAGAGATCCCATTCATGTGGTTATTTTTCTTTCACAGTTCTTTCTCTCTGTCTCTCAGCTCACTTGCTCTAGGGGCTCTTGGCTGGGCAGGACTTCTCCCAGGAGGTAAAGGAGAGTTTAATTAGAAAACGATCCTCTTGCCTATGGTGGCCTCCTCCCCAGTTTTAGTGCTTGGCTGGGAAGCCAGTTGTTTAATTACCACTACTGATGGAGGCTTCCATGCTGCTTTCCCGTGGCTTGAAATGCAAGAGCACCTCTCACCCCACCTCCATCCCTTTAGCTAAACTAAATGGTTCTGTGAAAAAGCTTTGCACAATGCTTTAAAATCACTCAACCGCGTTTCAGGTAAGGTCAGAAAAAGAGTTTTTGGTGTGGATTTTATGAGCCCAAACTCTGAGGCTGTCATTGCATTTGCCAGGAAATAAGGCCCTAGAAACACATGCTCTCTGGGTGCCTCCAAGGTCATTGCTGTGGAGTGCATGGAGCCAGGGGCTTAGAATTCCTTCTTCTCATTAGATGTGGTAGGCTGAAAGCTAAACACTTTTAAGAGATGCAGCTTGTATGTTTAAAGACTAAGGTTGGGGCTTCCCTGGTGGTGCAATGGTTGAGAGTCCGCCTGCCGATGCAGGGGACGCGGGTTCGTGCGCCGGTCCGGGAGGATCCCACGTGCTGCAGAGCGGCTGGGCCTGTGAGCCATGGCCTCTGGGCCTGTGCGTCCAGAGCCTGTGCTCCGCAGCGGGAGAGGCCACAACGGTGAGGGGCCTGCGTACCGCAAAAAAAATAAAAATAAAAAATAAATAAAGACTAAGGTTGGGCTGATGAGGATAGAGCGTGAGGGCTGTGGGTCTGGGAACTGGAGGTCACAGACTCAATCTTCCTTTTGTGACTTAGAAGCCATGTGCTTTGGCTCTGGCTTTTTTTTTTTTTTAAGATTTGGATACTATTGCTGTAAAGGAACCTGCCTGGCTGCCTGTTGGCCCAAGCTGAACTCCACAAAGGGCAGCTTAACTTCCAGAGGTGTGTTCTCCCTGCCCCAGAGGTAGGAGAGGGATCTATAAGGCCAGGGCTCCCCACGATGGGCCAGGAGCCACTGAGACGACATCTCTTACTACAACCCACCCCCGGCCCAAGCTGCACGATCCCAGCTCTGTAACAAGTCTCCAAGTTCATAGTGTAACACCATGCACAGCCCTGGAGAAGTGGTTGGGGACGTGTATGCAGGATACACCTTGTTCCAAACTTCCAGATGTTCTGGGCATCTGGCTATCAAGACAAAGCCTTCAATTAAAAAAAAATTCAGACTTTCTGTCATCATGAGCTGTAGTTGGAGTCTACTTTTTCAAGGAAAGGATTGGCAGTCATCAAGGTAGCAGGTTTTCAGAAGGAGAGGGCTCCCTGACTAAAAATATCTGCTTATCCTCTTCCTGTTACAGAATCTTTCTTTTGGGTAAAGGAATTGCTCATTCCAGATCCCCTTTTTAAAAATTCTCAAACCTCTGAGAGGTAAAAGACAGGCAGCTATCGTTATTCATGAACACTATAGCCTGAATTAGTTGGCTAGTAACTTTTATTTTCTTTCTGGCCACGCTGCTTGCAGGATCCCCAACCAGGGATGGAACCCGTGCCCTCGGCCGTGAAAGCGGTGAGTCCTAACCGCTGCCAGGGAATTCCCAGGCTAGTAACTTTTTAATGTAGAGAGGTGAGAGCTTAGTGGGGGAGGCAGAGCTTAGCTGATACATGTGTGTATGAGTGTGCTTGGGGGAGTAGGAGTAAATGAGGAGGGTTCTGAGCACCTGGGGTGGGGGTATTCTCCAAAGACAGTTTCTTCCTCTGTTGTAGTTTTCCACAGAGCACTGTTTCTATGGCATCCCCACCCACCAGAGGGCCACAGAGCCATGGTGATCTCCGTGTCCTCAGTGCTAATGCAGTTATTGAGCAATGGAGCCAGGTAATGAGAGAGAGCCCGATCGGAGGAAGCATTTCCCTGCACCCGCTCTCTCTTCCTACTTTAAAATGACCTTGGAACTTACTGTATTGTCTTCTTTCGGCTTTTACACTTTTCTGCTTGTAAATGAATACAGTTATTTTTGTTTGGAGCTCTTTTTGTGTATGGGAGGAGATGAACAAATCTCACATTTTTGAAAGGCTTTAATTTTTTTTCTTAATCTTTTTCTTGGAGTGGTGTCTTGATGCAGGAATCCAGGCTATACACAGGCTGTTAGCTGGTACCCCTGGCATGGCCCTGTCTGTTGGTAAAATATTGGTGAACTTTTTATACATGTTGAGTTGGCTGCTGCCCTGAAGTTCCTGACAGCCCTTCCAGTCCCTCATCTGGAAGCCCCTTCTCCCCACAATCCAATAATAAAAAGGTTAATGCCGGGACCCACTGGAGGCCTCCACACCTGTACCAGCTCCATTGCCAGTAGAAGCTTCTGGAGGATGAAGTTTTGTGACCCCCTTCTCCTTGCCAAGCACTATTTAAAAACTGTTTTTTTTTTTTACTTTTTATATAAATTTTAAAGGTTACACCACTCCATTTACAGTTATTGCAAAATATTGGCTATATCCCCCATGTTGTACAATGCAT
Organism: Lipotes vexillifer; assembly: GCF_000442215.2. Lineage (NCBI taxonomy): Eukaryota > Metazoa > Chordata > Mammalia > Artiodactyla > Lipotidae > Lipotes > Lipotes vexillifer. Next base: position 597,392 of record NW_006771065.1, read on the forward strand.
CCTTGTAGCCTATCTACACCCAATAGTTTGTACCTCCTACTCTCCCCCCCATATTGCACACCCCACTCCCCACAGGTAACCATTAGTTTATTCTCTATATCTATGAGCATGCTTGTTTTTGTTATATTCACTGGTTTGTTGTATTTTTTTAGATTCCATATATAAGTGATGTCATACAGTATTTCTCTGTCTGACTTGTTTCACTTAGTGTAATGCCCTCCAAGTCCATCCATGTAGCTGCCAGTGGCAAAACTTCATTCTTTTTATGGCTGAGTAATATTCCATTATGTATATATATCACATCTTCTTTATCCATTCATCTGTTGATGGACACACTTAGGTTGCTTCCATATCTTGGCAATTGTAAATAATGCTGCTGTGAATATCAGGATGCATGTATCTTTTCGAATTAGCGTTTTTGTTTTTTTCAGATATATACCCAGGAGTGGAATTGCTGGGTCATATGGTAGTTCTATTTTTAGTTTTTTGAGAAACCTCCATACTATTTTCCACAGTGGCCACACCAATTTACATTTCCAACAACAGTGTACGAGGGCTCCCTTTTCTCCACATCCTCACCAACATTTGTTATTCTTTTAAAAAAATTTTATTTATTTTATATTTATTTATTTGGTTGAGTCAGGTCTTAGTTGCAGCAGGTGGGCTCCTTTGTTGTGTCTCGCCGCCTCCTTAGTTATGGGATGCGAACTCTTAGTTGCGGCATGCATGTGGGATCTAGTTCCCTGACCAGGGGTCAAACCCTGGGCCCCCTGCATTGGGAGTCTTAACCACTCAGCCACCAGGGAAGTCCCTGTTATTTGTTATTCTTTTTGATGATAGCCATTCTGAAAGGTGTGAGGTGATATCTCATTGCAGTTTTGATTTGCTTTTCCTTGATGATTAGTGATGTTGAGCATCTTTTCATGTGCCACCAAGTACTATTTTTTAAAAATGCCAGTCATATCATAATTCAGCGGTCTGCAAATCTGGCCTGTGGGGCAAATCTGGCCACCTCCCTATTTTTTATAAAAAAGTTTTATTTGACATGGCCACACCCACTCATTTACATAGTGTTCTGGCTGCTTTCACGCTACAGAGTTGAGTAATTGCAGCTGAGACTCTGTTGCCCACAAAGCCTAAAATATTTTTTATCTGCCCCTTGGCAGAAAAAGTTTGCTGACCTCTGTTTATCCGTTCCTCAGACGAGCAGCAGATCTGAGGCATCTGCTTGCCGACCATGCTGCTGACTTGGCACTGTCAGCTGGTCAAGGAACCTCTTGTTTTCCTGACTTTGGCTTCTCTCTCCCTCTTTCTTGCCCTGCATCCTGCATCACTCTACCATTAATAAATGAAAAAAATAATGAAGAGAAGGGAGCTAGTAATTGTTTTTTTAAACAAATGTCAAAAAAATCCTTTGCGTATTTCTGACATTTCCAAAAAAAAGATGTTGGTGGTTCTCTATTTGCATAGTTTTATGTGGTTCAGAAAGCCCATCTGTAATTCATTTGAGTTGAAGTCCCATTTGTCACTGCTGTCAGGATGGTAAAATATATTTGAAACCTTTTTGCTTTAAGGAAAATAGAAGGCTTCGCTGCACTTGACATTGAGCTGAAAACTTTGCCACTCTCAGGGAAATGTCAATTCTGAGAAAGACTTGTGCAAAATGAGGGTTGGACAAAATAATTATCCTTGCAAAAGGGTTTTGCTTTTTTTGCTTAAATAGGATCCATTTCCCCAAAGCCCATAGGTTCCTAAAACAACAAGAAGCCGTGAGAGGGTTAGGGTTGGGGTCACCATCACAAGTAGCCTTCACTTCACTTACTCCCTTAATGGGAGGTCAGTAGCATGAATAATCCCAAATGGCAGAGGACCCAGGCAACTTCCATTTAGCTCTGGGGTGTGTTTTGTAGTTACTTCTTTTTTTTTTTTTTTTTTTTTTTCTTTTTTCTCTTTTTTCCTGCAGTGAAGCCTGGATATCCCTTTTCTTATTTTCCGACTCTCTACTCAGAAGATCCCTGTGTCTATTTATCTCCACCTTGCTGATATTGTAAAGCATCTGTCTTTTTAAAACATTGATCTCCGCCTTGCTTATATCATAGAGCATTTGTCTTTTTGAAACATTTAAAATTTATATTGGATATAGTTGATTTACAATGTTGTGTTAGTTTCAGGTATATAGCAGAGTGATTCAGTTATACATATACATACACCTATTGTTTTCCAGATTCTTTTCCCATTTGAGATATTACAGAATATTGAGTAGAGTTCCCTGTGCTATACAGTAGGTCCTTGTTAATTATCTATTTTATACATAGTACTGTGTAGTACACGGGCCTCTCACTGTTGCAGCCTCTCCTGTTGCGGAGCCCAGGCTCCGGACGCGCAGGCTCAGCGGCCATGGCTCACGGGCCCAGCTGCTCCGCGGCATGTGGGATCTTCCCGGACCGGGGCACGAACCCGTGTCCCCTGCATCGGCAGGCGGACTCCCAACCACTGCGCTACCAGGGAAGCCCTTGTAGTTACTTCTATAACAAAAATTTTATGTATTTAGGTAAAAATGGTAAATCACTATAAAAAATACATTGGTATAGAAAAATACAATTTGAAGAAACTTCAAAAAAGAGGGAATTCTAAATCCCTCTTTTCACCTATGAGAAAATGTGTCTGATATTCTGGTGCTCTCTGAAGTTGGAGCCCGTTGAAGATCTGTGTTGGGAGGAGCAGGAAATGTGGCCACTTTAACCTAAGGTCTCCTCAGCACCAGACCCTCCTTGGCTGCCTTCTTCTATTCTGAGGAATGACTGTCACAGAAGTAACCTCATCTGAAAAGGTGCATCCCATTATATTCTTGCTTTTTCTGGAGCAGAGGAATGGTTGCAAAGGTCATTTTTCAGCCTTTCTGGTTGATCAACTATGGAAAGATCCTGTTAGGGCCATCCATGGGTTTAGTTACTCAGATCATAAGACAGTTAAAAAATGGCCAGTGACTTAATGAGATCCAATCCTGAGGGAGATAACTTTACAGAGAAGAGACAATTGGATGGCAGCATTTCCTACAGGACCTGCAGGGGTGGCCCCTGGGCTCTCCAGGCTGAAATGCCAAGTAGACAGGGCTTTAGGCAAAGTGCTTTCAATTCACAGATAATCTGGCTGTGCCCTAAAACTGAAGGCTGTTCTGAGACAAGGTTCATGTTAGTATATTATTGCTTCTCTACTGTTCTGTGTTATTTTCTTTCTCACTTGCTCCCATCCACCCACCCTTTTTCACATGTGGTAGAAAGAGTCAGGAAGAAAGAAAATCAAGAAAAGAAGGGTGGAGGGAATGGGGGATTGGAAGGGTAAGGGAATGGCAGTGACCATATAGACATTTGAGTCCAAAAGAAAGAAAGGAGGAAAAGAAAAAAAGAAAAGAAAAGAAAGAAGACATAACCACTATCATTTTAAGAGGCAGAAGTGATATTGGAAGCCTGTATAATAGGCTCGTGTCCTATCCTGAGAGAGTTCTACGGGAGCCGTCTCACAGGGGATGACTGAGGGCTGCGGAATCCTTAGGGAAATCTTAAGAAATAGGCACTTTGTATAGGTCATTCTGTTTCTCTGAGTAATGAGTTTTTACATGGAGAAGAGTTGACTTTTTTCTAAGAGTGAGAGTACTAAAAGGGAATAAGGAAATAGATGTGTGTGTGTGTGTGTGTGTGTGTGTGTGTCCGTGTCCTTTCCTGTTTCCATCTAGAAATCCTCCCTTTCTTCCTCCCATCCTTTCTCCTTCCTTCCTTCCTTCCCTCCCTTCTTTTCTTTCTTTCTTGCCAGAGAGCAGACTGCCTCAGATCTCTCTGTAGGCCATGTGAGACTTTTTAATGGATACATATAAAGTGCATGTTCCTTATTTAGAAGAGATACATGAAAAGGAATTGGCACTCTTCTTGTGATGAGAATCCAGGCATAAGCCTTGAGCACACAGCAAGCAGATGTGGAAAAAAATTCTTAGGCACCCAAGTGTGAGAAGAAAGCAAAGTTTAGGTCAAAGGTTTGGGTTGAGCTTAGTCATGCATTGAGTACCCCTCAGAGTCTAGTTATTTTTGCTTGTCAACTCATGTTCCCCTGGGGCTCTCCTCTCTGGTAATGTGACGGGGGGAGGAGGCCAGGTCTAAATCCAGGTCAGTCATGGAGTGTGGGAGGGGATGGGAAGGAGAGCCCCAGGCACTGCAGGGTCACTGCGGCCACTTCTATTTGCTGTCGTGTGCCCGGGAACTCCTCTGGTCTTCAAACCCTTAGGATTCACCAGCTTTGGTGTTTGGGGTGGGGGTTAGGGGATGGGGATGAAGGCTGCAGGCAGCTTGTTATTTGTTTTCATTACACATGGAGAAACTATCCATTTGTTTTTAGAAACTGCTGTAAAGCATTGGCAAGCCTGCTTCACGATCTCTGTTGAAAAGTGTGCTCTTTTGTAGTGCCAGCTTTTAGGCTGAGTAGAACTTGCCACAAAATCAAGAGCATAGAAGCAGCTAAGGAACTGTGTCAGCTACAAATGTGTTTGGTTGAAGGCAAGAAGAAACCTGACTTGCAATAGGTTGAACAAATGGGTGTTTATTTTTCTCAGATAAGAAATTTTGAAGTTGCTGGCTGCCACTCTTGTTTCATAGGCTCAGTGATGTCAAGCTGGCATGTCTCAGAGTCTCTTAGCCTTTTCTTTGTTCTCTTTACCTCTTGGGAGCAAGGCTGGCTGCCCCAACTCCAGAAATCAGGTTGGAAATCAAGGCAGAAAGGCGAGAAAAGGGAGGTAATGCCAGCAACAACTGTCTTCTTTATCCGGGGAGCAAAAACTTTTCCAGAAACTCCAATCAGACTTCTATTGGTATCTGATTGACTGGAGTCATGTTACATGGCTATCCTTGGAAAGGCCTGGGAAGAAAGTAGGGGTAGATGTCAAAGTACAGTTTTCAAAGAAATTAAAATGTGACTATCATACAGATAAAGAATATGTGTCAAACATTTATTTAATTTATTAATAAGGTAAGCAGCAGGATAGGTAAAGGAGGTTCAAAGAAGAATTTGAAAAATAATATGCTGAAGTAAGTTTTCTAGGTTAGAAACAAAACTGGCTAATAAAAAATAAACCATAACCTTTGGTATTCCACTACACAAAATGATATAACATGTAAAAAACATATAACATGTAAAAAACATGTAACATGACGTTAACATGTAACATCACAGATTTCGGGCTTTGTTCCCCAACCACAAAGATTTTACTGAAAGGGTTTTCCAGTGAAAGAAAAAAGAATTATATTCATCTAACGTCTACTGGACTTTTTACATTGTTAAAATTCAGTCAGAATTAGAACGGTCTCCTCAAATCTAGAGGGAATAAAAGAAATTAATTCATGATTTTTAACAAGTATGATTGAGTAAGGAATCATGCCTATATAATTTCAAAGTCATGAAAAGATATTAATCATAATTAAATTTCCTCTAAGAAGACACTTGAAACAGAGATCAGATGCCAGGCTAATTGATTACACAACTATAGGATGCTCACCCTGACAGTGGCAGGAATAGGATGGTTTAGACTCAGTGTCTAAATATTTAATACCAGGTGGGAAGCAGGGAATTGGAACAAAGGCTGTAATGAGAAATAATAGAAATCAGCTAGAAGGGCAATGGACATGTCCCTGTTGATTATGTAGTATGTAAAGAGAAAAAGTGATTAATAGATACAAGAGAATGAGAAGCAGGAGTGACTTTTTGTTTGTTTGTTTGTTTGTTTTTAAGCAGCCAACAGAAACCACACACTTGTAAAGGTCATGTCCAGCCATTTAGAGATAAAATATCTACAAAAAAAGTAATATTGCTTTAAAATGGTAATGCAGAAACCTTATATTCTGCCAGATTTCTGAATTCTTGTGTTCCTTTTAGTTGTAAAACAGTATAGTTTTCAGCCAGCCAAACCTTGCAGTTTAAAACCAGTGGACCAGATAGTTTTTAGTGGATCTATTTGGAACTGCTTAAAAGGAAGAGTGGTTTTGGTTTTCTGGGTTCTTATGTTTTAAGGCTCCTTCTTTTTTTTAAATTTTTTTTTTCTTTTTTTTTGCGATACACGGGCCTCTCACCATTGTGGCCTCTCCCGTTGCAGAGCACAGGCTCCGGATGCGCAGTCCCAGCGGCCATGGCTCATGTGCTCAGCCGCTCCGCGGCATGTGGGATCCTCCCAGACCGGGGCACGAACCCGTGTCCCCTGCATCGGCAGGCGGACTCCCAACCACTGTGCCACCAGGGAAGCCCAAGGCTCTTTCTTCTTATGTGGGCATTAAATGTCCACAGTCTGGAGAAAAAGACAAAAGAGAGTGTTTTTCAGTTGGTGAGATGTTGTCTGGAAGGGTCTGTAATGGGTGTTGGGGTAACTGAGAATTAATGCTAATTTACCTGAAGCTGCCTTAAGTACTTTTGTTCTATGTCATAGCCTTCCTGTGCTACCCATGTGGTTGTCATTTCCTTCTTTGATCTTTGTCCCACAACATTACACACAGCAGTATAAACGTAGGCGGGAAGAACAGGGGAGACACCACCCTGGCAGAACCAACTGTTCCTGTTACACAAGCCATCCATTTCTGCTGTTCAACGAACACCACATTCATCTCTGGTAGTGACCTCTCTTGCACTCCATTACTGGCTAGTGTGCTTAAAAGCTCTGGTACCTTGGATGGATGTTTCTGGAGAGATCTGCTTCTTAAACTGTCTCCCAGGGAGGGACTTTTGTTCATGCCCACTGTCCTTTTCACTTTCTCATTTACTTTTCCTCTGTCCCTTTTCTCTCTGGAGAACTCGGAGCACATTTTTCTCCTAAGGGCTTAATTATACTGTCTTGTACTCTGCAACTACTCCGTAGGTGGCTGTTGATTGTAGGACACCCCGTTTGTCTTGAGAGCCTCTCTTTTCAGTGGGCACAGAGGCTGCCATTATTTGCTCCATTACAGCTCAGGACACTGCAATGCAGGCAAAGGACACTTGCCTGAAGTTGTGTGGAAAGTTGAAGCCTGAGACCCACCCAGAACTCAAGTCTTTTGACTTGGTCGACTGCTCTCATGCTTATGTTGCTCCTGCAACACACACACACACACACACACACACACACACACACACACACACACACACACACATGCATGTTGGGTAATGCCACTCTTCTCCTGACCTCCATGCCTATTCATAAAAAGACACTCCAAAGACAAATAAGGTGCTCAGTGTGGATGCGTGGACGGCTTCCTCTTGTGTTAGGAATGAATCACCGAGAAAGCCCAGCAATCATGTACATAAGGCATGCTAGTGAGGTACTTAGCACACAGTAGGTGGTATTGTGGCTTATCATTTAGTATTTAAAAATGTAGATTTGTCTATGATTCCTTCCTGTATACATGTCACACATGGAGACCACTACAAGTACATGTTGCTTCTCCTAGGGGATGGATTTAAAGATTTATGAATCTTAGCATTGGAAGCGATTTTATTTTATTTAATGTATGTATGTATTTACTTGTGTGTGTGTGTGATTCAATTTCCTTTTATTTGTTTTTTCTTTTTTTTTTAAATCGTAGTATAGTTGATTTACAATGTGTTAGTTTCAGGTGTACAGCACAGTAATTCAGTTATCTATATCTATATCTATCTATTTGCTTTCAGATTCTTTTCCCTTTAGGTTATTATAAAATATTATCGTTCCCTGTGCTAAAAGGTGGGTCCTTGTTGGTGGAAAGGATTTTAGATGTGAACTGCCTAGTGTGGAATATGCTGAAAGCATCATCTCCCTCAAATCAGGCACTGCACTTCAGTTGCTATATTTTAAGTTGTAGCCTCTTTTTTTTTTTTTTTTTTTTTTTGGGTTAAGTTGTAGCCTCTTTTTTTTTTTTTTTTTTTTGTGGTATGCGGGCCTCTCACTGTTGTGGAGCACAGGTTCCAGACGCACAGGCTCAGTGGCCATGGCTCACGGGCCCAGCCGCTCCGTGGGATGTGGGATCCTCCTGGACCGGGACATGAACCCTGTCGCCTGCATCGGCAGGCGGACTCTCAACCAGTGCGCCACCAGGGAAGCCCCATTTGTAGCCTCTTTTGATTGTAAAACCACTGCGCCACCAGGGAAGCCCCAGTTGTAGCCTCTTTTGATTGTAAAGTGAATCACTCTGAACTTACATTCCACTAAGACCCCCTAGGTCGTTTTCTCACAGAGTCCGTTAAGGCCCGTTTTCCTGTATCTTGCATTTTTGCAGTTGAATTTCTAAACTCAAGAGCTGGGTTTACATATCCCTATTACGTTCCATTTTTCTGAATAGTCAAGCTAATTCTGAGTTTCTGTTCTGTCATCTATCAAAAATCTTGGGGTCATTCTTGGCTTCATGATTCTTCTCATCATTCATGTCCATTCCATCTGCAAAGTTGGTCAACTCAGCCTTTAAAATATATTAGATGCAGTTATTTCTCATGTATTTCCATTATTAGTCTAGTCTAAGCCTCTGCCATCTCTCGCCTGCACTAATGTATTAGCCCCACTGTCCTCTCTGCTTCCACCCTTATTCTCCCACAGTCTATCCTGCTCCACTGTTAAAGTTTAATTATCTTCTTTTGAGGATAGGGGAAAGGGCACAGACACACAGAGAACAGCAGCCTCAGACATGAGTCAGAAGTAAACACAAAGCCCAGTTTGTCAGGTCTCAGCAAAAACTCACCAGTCAGCAGAAGCAAGAAGAACTACAATCCTGCAGCCTGTGGAACAAAAACCACATTCACAGAAAGAGAGACAAAATGAAAAGGCAGAGGGCTATGTACCAGATGAAGGAACAAGATAAAACCCCAGAAAAACAACTAAATGAAGTGGAGATAGGCAACCTTCCAGAAAAAGAATTCAGAATAATGACAGTGAAGATGATCCAGGACCTTGGAAAAACAATGGAGGCAAAGATCGAGAAGATGCAAGAAATGTTTAACAAAGACTTAGAAGAATTAAAGAACAAACAGAGATGAACAATACAATAACTGAAATGAAAACTACACTAGAAGGAATCAATAGCAGAATAACTGAGGCAGAAGAACGGATAAGTGACCTGGAAGAGAGAATGGTGGAATTCACTGCTGCAGAACAGAATAAAGAAAAAGGAATGAAAAGAAATGAAGACAGCCTAAGAGACCTCTGGGACAATATTAAATGCAACAACATTCGCATTATAGGGGTCACAGAAGGAGAAGAGAGAGAGAAAGGACCCCAAAAAATATTTTAAGAGATTATAGTCGAAAACTTCCCTAACATGGGAAAGGAAATAGCCACCCAAGTCTAGGAAGTGCAGCGAGTCCCATACAGGATAAACCGAAGGAGGAACACACTGAGACACGTAGTAATCAAATTGGCAAAAAGTAAAGACAAAGAAAAATTATTGCAGCAAGGGAAAAACGGCAAATAAAATACAAGGGAACTCCCATAAGGTTAACAGCTGATTTCTCAGCAGAAACTCTACAAGCCAGAAGGGAGTGGAATGATATGCTTAAAGTGATGAAAGGTAAGAACCTACAACTAAGATTACTCTACCTGGCAAGGATCTCATTCAGATTCGATGGAGAAAACAAAAGCTTTACAGACAAGCAAAAGCTAAGAGAATTCAGCACCTCCAAACCAGCTCTACAACAAATGCTGAAGGAACTTCTCTAACTGTGAAACAAAAGAGAAGAAAAGGAGCTACAAAAACAAGCCCAAAACAATTAAGGAAATGGTCATAGGAACATACATATCGATAATTACCTTAAACGTGAGTGGATTAAATGCTCCAACCAAAAGACACAGGCTTTCTGAACGGATACAAAAACAAGACCCATATATATACTGTCTACAAGAGACCCACTTCAGACCTAGGGACACATACAGACTGAAAGTGAGGGGATGGAAAAAGATATTCCATGCAAATGGAAATCAAAAGAAAGCTGGAGTAGCAATACTCATATCAGGTAAAATAGACTTTAAAATAAAGAATGTTACAAGAGACAAGTAAGGAAACTACATAATGATCAAGGGATCAATCCAAGAAGAAGATATAACAATTATAAATATATATGCACACAACATAGGAGTCCCTAAATACATAAGGCAACTGCTAACAGCTGTAAAAGAGGAAATCGACAGTAACACGATAATAGTGGGGAACTTTAACACCTCACTTACACCAATGGACAGATCATCCAAAATGAAAATAAATAAGGAAACAGAAGCTTTAAATGACACAATAGACCAGATAGATTTAATTGATATTTATAGGACATTCCATCCAAAACCAGCATATTACACTTTCTTCTCAAGTGCGCATGGAACATTCTTCCAGGATATGTACAACTTGGGTCACAAACCAAGCCTCAGTAAATCTAAGAAAGTTGAAATCATATCAAGCATCTTTTCTGACCACAACGCTATGAGATTGGAAATGAATTACAGGGTAAAAACCGTAAAAAACACAAACACATGGAGGCTAAACATTACATTACTAAATAACCAAGAGATCACTGAAGAAATCAAAGAGGAAATAAAAAAATACCTAGAGGGTTTCCCTAGTTGCTCAGTGGTTAAGAATCCACTTGCCAAGCAGGGGACACAGGTTTGAGCCCTGGTCTGGGAAGATCCCACATGCCATGGAGCAACTAAGCCTGTGTGCCACAACTGCAGAGCCTGTGCTCTGGAGCCCGCGAACCACAACTACTGAGCCCATGTACCACAACAACTGAAGCCTGCACGCCTAGAGCCCATGCTCCGCAACGAGAAGCCACTGCAATGAGAAGCCAGCACACCGCAACAAAGAGTAGACCCCACTCGCTGCAACTAGAGAAAGTCCACGCACAGCAACGAAGACCCAACACAGACAAAAATAAAGAAATAAAATAAATAAATTTATTTAAAAAATACCTAGAGACAAATGACAATGAAAACACAACAATCTAAAACCTATGGGATGTAGCAAAAGCAGTTCTAAGAGGGAAGTTCATAGCTATACAAGCCTACCTCAAGAAACAAGAAAAATCTCAAGTAAATAATCTAAACTTACACCTAAAGGAACTACAGAAAGAAGAACAAACAAAACCCAAAGTTAGCAGAAGGAAATAAATCATAAAGATCAGAGCAGAAATACATGAAATAGAAACAAAGAAAACAATAGCAAAGATCAATAAAACTAAAAGCTGGTTCTTTGAGAAGATAAACAAAATTGATAAAGCATTAGGCAGGCTCATCAAGAAAAAGAGGGAGAGGACTCAAATCAATAAAATTAGAAATGAAAAATGAGAAGTTACAACAGACACTGCAGAAATACAAAGCATCCTAAGAGACTACTACAAGCAACTCTATGCCAATAAAATGGACAACCTGGAAGAAATGGACAATTTCTTAGAAAGGTATAACCTTCCAAGACTGAACCAGGAAGAAATAGAAAACATGAACAGACCACTCACAAGTAATGAAATTGAAACTGTGATTAAAAATCTTCCAACAGGGGCTTCCCGGGTGGCTCAGTGGTTGAGAGTCTGCCTGCTGATGCAGGGGACATGGGTTCATGCCCCGGTCCAGGAGGATCCCACATGCCATGGAGCGGCTAGGTCCGTGAGCCATGGCCACTGAGTCTGTGTGTCTGGAGCCTGTGCTCTGCAACGGGAGAGGCCACAACAGTGAGAGGCCTGTGTACCGTGAAAAACAAACAAAAAATCTTCCAACAAAAGTCCAGGACCAGATAGCTTCACAGGTAAATTCTGTCAAACATTTAGAGAAGAGCTAACACCCATTCTTCTCAAACTCTTCCAAATATTGCAGAGGAAGGAACACTTCCAAACTCATTCTATGAGGCCACCATCACCCTGATACCAAAACCAGACAAAGAAACTACAAAAAAAGAAAATTACAGACCAATATCACTGATGAACATAGATGCAAAAACCCTCAATAAAATACTAGCAAACAGAATCTAACAGCACATTAAAAGGATCATACACCATGATCAAGTGGGATTTATCCCAGGTTTGCAAGGATTCTTCAATATATGCAAATCAATCAATGTGATACACCATATTAACAAATTGAAGAATAAAAACCATATGATCATCTCAATAGATGCAGAAAAAGCTTTTGACAAAATTCAACACCCATTTATGATAAAAACTTTCCAGAAAGCGGACATAGAGGGAACTTATCTCAACATAATACAGGCCATATATGACAAACCCATAGCGAACAACATTCTCAATGGTGAAAAACTGAAACCATTTCCTCTAAGATCAGGAGCAAGACAAGGATATCCACTCTCACCACTACTATTCAACATAGTTTTGGAAGTCCTATCCTTGGCAATCAGAGAAGAAAAAGAAATAAAAGGAATACAAATTGGAAAAGAAGAAGTAAAACTGTCACTCTTTGCAGATGACATGGTATTATACAAAGAGAATCCTAAAGATGCTACCAGAAAACTACTAGAGCTAATCAATGAATTTGGTAAAGTAGCAGGATACAAAATTAATGCACAGAAATCTCTTGCTTTCCTATACACTAATGAAAAATCTGAAAGAGAAATTAAGGAAACACTCCCATTTACCATTGTAACAAAAAGAATAAAATACCTAGGAATAAACCTACCTAAGGCGATGAAAGATCTGTATGCAGAAATCTACAAGATACTGATGAAAGAAATTAAACACAATACAAACAGATGGAGAGATATACCATGTTCTTGGATTGGAAGAATCAATATTGTGAAAATAACTATACTATCCAAAGCAATCTACAGATTCAGTGCAATCCCTATCAAATTACCAATGGCATTTTTTATGGAACTAGAAAAAAAAATTGTAAAATTTGTATGGAGACACAGAAGACCCTGAATAACCAAAGCAGTCTTGAGGGAAAAAATGGAGCTGGAGGAATCAGACTCCCTGACTTCAGACTATACTACAAAGCTACAGTCATCAAGACAACGTAGTACTGGCACAAAAACAGAAATATAGATCAATGGAACAAGATAAAAAGCCCAGAGGTAAACCTACACACCTATGGTCAACTAATCTATGACAAAGGAGGCAAGGATATACAATGGAGAAAAGACAGTCTCTTCAGTAAGTGGTGCTGGGGAAACTGGACAGCTACATGTAAAAGAATGAAATCAGAACACTCCTTAATGCCATGCACAAAAATAAACTCAAAATGGATTAGAGACCTAAATGTAAGGCCAGACACTGTAAAACCCTTAGAGGAAAACGTAGGAAGAACACTCTTTGACATAAATCACAGCAAGATCTTTTTTGATCCACCTCCTAGAGAAATGGAAATAAAAACAAAAATAAACAAATGGGACATAATGAAACTTAAAAGCTTTTGCACAGCAAAGGAAACCGTAAACAGGACGAAAAGACAACCCTCAGAATGGCAGAAAATATTTGCAAACGAATCAATGGACAAAGGATTAATCTCCAAAATATATAAACAGCTCATGCAGCTCAATATTAAAAAAACAACCCAATCCAAAAATGGGCAGAAAACCTATATAGACATTTCTCCAAAGAAGATATACAGATGGCCAAGAAGCACATGAAAAGCACTGCTAAACATCACTAATTATGAGAGAAATGCAAATCAAAACTACAATGAGGTGTCACCTCACACTAGTTAGAATGACCTTCATCAGAAAATCTACAAACAACAAATGCTGGAGAGGGTGTGGAGAAAATGGAACCCTCTTGTACTGTTGGTGAGAATGTAAACTGATACAATCACTATGGAGAACAGTATGGAGGTTCCTTAAAAAACTAAAAATAGAATTACCATATGACCCAGCAATCCCACTACTGGGCATATACCCAGAGAAAACCACAATTCAAAAAGACACATGCACCCCAGTGTTCATAGCAGCACTATTTACAATAGCCAGGTCATGGAAGCAACCTAAATGCCCGTTGACAGACGAATGGATAAAGAAGATGTGGTACATATATGCAATGGAATATTACTTAGCCATAAAATGAACGAAATTGGGTCATTTGTTGAGACGTGGATGCATGTAGAGACAGTCATACAGAGTGAAGTAAGTCAGAAAGAGAAAAACAAATATCGTATATTATTGCATATATGTGGAACATAGAAAAATGGTATAGATGAACTGCTTTGCAGGGCAAAAATTGAGACACAGATGTAGAGAACAAACGTATGGACACCAATGGGGGAAAGCCACGGGGATGGTGGTGGTGATGGTGGTGTGATGAATTGGGAGATTGGGATTGACATGTATACACTGATGTGTATATAACTGATGACTAATAAGAACCTGCTGTATTAAAAAAAAAAAAACCCAAAACAAAGAAACCCTCACCAATCAGTTGCAGCACTTTGCGTCCAGCAGGGGGCGACACGATGCATGTCAAAAGTGCCTTCATTGTCATGCTCCTTGACCCAGGCATGAGTCTCTGTTTCAGTGGGGCACAGAACTTTTCTCTATTTTTATTTGGAGTGATTTGAGCTCATAGTTGACAGGCCAAATAGCATGAAGATTTTACTGATAGTTGGAAATTAAAATGTGTAATCAGTGGTTCAGGATGGGACATGAGTGAGTTCTCAACACTGTTGTTGAGACCACCCAGTGACCTGAGTAAAGTACAGTTTCATGACTCGGTGGCAAAGGGACAGTTGTTCCAAGGCCAGGACACATCAGAATTTCTCAATACAGCCGATAAATAAAAGGGAAAAGGATAAGGAGAACAGCAGACTCCCTGTTGTCTGCCGCCCAATGGAAACCAGATGGTCAGAGTATAGAATAGAAACCTGTCTCCTGGTACCATTGCTACTTACAGAGGAAATGAAACAGTAGTCATGTGCAAAACAGAACCAGACCTGGCTAAGAACCAGACTTACTCCAGGAAGCAAGAGACAAATGGTTAGAAACAGAAATTGAGTCATTGGGAGTAAAACGTACATCCCCATAGCCTTTTACTTCAAGAGCTGAGAAAGTCAAACCTGGATGAAAGAGGTCTGAGTTGTATATTTATCAGGCAACAGAGCTAATTAAGCCCCAGTGGTGATAGAAAAACTCAGAAATAAAAGCAATAAGAAAACAAAAGGACCTTTACCTGGAATATTTTGCAAGGAAGACCAGCCTTCAGAATTGGCTTTCCAAGTAAAGGACACAGCAAGTATTTAAGAAAAAACGCCCTTCAAGGTTATCACTGGTTAGCTGTTCATGATGGGAAACAGTGGCAGTTTTCTCACGTAATTATTATATCTGTGAAAATGGAGAAGTTTTATGTAAATTTATTTTCCAGTGATGTGTGCATACATTCTGTCTCATATGCAATAATTGTACTTTCTCTATGTCTTAATATTAATTGAAGAAGGTATGAATGAATCATGACTGATAAGATTAAAAAATTTATCTGTAGGATTGTCTAATATCTGTAGATGCTAGTATTGCAAAAGTAAGGGGTCAACATGTTCACTCTTTAGTTAGCAATTATTGGGAAAGGGCTCAAGGTCTCATTTATTCTGAGGGTTAATGTTTGATAGGATATTGTTTTTAAAGTTTACCTCCAGATGTAAAGTGCTTTTTAAAAAGTTCAGTTTCTTTTAAACATCTTTATTGGAGTATAATTGCTTTACAACGGTGTGCTAGTTTCTGCTTTATAACAAAGTGAATCAGTTATACATATACATATGTACCCATATCTCTACCCTCTTGCATCTCCCTCCCTCCCACCATCCCTATCCCACCCCTCTAGGTGGTTACAAAGCACTGAGCTGATCTCGCTCTACTCTGCGGCTGTTTCCCACTAGCTATCTCTTTTACGTTTGGTAGTGTATATATGTCCATGCCACTCTCTCACTTCGTCCCAGCGTACCCTTCCCCCTCCCTGTATGCTCAAGTCCATTCTCTAGTAGGTCTCTGTCTTTATTCCCGTCTTGCCCCTAGGTTCTTCATGACCATTTTTAATTTTTTTGGATTCCATATATATGTGTTACCATACATTATTTGTTTTTCTCTTTCTGACTTACTTCACTCTGTATGACAGACTCTAGGTCCATCCACCTCACTACAAATAACTCAATTTCGTTTCTTTTTATGGTTGAGTAATACTCTGTTTTATATATGTGCCACATCTTCTTTATCCATTCATCTGTCAATGGACACTTAGGTTGCTTCCAGGTCCTGGCTATTCTAAATAGAGCTGCAATGAACATTTTGGTACATGACTCTTTTTGAATTATGGTTTTCTCAGGGTATATGCCCAGTAGTGGGATTGCTAGGTCATATGGTAGTTCTATTTGTAGTTTTTTAAGGAATCTCCATACTGTTCTCCATAGTGGCTGTATCAGTGTACTTTCCTACCAACAGTGCAAGAGGGTTCCCTTTTCTCCACACCCTCTCCAGCATTTATTGTTCGTAGATTTTTTTTTTTTTTTTTTTTGTGGTACGCGGGCCTCTCACTGCTGTGGCCTCTCCCGTTGCAGAGCACAGGCTCCAGATGCACAGGCTCAGTGGCCATGGCTCACGGGCCCAGCCACTCCGCGGCATGTGGGATCCTCCCAGACCGGGGCATGAACCCGTGTCCCCTGCATCGGCAGGCGGACTCTCAACCACTGCACCACCAGGGAAGCCCTGTCTGTAGATTTTTTGATGATGGCTATTCTGACTGGTATGAGATGATAGCTCATTGTAGTTTTGATTTGCATTTCTCTTAATGATTAGTGATGTTGAGCATTCTTTCATGTGTGTGTTGGCAATCTGTATATCTTCTTTGGAGAAATGTCTATTTAGGTCTTCTGCCCAGTTTTGGATTGGGTTGTTTGTTTCTTTGATATTGAGCTGCATGAGCTGCTTATAAATTTTGGAGATTAATACTTTGCCAGTTGCTTCATTTGCAAATATTTTCTCCCATTCTGATGGTTGTCTTTTCGTCTTGTTTATGGTTTCCTTTGCTGTGCAAAAGCTTTTAAGTTTCATTAGGTCCCATTTGTTTATTTTTGTTTTTATTTCCATTTCTCTAGGAGGTGGGTCAAAAAAGGATCTTGCTATGATTTATGTGATAGAGTGTTCTGCCTATGTTTTCCTCTAAGCGTTGTATAGTGTCTGGCTTTACATTTAGGTCTTTAATCCATTTTGAATTTATTTTTGTGTATGGTGTTAGGGAGTGTTCCAATTTCATTCTTTTACATGTAGCTGTCCAGTTTTCCCAGCACCACTTATTGAAGAGGCTGTCTTTTCTCCACTGTATATTCTTGCCTCCTTTATCAAAATAAGGTGACCATATGTATGTAGGTTAATCTTTGGGCTTTCTATCCTGTTCCATTGACCTATATTTCTGTTTTTGTTCCAGTACCATACTGTCTTGATTACTGTAGCTTTGTAGTATAGTCTGAAGTCAGGGAACCTGATTCCTCCAGCTCTGTTTTTCTTTCTGAAGATTGCTTTGGCTATTCGGGGTCTTTTGTGTTTCCATACAAATTGTGCAATTTTTTATTCTAGTTCTGTGAAAAATGCCAGTGGTAGTTTGATAGGGATTGCATTGAATCTGTAGATTGCTTTGGGTAGTATAGTCATTTTCACAATGTTGATTCTTCCAATCCAAGAACATGGTATATCTCTCCATCTATTTGTATCAAATTTAATTTCTTTCATTAGTGTCTTATAATTTTCTGCATACAAGTCTTTTGTCTCCTTAGGTAGGTTTATTCCTAGATATTTTATTCTTTTTGTTGCAATTGTAAATGGGAGTGTTTTCTTAATTTCACTTTCAGATTTTTCATCATTAATGTATAAGAATGCATGAGATTTCTGTGCATTAATTTTGTATCCTGCTACTTTACCAAATTCATTGATTAGCTCTAGTAGTTTTCTGGTAGCATCTTTAGGATTCTCTTTGTATAGTACCATGTCATGTGCAAACAGTGACAGCTTTATTTCTTCTTTTCCAATTTGTATTCCTTTTATTTCTTTTTCTTCTCTGATTGCTGTGGCTAAGACTTCAAAAACTATGTTGAATAATAGTGGTGAGAAGGGCCACCTTGTCTTGTTCCTGATCTTAGTGGAAATGGTTTCAGTTTTTCACCATTGAGGATGATGTTGGCTGGGGGTTTATCATATATGGCCTTTATTGTGTTGAGGAAA
Organism: Lipotes vexillifer; assembly: GCF_000442215.2. NCBI lineage: Eukaryota > Metazoa > Chordata > Mammalia > Artiodactyla > Lipotidae > Lipotes > Lipotes vexillifer. The sequence goes on from NW_006771065.1 coordinate 615,544, forward strand.
GTTCCTTCTCTGCCTACTTTCTGGAGGATATTTATCACAAATGGGTGTTGAATTTTGTCGGAAACTTTCTCTGCATCTATTGAGATGATCATATGGTTTTTCTCCTTCAATTTGTTAATATGGTGTATTACATCGATTGATTTGCGTATATTGAAGAATCCTTGCATTCCTGGGATAAACCCCACTTGATCATGGTGTATGATCCTTTTAATGTGCTGTTGGATTCTGTTTGCTAGTATTTTGTTGAGGATTTTTACATCTGTGTTCATCAGTGATATTGGACTGTAGTTTTCTTTCTTTGTGACATCTTTGTCTGGTTTTGGTATCACGGTCATGGTGGCCTTGTAGAATGAGTTTGGGAGTGTTCCTCCCTCTGCTGTATTTTGGAAGAGTTTGAGAAGGATATGTGTTAGCTCTTCTCTAAATGTTTGATAGAATTCATCTGTGAAGCCATCTGGTCCTGGGCTGTTGTTTGTTCAAAGATTATTAATCACAGTTTCAATGTCAGTGCTTGTGATTGGTCTGTTCATATTTTTTATTCCTTCCCTGTTCAGTCTCAGAAGGTTGTGCATTTCTAAGAATTTGTCTGTTTCTTCCAGGTTGTCCATTTTATTGGCATATAGTTGCTTGTAGTAACCTCGCATGATCTTTGGTATTTCTGTAGTGTCAGTTGTTACTTCTCCTTTTTCATTACTAATTCTATTGATTTGAGTCTTCTTCCTTTTTTTCTTGATGAGTCTGGATATGGCTTATCAATTTTGTTTACCTTCTCAAAGAACCAGCTTTTAGTTTTATTGATCTTTGCTATCGTTTCCTTCATTTCATTTATTTCTAAGCTGATCTTTATGATTTCTTTCTTTCTGCTAACTTTGGGGTTTTTTTGTTCTTCTTTCTCTAATTGCTTTAGGTGTAAGGTTAGGTTGTTTATTTGAGATGTTTCTTGTTTCTTAAGGTAGGATTGTATTGCTATAAACTTCCCTCTTAGAACTGCTTTTGATGCATTCCATAGGTTTTGGGTCATCGTGTTTTCATTGTCATTTGTTTCTAGGTATTTTTTGATTTCCTCTTTGATTTCTTCAGTGATCTCTTGGTTATTAAGTAGTGTATTGTTTAGCCTCTATATGTTTGTATTTTTTACAGATTTTTTCCTGTAATTGATATCTAGTCTCATAGCACTGTGGTTGGAAAAGATACTTGACATGATTTCAATTTTCTTAAATTTACCAAGGCTTGATTTGTGACCCAAGATGTGATCTATCCTGGAGAATGTTCCATGAGCACTTGAGAAAAATGTGTATTCTGTTGTTTTCGGATGGAATGTCCTATAAATATTAATTAAGTCCATCTTGTTTAATGTATCATTTAAAGCCTCCTATGTTGGTGCATAAATATTTACAATTTTTATATCTTCTTCCTGGATTGATCCCTTGTTCATTATGTAGTGTCATTCTTTGTCTCTTGTAATAGTCTTTGTTTTAAAGTCTATTTTGTCTGATATGAGAATTGCTACTCCAGCTTTCCTCTGAGTTCCATTTGCATGGAATATCTTTTTTCCATCCCCTCACGTTCAGTTTGTATGTGTCCCTAGGTCTGAGGTGGGTCTCTTATAGATATCATATATATGGGTCTTGTTTTTGTATCCATTCAGCCAGTCTGTGTCTTTTGGTGGGAACATTTAATCCATTTACATTTAAGGTAATTATCGATCTGTATGTCCCTATTACCATTTTCTTAATTGTTTTGGGTTTGTTATTGTAGGTCTTTTCCTTCTCTTATTTCCTGCCTAGGGAAGTTCCTTTAGCATTTGTTGGAAAGCTGGTTTGGTGGTGCTGAATTCTCTTAGCTTTTGCTTGTCTGTAAAGGTTTTCATTTCTCCATCAAATCTGAATGAGATCCTTGCTGGGTAGAGTAATATTGGTTATAGGTTTTTCTCCTTCATCACTTTAAATATGTCCTGCCGTTCCTTTCTGGCTTGCAGAGTTTCTGCTGAAAGATCAACTGTTAACCTTATGGGGATTCCCTTGTGTGTTATTTGTTGCTTTTCCCTTGCTGCTTTTAATATTTTTTCTTTGTATTTAATTTTTGATAGTTTGATTAATATGTGTCTTGGCGTGTTTCTCCTTGGATTTATCCTATATGAGACTCTCTGTGCTTCCTGGACTTGATTAACTATTTCCTTTCCCATATTAGGGAAGTTTTCAACTATAATCTCTTCAAATATTTTCTCAGTCCGATTCTTTTTCTCTTCTTCTTCTGGGTACCCTATAATTCAAATGTTGGTGCGTTTAATGTTGTCCCAGAGGTCTCTGAGACTCTCCTCAATTCTTTTCATTCTTTTTTCTTTATTCTGCTCTGCAGTAGTTATTTCCACTGTTTTATCTTCCAGGTCACTTATCTATTCTTTTTTTTTTTTGTGGTATGTGGACGTCTCACTGTTGTGGCCTCTCCCGTTGTGGAGCACAGGCTCTGGATGTGCAGGCTCAGCGGCCATGGCTCACGGGCCCAGCTCTTCCGCGGCATGTGGGATTTTTCCGGACTGGGGCACGAACCCATGTCCTCTGCATCGGCAGACGGACTCTCAGCCACTGTGCCACCAGGGAAGCCCTGTAGTAGCAGTTCTTGATGGCTTCTCTAGATAAAATATAATGAAACCTCTGTTTAAATTTGCAAATTCTTCCTCTTTTTTAAAATTACGGACAGGAGAGCTATTAGGCAAAACTCAGAGCCAAGGATATGCAGCTGTGCAACTTGAAAGGAGCTTTATTATTTATCAAAAATATTCTGTTTTATGTTTTTATCTTTTTATAGTAAAACTGAGGTAATTTACTTTATTTGACCTATATTTGGTATATTTGGAGTTTTTCTTGTACTTTGGTTCATATCATAAACACCTGGATTTGTTCTAAAACATGATAACACTTGTGAAGTTACATTACTAAAATCAACAACCACAACAAAACAGCAACAACATTTAATTCTTAACTGCTTTACTAATGTGTGAAAGGAAAGGCATTTGTTAAAAAAATTTTTTTTTCACCTTGGGAATGACATATTAGGGCAATCAGTGAAATTTAAAGTCAATCACCAGGTAAAAACTCTTTTATGTATATCAAAATTTGTCATTTCTGAATTTAAACCTTATACTTTTTGGACCATCATGCCTTTTCCCTTTTCACTTAAAAATTAAAAAAAAATTGTGGTTGAAATACACACAACATGAAATTTACCATCTTAACCATTTTAAAGCGTATAGTTCTTTTGTGTTAAGTACATTCAGATTGTTGTGCAACCAGTCTACAAAACTCTTTTCGTCTTGCAAAACTGAAACTTCTGTACCCATTAAAGGACAACTTCCCATTCCACTGTACTTCTAGCCCCTGGAAACCACCATTCTACTTTGTGTCTGTATGAATTTGACCTCATATAAGTGAAATCATATAGTATTGTCTTTTTGTGACTGGCTTATTTCATGTAGTATAATGTCTTCAAGGTTCACGTAGCATGTGTCAGAATTTCTTTCTAAGTCTGAGTATTATTCCACTGTATGGATCTGCCACATTTTGTTTACCCATTCATCCATTGATGGACACTTGGGTTGCTTCTGCCTTTTGTCTAATGCAAATAAGGCTGTTTTGAACATGGATATACAAATATCTCTTTGAAAAGAGACCTTGCTTTCAATTTTTTTGGGTACAGCCCCAGAAGTGGGTTTGACGGATCATATAGTAATTCCATTTTTATTTTTTTGAGGAACACCATACTATTTTTTATAGCTTTTTAAAATTCACTTTAAATTAGTTTTTACTTTTGTCAAAGCAACCTGGTTATGTCACATATTTTGGTTACATAACCAGTGTTTACATTATTATGACTATTGTAAATATTTTGTGTTGTTGAGCCACTATGAGCCGTATGATAGGTTTATTTTCTTTTGCTAATTTTTTTTTCAGGTTGACTATAACATTTCAGGATAATCAGTGAAATTTCTTTTTTTAATCAGTGAAATTTCAAGTCAACAATTAAATGATGAGATGCCATCTGTTTCTTCTTATTATTCCTGGAATTGTTAATATCTCATTTTTTATTACCTTTGTCTCTGTGCCTATTGCTGTATTTCTCAAATGCTTTAATAGAACTGTTGAATGCTGTTACTAGTTTTTCCCAAATGCTCAAGCACACAGTTCCTCCTATTGGTTCCACTGTTTCCCTCGGCAACCTTTCTGCTGCAGCTCTGTCCTCCCACTCCACTCTGGCTGGGTTGAGTTCTAGGCTTGACGCACAGCTGATGTCCCAGGACTTGTCTTCACTCACTTTGTGTGTTGGATGCTCTTCCTCTGTTCTCCTGTCTTATGCTTCCTTTTGCCTTACTCCACCTCCCTTTTTTCTTCCTGGAAATTTTAGAATCTTTATTCCTGGTCTGAGTCTTTTTTTATTCACTGTGCTTGGAACACTGTGGGCCCTTTTGTATTATTTCCTTGATGTTTCCTCTCCTCTGTTTTCCTCTGTTCTCTCTTAATGGAGCTTGTCTTATTTCTGGTTGGATCTCTCGAACTAATTCTCTAATTTTCTTACTCATCTCCTATTTTCTGTTTCTTTGTGTTTTTTTTCAACTTTGGGAGATTTCCTTGACTGAGATCATATTCCAAACTTTACTGAGTTTTTTTCTTCTTGCTTTCATATCTATTTAAAAATTTCCAATAACTCTTTCTTGTGCCCTCATTTAAAAAAAATTAGCTTCTTGTTTCTATTTCTTGAACGTGCTACATTCTTTTCACTCACTGAGGACATTTAATATGAATTTTTAAAAGTTTCTCTTTTTCTTTGCTTACAGTTTATCCATTTCCTCCAGCTTCTTCTTTTCTCTTTGTTTTTATGATCTCACTCTTCCATACTGAAGTCTTTTCTTAAATTTCTAATCATCTTTGGTTATCTGTTCCCATTTAAATGTGAGGCACAAAAACACTGATAGGAAACTCTGTGAACATAAGGTGGACTACTCTGTAGTGTGATCAGGTTATAAGCATACCTTATGTTCAGGGGAGCCTTAAAGATCAGGATTGTTAGATCTTTGCGCCATTCAGTTTCTCCCCCAAATTCCTTGTCTCCTGCCAACAGATGTGTACCTGGACATAGAATGGAGGTTTTAATAAGCAGGCTTCATTTAATTGTGATTTTTAGTTTGGCATCTCACTCCTGCCGTCAGTTCTCAGTGCCTCTGAGCCTGGTAATTCTAACACCGATTAAACTGCCTTTCTAAAGTGTGTAAGTTGCTATTTCTCAGTTCTGTTATAATTTGCCTTACTGGTGATATCTGAGGTTCTATGACTGATAAGTTAATAGAATTAAAAAAAAATCAAACACATTTAATGTTCTGGAAAGACAGCAAGTACTTTTAAAAAATTACATGCACAGAGAAAAATTAATCACAGAGAAAGGAGGAAGAGGTGCCCCTAGGCAAAAATGTTTCCAAGAGGTTTAATTTTTGACCTGATAAATACAACTGACTAAAAATAGGAATAACAAGTTACTAAGCTGCTGTTATGTGGGATCTAGCAGTGATCTAAGCCATGGTAGAACTGACATACGGGCAGCCACACGACCAAGATGGAAGTAGTAGTTTGAAACAAAAACAGACAAAAACTCACAGACGTACCCTCTGAAACCTGGAGGGCAGGAGGGGTTTGCAGGGGAAAGTGGAAGTTCTTTCTTAAAGCCAAGAACAGGGAGAAACTGCAAGGCAGAGAAAAGCTCTAGCGTGGAGCATGGTATGGCTGATGTACAAGTAGGAGCCTTAAAAGCTAAGACCAAGAGGTGCTGAGTGACCACAATGGCTTTGATCCATGACCATGAACCATCTCCTCCTTGCTAGGGGAGCAGTGAGACAACCCTGTCCTGGGACCGTGCCCCTTACATCCTAAACTACAGTCTCTCCAGACCCTGCTGTAGGATGGTCCCTTGGGTCTGGCCAGGTGGCTGATTCAGGTCTTCCTCATGTCCAGTGGTGGAGGGAGCCTTTCTTTTTGCCATTAAGAGCAAATACAAGGCCTTTGTAACTAGAGTGTCAGAAAATATCTCTACTCTTCTGGCTGTTAGCACTTCCGGCAGGCTGCCTCTTATATGCAGAGACTTAACAGTGGCTTTATAGCTCCTCCCAAAGAGTTTGTCTCTCACGTTTACTACTTCCCCTGTAAGTTAACCTCTTTCCTTTTCCTGCTTTTGCAGAGGGATGACCCAGGCCTCGGGATTAGCCCCTCCCAAAGCTTGCCCTTTCCCAGACCACTTCTTAGACTCTGCAGGGTCACACCCGGTCTGGGGGAGGGTGAGTGAGAAGAAATTGGTCCACGTTCATGGGGCACCCTGATTCCCTGGGGCAGGCACTGCTGTGTCGGGGCTGCAGGGAACAGGGGGACTGTGCTTCCTGGGACAATCTGTTGGGGGTCCAAAGAGCCTTCTGCAAAAGCACAACCTTTCTGTGAAGTGTCCTGTTGTATTTTGAAAAACACCCATGCAATTAAAAAATTTAAAATCCATACTAAATTTGTATTGTTCTAATATTCAAATATTAGCATGATATAAAGATTGCATAAATAATATTATTTCCCCTCCAGTCTTCAGGTACACATGCTTTATGGTGTGACCGTGAGCCCTTGGTGGGCTCTCTTCTGTGACCCTCAGGGGTCATGTACAGACTAGTTTGACAAGTAAAGAATTGGAAAGAACATTGAACCAGACATTGCAGTACATGGCTATGCCCTTGGTTCTCTGCTCACAGGCCATGTACCTGAAGGTCAACTGCCTACTCTCTCTGAATGAACCTCTGTTTTCTCACCTGTAAAACGGGGAGGTTGGAATAGATGCCCTCTTTTTTTTTTTCCCTCATTAGCATTTCTCTCTCCTGAATTACCTAGATTTTGTCTCAACTTTTGTCTTCTGCTTCACTTCATACAAAATCATAGCCACCCTAATCTCTACGGACCCCCTTGTATCTGCAGTATTTGTGGTTAAATGATATTAGTGCTCCCCACAGAGTGGTTGGAAGTCATCAAGAATAAAAGTTATTGCAAAGCTCTTTGCATTAAGTAGAGAATAACATTAAAGTCATGTTAATTGATTTTATGCTTATGTGGTTTCAATTCCATCCTGGCCTTTTCATTTGAACATACATATGTATTTATGTATGGAGTGTGTATGAAGTGTGTAATTAGGTTTGTCAAATTAGTTCTTGGCTTAAAGTCTCTTGCAGGCATAATGCTTAAAAAAATCAAAACAATTAATTAAAAAGTAGAATTGTTTTGGCTATTACCATTAGAGGAGAGATGTTAAAACCCGCAGTGGCTTGGAGGTATCTTGAAGACACATGCATGCAGGTCTGAAACACTGCTCTGCGTCTTTGATGTGACAGAAATTGATACAGTGTTTCCAAATGATTGTGCTGGGATTTAGGGATTTCTTTTTATCCTCAGATAAGCCTGGAACTTCCCACCTCTCCAGTCCCGTCTCCTGCCATTCTGCCCAGTTATCCCCAATCTCTTCCCAAGCTGAACAATTTGCTATTCCCTAGACAAAACCACTATGTATCTGTATGTTCCTTCCTTCTTTGCCCAGCTGGTCAGATCTCACTTACCCTTCAGTGGAAGCTCTAGCATCATCCTCTGCAGGAATTCTCTGCTGGTGGCATCCCTGCCCCAGAGGGAGTGAGAGGGCCACCTGCCACATGCTAACACTCTCCTTGCTCATCACTCTTCTCACATGGGTTGTGATTTTGGGTAATTGTCTGTTTTGCTGCTAGACTGGACACTCCAAGGGGGAGAGGAGGGATGGGGCCATATTGAAGGTTGTATCCCCAGACTGACCCAGGCTCAATAAACATTTGTTCAAATGACTACTGCCTGTTGTGCCTACTTGGGTCTGTGTTCTCTCTAGACCATTTTGTCTTTTTTTTTTTCTCCTGCTCACACTTGGCACTTTATTAGTGAGGAGCTCTGGTCTGGGAAAGGGGAGGCTGGGATGGACAGGTTCAGCTCCCATCTCATGGTCTTGCTCGTCTTCCCGTGCAAGCAGTTTGGGCATCAGGAAAATGCCAAGAATGAGGAGATCCTGAATTGCCTCAAGTATGTCTGACCATTTTGTCTTTAGTCTTCCCCAAATCAACCAGATAGGCTATGTGGGGTAGTGTTTTGAGTGCATGGACTATGAAGCCAGTCTGCTGACTGGAATCATGTATCTACTACTTACTAGCTGTATAACTGCTATCAGCAGTTTCTTCATCTGTAAAATGGGGATAATAGTAGGCTTCACCTTATAGAGTTATTCTGAGGATTAATTGAGTTAATATTTGCAAAGTCCTTAGAAGCGTTTTTGACTGACACTGAGGTTGTATTCTAAATAAGTAAAATAATTTTGGGGAATCTGAATCAACACAACAGATGGAAGGGTGATAACTGTGGGTTCAGTAGACATGACTCTGGAATAGATCTCATTGCAGGAGTGAAAACCTTATTATCAACTGAAAAACATCCCAGACCTGTAGCTCAGGAAAAGAAAACAACTTTAATGCCCTTGTCACCTAATTTTTAAGAAATTTGCCACTCTCATCTGAACATATCACTACTCTGTTTAACACTTTGTCTCCTCATTGCTCCAAATTTCTCACTGTGGCTTCCAAGACCCACAAAACCTGACCTTAGGTACCTTCTACAGCCTCATCTCTCTCTCTCTCTCTCTCTTTTTTTGTTTTTTTGGCGGCGCCACGGGGCACGCGGATCTTAGTTCCCTGAGCAGGGATCGAACCCGTTCCCCCTGCAGTGGAGGCGAGGAGTCTTAAGCACTGGACCGCCAGGGAAGTCCCAACAGCCTCATCTCTTGCTTCCACTCTCTTTGTCTTTCCTTTTCCCCAAACGAAGTTCCAGATACGCACTCCTGTCCATTCCCAAACGTGCAGGGCTCTTTCCCGACTTCCCTCAGTGCTTCCTCTTCCTTTCGTCTGTATAAACAGAACTCCTCCCATTGCTCTGGTTTTCAATTCAAGGTAAGCATCATGACTTCTCTACTAGCTTAGGGACCTTGGCTATCTGCTCCCTTAGTACCTGGACCTCCCTTACCGGGTACCATACCTTTTGTCACACCGTGGTGCATTTTATTGCTTAATTGAAAGCCTTCCCCATTAGATTATAAGCTCCGATGGGACAGGAGACAAGTCTGTTTTGCTCACTGTTATTCCAACCCTAGTATCTTAAATAAGGTCTGGTATGCAGTAGGCAATCAATCAATACTTATTGAATGGTGTTTAATTTTAGAAATCAGAAGCTTTTAAGTCTAACCCAACCCAGATGTCAGCTCTCTGGGTGTCCCCAAGTCCTCCAGCTTGTTGCAGTGAGATTGTCCATTAAGACTGAGTGAAATTGCCTAGAATCTCCATCCTGTTTATGGTGGTTCATCTCATCTCTGGGTCTTTGGAGGATTGTTCTATTTCTCCCGGCCATCTCTGCTGACCTTTTGCAATTTACTTCCTTACCTGCTGGCCCTTTTCTCTACAGCAGCTTTCTGCCAGACACCATCCAAGTTCCCTTAGTACCCAAAGCGCTCCCTCTTAAGGCTCTGTGAGCATGGGGTGGTTACTCAGCAGTGCATCACAGCCAGCCGTTTAAAATAAAATATGACACGTCTACTTTTTGAATGATCCTATGTCTATTCCCATCTCTGAGCTTTTTCTTATTCATCTTTTGGACTTGGATGGCAACTTCCTGTGATGATTCTGGATCTCTCTTTGTCTTTTGCCCTGTTCCTAAACTCCATAACTCCTGTTAATCTCTTATGCAGACCCAGCTTAGCTGTTTCATTGTCTGGCTTTTGCTCATTCAGATTCTGTCCCTAGGATTTTATTTTCATGATGAAACCTGTCCATAATCACTAAGCAGAGGCAACAGAGGGTCATGTTAAGAGGGTGTGCTCTAGGGCCAAACAAGCTGGTTCCAAACTGAGTCTCCACCTTTACTGCTAGTGTGGTTTCCCCATATTACTTCACTTTTACCTGTCTCAGGGTTCTTGTATGTAAGATGGTCATTGTCATGATGTAAAATGGTAATTGTAACGAGGATCTAATGAGTTAGAATGAAATGAAATGAAAAGTCCTACAAAATGCCTGGCACATAGTAAGCACCTAATAAATCCTTTGTTTTTGTTTTTGTTATCTGATCTTTTTTATTGAAGAGTATAGTTGATGTACAATATTACATAAGTTACAGGTGTACAGTATTATGATTCACAATTTTTAAAGGTTATACTCCATTTACAGTTATTATAAAATATTGGCTGTATTCCCTGTGTTGTACAATATATCTCTGTAGCTTATTTTATACATAATAGTTTGTACCTCTTAATCCCCTACGTCTATGTTACCCCTCCCCCTTTCCCTCGCCTCACTGGTAATCACTAGTTTATTCTCTATATCTGCGAGGCTGCTTCTTTTTTGTTATATTCACTAGTTTGTTGTATATTTTTAGATTCCACATATAAGTGATATCATACAGTATTCATCTTTCTCTGTCTGACTTATTTCACATAATACCTCTAAATCCATCCATGTTGTTGCAAATGGCAAACTTTTAACTTGAAAAAAATAATTACGATATATGCATAATCAAGCCAGCTTTCTCCCTGAAGAAATTCTTCAAAAAGCTATTTAAGCAACTGTGCTTTTTCCTCATTACACTAATTCCAAGTCACCTGTTTATTTTCTAAGATGTTTTCTAACTATTGGCAGAATATAGGACTGGCTAGGAGCACCAGCTCAGAATCAGTAGGGCTTAGAACTTGGTTCCACTTGGTTTGCCTTATGTGATCTTCAGAAACTGATTAAATTTTCTAAGACTCAATTTCCTCATCTTTCAAATGGGGACACTACTCCCTCTACTGTGTGTGTGTGTGTGTGTGTGTGTGTGTGTGTGTGTTCAATGAACTCATGTATGTAAAGCATTTAGCACGGTGTCCAGTGTGTAATCAGTACTTTATAACTGTGATTATTACTATTATATTAGTAGTATTGTTATATTTTTTTAATAATCAAGAGAAACAACATGTGCTTCTGAAAGGCTGAAGAATTAAGTAGCACCTCACTTCATCACACCCTGTGGTGTGAAATATCTTCTTATTTATTTAGAAGAGGCTATTAGCCTTGATGATCAATGGAACTCTTACAGGAGAGGCAAGGGAAGAGGCATGAAATACATTTTGTGAAAAGAGCGATGGATCTGTCCCATGTGGCATTTTACCATTGGTAGAATTAAAAACTATGAAATAGAAAGCTTCTCTTCTCAAGGGGCCATAGCTCTCCAGGAGTAGAGCCTTCTGCGCTCCTTTGAATGATTAGTGCATGGATGAATGTAAACTTGCTATCCAGCAGAGAGTCTGATTGAGTGATACCCTAATGGAGCCATTGGCAAAGGATAAACCAGGACAGAAACAAAGCTGCATTCCAAATAATGCTCAGTGCCTTTCTTAATACTTTCCATTATAATTCATTCCCATTAGAGGCACTTTGGGCCATTTTAAAGCTATTACATTGTAATTTCAGAGCTGACTGTAAATTCAAAAGAACACACATACATGGTCTCTTAACAATTCAAAGAAAATAGAAAGAAATATTAGATTTGCCATCCAGAATCCGAATTCCAAGACCAGTGAGATGTTGAAATACTGCTCTGCATTTCATTTGAACTCAGTAGACAACACATTTCAGAAAAAAATCCAAACTTTAAATAATCATTACTGTGCTGATCATATAAACATATATATCAAAGAGGGTAGGGACTTCCCTGGTGGTGCAGTGGTTAAGAATCCGCCCGCCAATGCAGGGGACACGGGTTCGAGCCCTGGTCTGGGGAGATCCCACATGCCGTGGAGCAACTAAGCCCATGTGCCACAACTACTGAAGCCCATGTGCCTAGAGCCCGTGCTCTGCAACAAGAGAAGCCACCGCAATGAGAAGCCCACGCATTGCAACGAAGAGTAGCCCCGGCTCGCCACAACTAGAGAAAGCCTGCGCACAGCACTGAAGACCCAATGCAGCCAAATAAATAAATAACTAAATAAAATAAATAAATAAAACCCAACCAACCAAACAAAGAAAACAATAAAAACCCCCAAAGAGGGTAGAGCATCAAAGATCCAAAGGAGGAAAGGACCTTTCAAGAATCAAAGGATCCTGAATTTAGTTAGAATCTTGAGCTAAGTTGTATAAAAATAGTATGAACAGTTGCTTCCTTGTTCAGGTGGCAGTTAAGTTATATGCCAAATCATTGGAACAGTACAAAGAAGAGCATATCTGCTACAAAAAGCAAGTGCCTAATACGTTATTCAATGGCACTGATTCTTCTCTATCTGGGCCAGCCAAGGGGAAAAAGTCTGACTTAGTCAAATGAAGACTCTTGCTAAGAGTTTTAAGACACAAATTTTACTATGTAATAAAGTTTATATAGCTATACCACATGGGCCATTTTGCAGGCAATCTGTAGTTCAGGCACACTGCAGAATTTATTATTTTTCTTTTAATATATATTCCTCACCGTCAGACTTGTTGACTGCTTTAATTGAAAGAGCTTCAGCTTCTAGTACCTTCTTCCTAAGTCAGTAACTGCCTCAGGCAGCTTTGGAATAGAGGGGGAAGAACCACATTCTTTATTCTGCTGCCAGGTGGTGTCCCTACCCTCCCCTAAGCTAGAGGAAAGGGCTGCCTTCTCCCCAGCCCAGCATCGAGAGACCCCATTATCAACTCAGGACTATTTCTGGGCCCAGAGTCAATTTTCACTGACATTTGCTGTGATCCTGGATGTAGCGCTGAAGCTTGTCATAGCAGGAAATAGTGGTGGAAGCTTAAAAAAAAACCCCAGAAAAACCAAACCCATCCCTGATTCATAAGTGAAGAGTCTTGGAAAGAATTTTAATGATTATCTAGTCCTGATACCTCATTTTACAAATGAGAAAACTGATGCCCAGAGAAGGGACGTTCACAAGTCACATGATGAGTTAGGGTCCAGCAGGAACATGTGTCTTCCCCACCCTCAGCTTCCTGACATTTTGGAGGCACATGCTCTGCTGTGTTTATCTACTTGAGTTCATCCTTTGTTGGAGAGCAGCCACACTGCTCGGCACACGATGGACTTTATGCCCTCAAACAACTGACTGACATTCTTCAGCTCTACATAGAGACACTGAGTTTATTCATCAATATTTGTGCACCTGGATGGTATTGCAGTGTCTTCTTTGAACACGGTGAAACTTTTGGGTTATTACGTAAAAACAACTCACTTTTGGGAGAGGTCTTTTCTATGTGGAGCATCAAGGAGGCGAAGTCTTCATCTTCTTTCCTATACTCCTCCAGTGAGAGCTCCTCTCACTGTTGTGGCCTCTCCCGTTGCGGAGCACAGGTTCTGGACGCACAGGCTCAGCAGCCAAGGCTCACGGGCCCAGCCGCTCCGCGGCATGTGGGATCTTCCTGGACCGGGGCACGAACCCGTGTCCCCTGTATTGGCAGGCGGATTCTCAACCACTGCACCACCAGGGAAGCCCGAGTTTGTGCCATTTTGAATAAATTAAATAGCACCAGTCTCCAGGTGCCTCTAATTGATGGTGACCACCTCTGTGAGGTTGGACTTCAGTATCCTCAGCCCTTCAATCTTTCCCATTCTACCTCAGCGCCTTCCTTTCCCCCAAAGTTGGGAAAGATCTGAGATCAAGCAATCACTTGTGTTTGTTCACTGTATTTTTACTATAGTGCTAGCGCAACTAGGCATTTACAGGCTAAACCTTTTTTTTTTTTTTTTCTACTTAGGGGAATTCTCTGCCTCCATATTTCTGAAAAAGAATGTGCTTAGGAACGCACTCTCTTCATTAGTAGAAGCAATAAAATTCTACCACAGTAGGCCATCAAATTATGTAACTGTTCGATATCCTTAGCAAAAAATACCAGTCCATACCTTGACTTCCTAGTTATGGATATAATCACTACAAATAAGGAATAGAGAAACTTTGCTTTTGGGAGATTGGATTGGTAGTGGCTTACTATCTTTTCTTTTTTTTGAATTTTATTTTATTTATATTTTTATACAGCAGGTTCTTATTAGTTATCCATTTTATACATATTAGTGTATACATGTCAATCCCATCTCCCAATTCACCACACCACGCCCCACGCC
>NW_006771065.1:629751-671439 GCF_000442215.2 Lipotes vexillifer
CCATTTTACCCCCTTGGTGTCCATACGTTTGTTCTCTACATCTGTGTCTCAATTTCTGCCCTGAAAAGTGGTTCATCTATACCATTTTTCTAGGTCCCACATATATGCATTAATATATGATATTTGTTTTTCTCTTTCTGACTTACTTCACTCTGTATGACAGTCTCTAGATACATCCACATCTCTACATATGACCCAATTTCGTTCCTTTTTATGGCTGAGTAATATTCCACTGTATATATGTACCACATCTTCTTTATCCATTTGTCTGTCGATGGACATTTAGGTTGCTTCCATGACCTGGCTATTGTAAATAGTGCTGCAATGAACATTGGAGTGCATGTGTCTTTTTGAATTATGATTTTCTCTGGGTATATGCCCAGTAGTGGGATTGCTGGGTCATATGGTAATTCTATTTTTAACTTCTTAAGGAAAAGCCATACTGTTCTTCATAGTGGTTGTATCAATTTACATTCCCACCAACAGTGCAAGAGGGTTCCCTTTTATCCACACCCTCTCCAGCATTTGCTGTTTGTAGATTTTCTGATGATGCCCATTCTAACTGGTGTGAGGTGACACCTCATTGTAGTTTTGATTTGCATTTCTCTCATAATTAGTGATGTTTAGCAGTGCTTTTCATGTGCTTCTTGGAAATCTGTATATCTTCTTTGGAGAAATGTCTACTTAGGTCTTCTACCCATTTTTGGATTGTGTTTTTTAATATTGAGCTGCATAAGCTGTTTATATATTTTGGAGATTAATCCTTTGTCCGTTGATTCATTTGCAAATATTTTCTCCCATTCTGAGGGTTGTCTTGTCGTCTTGTTTGTAGTTTCCTTTGATTTGCAAAAGCTTTTAAGTTTCATTACATCCCATTTGTTTATTTTTGTTTTTATTTTCATTACTCTAGGAGGTGGGTCAAAAAAGATCTTGCTGTGATTTATGTCAAAGGATGTTCTTCCTATGTTTTCCTCTAAGAGTTTTATAGTGTCCACTCTTACATTTAGGTCTCCAATCCATTTTGAGTTTATTTTTGTGTATGGCGTTAAGGAGTGTTCTAATTTCATTCTTTTACATGTAGCTGTCCAGTTTTCCCAGCACCACTTATTGAAGAGACTGTCTTTTCTCCACTGTATATCCTTGCCTCCTTTGTCATAGATTAGTTGACCATAGGTGCATGGGTTTATCTCTGGGCTTTCTATCCTGTTCCATTGATCTATATTTCTGTTTTTTGTGCCAGTACCATACTTTCTTGATGACTGTAGCTTTGTAGTATAGTCTGAAGTCAGGGAGTCTGATTCCTCCAGCTCTGTTTTTTTCCCTCAAGACTGCTTTGGCTATTCGGGGTCTTTTGTGTCTCCATATAAATTTTAAGATTTTTTGTTCTAGTTCTGTAAAAAATGCCATTGGTAATTTGATAGGGCTTATATTGAATCTGTAGATTGCTTTGGGTAGTATAGTCATTTTCACAATATTGATTCTTCCAATCCAAGAACAAGGTATATCTCTCCATTTGTTGGTATCATCTTTAATTTCTTTCATTAGTGTCTTATAGTTTTCTGCATACAGGTCTTTTGTCTCCCTAGGTAAGTTTATTCCTAGGTATTTTATTCTTTTTGTTGCAATGGTAAATGAGAGTGTTTCTTTAATTTCTCTTTCAGATTTTTCATCATTAGTGTATAGGAATGCAAGAGATTTCTGTGCATTAATTTTGTATCCTGCAACTTTAGCAAAGTCATTGATTAGCTCTAATAGTTTTCTGGTGGCATCTTTAGGTTTCTCTTTGTATAGTATCATGTCACCTGAAAACAGTGACAGTTTTACTTCTTCTTTTACAATTTGTATTCTTTTTATTTCTTCTCTGATTGCCGAGGGTAGGAGTTCCAAAACTATGTTGAATAATAGTGGTGAGAGTGGACATCCTTGTGTTTTTCCTGATCTTAGAGGAAATGCTTTCAGTTTTCCACCATTGGGAATGATGCTTGCTGTGGGTTTGTCGTATATAGCCTTTATTATGTTGAGGTAGGTTCCCTCTTTGCCCACTTTCTGGAGAGTTTTTATCATAAATGGGTGTTGAATTTTGTCAAAAGGTTTTTCTGCATCTATTGAGATGATCATATGCTTTTTATTCTTCAATTTGTTAATATGGTGTATCACATTGATTGATTTGCATATATTGAAGAATCCTTGTTGCATCCCTGGGATAAATCCCAGTTGATCATGGTGTATGATCCTTTTAATGTGTTGTTGGATTCTGTTTGCTAGTATTTTATTGAGGATTTTTGCATCTATGTTCATCAGTGATATTGGCCTGTAGTTTTCTTATTTTGTAGTGTCTTTGTCTGCTTTTGGTATCAGGGTGATGGTGGCCTCATAGAGTGAGTTTGGGAGTGTTCCTTCCTCTGCAGTTTTTTGGAAGAGTTTGAGAAGGATGGGTGTTAGATCTTCTCTAAATGTTTGATAGAATTCACCTGTGAATCCATCTGGTCCTGGACTTTGTTTGCTGGAAGATTTTTGAATCACAGTTTCAATTTCATTACTTGTGATGGTCTGCTCATATTTTCTATTTCTTCCTGGTTCAGTCTTGGAAGGTTATACCTTTTTAAGAATTCATCCATTTTTTCCAGGTTGTCCATTTTATTGGTGTAGGGTTGCTTGTAGTAGTCTCTTAGGATGCTTTGTATTTCTGCGGTGTCTGTTGTAACTTCTTTTTCATTTCTAATTGTATTGATTTGAGTCCTCTCCCTCTTTTTCTTGATGAGTCTGGTCATGGTTTATCAATTTTGTTTATCTTCTCAAAGAAACAGCTTTTAGTTTTATTGGTTTTTGCTATTGTTTCTTTTGTTTATATTTCATTTATTTCTGCTCTGATCTTTATAATTTCTATCCTTCTGCTAACTTTGGGTTTTGTTTGTTCTTCTTTCTCTAGTTCCTTTAGGTGTAAGTTTAGCTTGTTTATTTGAGATTTTTCTTGTTTCTTGAGGTAGGCTTGTATTGCTATAAACTTCCCTCTTAGAACTGCTTTTTCTGCAGCCCATAGGTTTTGGATCGTTGTGTTTTCATTGTCATTTGTCTCTAGGTATTTTATGATTTCCTCTTTGATTTCTTCAGTGATCTCTTGGTTATTTAGTAACGTATTGTTTAGCCTCCATGTGTTTGTGTTTTTTACGTTTTTTTCTCTGTAATTGATTTCTAATCTCATAGCATTGTGGTCAGAAAGGATGCTTGACATGATTTCAATTTTCTTAAATTTACTGAGACTTCATTTGTGACCCAAGATGTGATCTATCCTGGGGAATGTTCCATGTGCAGTTGAGAAGAAAGTGTAATCTGCTGTTTTTTTGGATGGAATGTTCTATAAATATAAATTAAATCTATCTGGTCTATTGTGTCATTTAAAGCTTGTGTTTCCTTATTAATTTTCTGTCTGGCTGATCTATCCATTGGTGTAAGTGAGGTGTTAAAGTCCCCCACTATTATTGTGTTACTCTCGATTTCCTCTTTTATAGCTGTTAGCAGTTGCCTTATGTATTGAGGTGCCTCTATGTTGGGTGCATATATATTTATAATTGTTATATCTTCTTGGATTGATCCCTTCATCATTATGTAGTGTCCTTCCTTGTCTCTTGTAACATTCTTTATTTTAAAGTCTATTTTATCTGACATGAGTATTGCTACTCCAGCTTTCTTTTGATTTCCATTTGCATCCCCTCACTTTTTCCATTTGCATCCCCTCACCTTTTATATCCCCTCACTTTCGGTCTGTATGTGTCCCTTGGTCTGAAGTGGGTCTCTTGTAGACAGCATATATATGGGTCCTGTTTTTGTATCCATTCAGTGAGCCTGTGTCTTTTGGTTGGAGCATTTAATCCATTCACATTTAAGGTTATTATTGATATGTATGTTCCTATTACCATTTTTAATTGCTATGGGTTTGTTTTTGTAGGTCCTTTTCTTCTCTTCTGTTTCACACTTAGAGAAGTTCCTTTAGCATTGTTGTAGAGCTGGTTTGGTGGTGCTGAATTCTCTTAGCTTTTGCTTGGTTGTAAAGCTTTGATTTCTCCACTGAATCTGAATGAGATCCTTGCTGGGTAGAGTAATCTTGGTTGTAGATTCTTCCCTTTCATCACTTTAAATATGTCATGCCACTCCCTTCTGGCTTGTAGAGTTTTTGCTGAGAAATCAGCTGTTAACCTCATGGGAGGTCCCTTGTATGTTATTTGTCATTTTTCCCTCGTTGCTTTCAATAATTTTTCTTTGTCTTTAATTTTTGCCAGTTTGATTACTATGTGTCTTGGTGTGTTTCTCCTTGGGTTTATCCTGCCTGGGACTCTCTGAGCTTCCTGGACTTGGGTGGCTATTTCCTTTTCCATGTTAGGGAAGTTTTTGACTATAATCTCTTCAAATATTTTCTCAGGTCCTTTTTCTTTCTCTTCTCCTTCTGAGACCCCTATAATGTGAATGTTGTCCCAAAGGTCTCTTAGTCTGTCTTCATTTCTTTTCATTCTTTTTTCTTTATTCTGTTCCACAGTAGTGAATTCCACCATTTTGTCTTCCATGTCACTTATCTGTTCTTCTGCCTGTCATTCTGCTATTGACTCCTTCTAGTGTATTTTTCATTTCAGTTATTTATTGTTCATCTCTGTTTTTTAATTTTTCTAGGTGTTTTTTCTTTAATTCTTCTAAGTCTTTGTTAAACATTTCTTGCATCTTCTTGCTCTTTGCCTCCATTGTTTTTCCGGGGTCCTGGATCATCTTCACTATCATTATTCTGAATTCTTTTTCTGGAAGGTTGCCTATCTCCACTTCATTTATTGTTTTTCTGGGGTTTTATCTTGTTCCTTCATCTGGTACATAGCCCTCTGCCTTTTCATCTTGTCTATCTTTCTGTGAAAATGGGTTTTGTTTCACAGACTGCAGGATTGTAGTTCTTGCTTCTGCTGTCTGCCCTCTAGTGGATGAGGCTATGTAAGAGGCATGTGCAAGTTTCCTGATGGGAGAGACTGGTGGTGAGTAGAGCTGGCTATTGCTCTAATACACGTTTTTATTAGGCAGAAGTCAATGGATTCTTTGAGGATGAATCTTTGGAAATACATAATAACCTTTTACTTGGCAATTGAGAATTGAAATGTTTCCACTGCCTCCCATATGTAATTCTTGGAGCTCAGGTTCCTCTAGACCAGGGCTTGGCAAACTTTTTTGTCTAGGAAAGCTGCAGATGATCAGGGGAGGTGCAGTCCAAACTCAAGGTGTTCCAGATAGTCCTAGCAACCTGCTAGTGTTGGAGGGTCTCCTGCAGAGGTGGGGGGTGGCTGTGTCTCACCGTGAGGACAAGGACACTGGCAGCAGAAGTTCTGGGAAGTACTCCTTGGCGTGAGCCCTCCCAGAGTCCGCCATTAGCCCCACCAAAGAGCCCCACTATTTCTTAATGACTATACAATTCATAACCTCTATAATCCATAAACATTGTCTATTTCCCTTTTTGTGCATCTGTTTGGCATTTCCAATCACTAGACATTCATTCATTCATTCATTCATGCTACTGCATAAGAGCAACTGAATAGCATGGGCAAAGAAAGCTGCAATTGCAACCCAGTCCAGTTTTTAAAAATTTCATTTATTTATATATTTAGTGTTGGAGATTGATTTATGCCTTGGAGCAGGGCCAAAAGAAGACTATTCAGCCCCTATGGTATCTGTTGCTGGGGGAGCATCAGGCCATCGCTAGGCTTTAATGAAATGTGGCAGTAACATTTTGGTTTGAAACACAGAATGCTTTTCCAAACCAAAATGAAACTTTGTCAGTCAGTGCAACTCAGCCCCTTTCTAATGGAAACTCCCTAGCTTGCTAGAAGAACCTCACATTCTTACTGGCTTTGACGTCAAAGGGTTAGTTGGAGTCAGTGTATTTATTTTCTATTACAGCTGAGACAAATTATCACACAGTGAGCTAAACAATACAAATTTGTTATTTACAGTTCTGTCATTCAAAACGTCCAACATGGGTCTCAAGGAATAGGCAGGGCTGCATTTCTTTTGGATGTTCTAGGGGAGATACATTTCCTTGCCTTTTCTAGCTTCTAGAGGCTGCCTTTTCCTCAGTCTTCCTTTGTTCGTGTCCCTCCCTCAGTCTTAAAAGCCAGCACTGGTGGTTAAGTCCTTCTAACATTGAATCTCCCTGCACCTTTTTCTGTCTTTGTGTCTCTCTCTCTAACCACAGCTAGGACAGTGTCTCTACATTTAAGGACTCATATGATTAGAATGAACCCATCCAAGTAATTCAGGATAATCGCCTCATCTCAAAGTCCTTAACCTTAGTGACATTTGTTTTGCCATATAAATTAACATAGTCACAGGTTCGGGGGAATAGGATGTCAACATATTTTGGGCCATTATCCTGCCTCCTGCTGCAGGGTATGGGGAAGTTGTTCAACTCTGATAGTCTTTTCAAGTACATAATTTTATATAAAGAAAAGTGCTATTTAGTAAAGCAGTCTCCTTATTTAATAAATGAAGGATAAATCTACTTTCTTGGCTAATTTACCAAAGAGCATGTTAACAGATCTATTAGATGTTGTATTTGGCTCCTAGAGGGCAAATGCTTTTCCATCACTACAGCAGAAACGCACTGAGAAACTGAACTATTAATAACGAAAGATTCAGTAAATGGAGAATTAAACAAGATACACAGACCTGCCAAAGCCCAGGAAAATCTGGACTCATGTGCTGTATTGTATTTCCTTTCTTACAAGAAAAGACAAAGCCCAAATAGTTTAACTGAATACAGTGAATTTCACATGAACAAAGACAAGTTTCCATTTTTCCAGTATACATACACACACTTTCTCTTTTTCTAAATAGTTTACTTTCTGAGTGAATTTGGTCAAAACGGAAGAGACTGGAATGCTTCATTGTTTTGGAAGAAACTGGATGGGAAAATGTCTTATTGCAGTCTCCTAATTGGTACACATGGAAAATCTCTAAAATGGCACACTGTTTTCTGAGTTAAAGGATTCCCAGTGCAGAGATGGCAGTGATAGGATGTGGATGAAGTGATGTTTGACCATGAAAAATGGACAGGTAAGGAATTCCCTGGCAGTCCAGTGATAAGGACTGAGTGCTGTCACTGCCAAGGGCCCAGGTTCAATCCCTGGTTGGGGAACTAAGATCCTGAAAGCCTCACGGTGCGGCCCAAAGAAAAAGCACAGGTGATGGAGCTGCAGTGTTGTGCACATAACTGGAGGCAGGCTTAACATGAGCCATCACTTCCTTTTTTTTTCTAATTTTATTGGAGTTGATTTACAATATTGTGTTAATTTCTGCTGTACAGCAAAGTAACTCAGGAAGTATATTTTTTTGTATACTTTTCCATTATGGTTTATCACAGGTTCCTGAATATAGTTCCCTGTGCTGTACAGTACGACCTTGTTGCTTATCTATCCTCAATATACTAGTTTGCATCTGCTAATCCCAAACTCCCCGTCCTTCCCTCTCCCAGCCCCCTCGCCCTTGGCAACCACAAGTCTGTTCTCTACATTTGTGAGTCTGTTTTTTATCATTGATATGTTCATTTGTGTCGTGTTTTAGACTCCACATATGATATCATATGGTATTTGTCTTTTTCTGACTTACTTCACTTAGTATGATAATCTCTAGTTGCATCCATGTTGCTGCAAATGGCATTATTTCATTCCTTTTTATGGCGGAGTAATATTCCATTGTATATATGTACCACATCTTCTTTATTCATTCATCTGTCAATGGACATTTAGGTTGCTTCCATGTCTTGGCTATTGTAAACAGCACTGCTATGAACATAGGGGTGCATATATCTTTTTGAATTAGAGTTTTGTCTGGATATATGCCCAGTGGGAGTGGGAGTGCTGGATCATATGGCAACTCTATTTTTAGTTTTTAGAGGAACCTCTGTACCGTTTTCCATGGTGGCTGTACCAATTTACATTCCCACCAACAATGTAAGAGGGTTCCCTTCCTCTTGTTTTAAATATAATTTCAGAGCTAGCCTTTATGTTTCCTGGTTGTCAGTAGTCATAGGAGTGGAGGGAAAGAGGAAACCAAAGAGAAAATCGAAGAGTGAGCGTAAATGAGAAGGAAGGGAAAAGCTAATAGATTTTTGCAAAAACACTTGATGTGCGGCCATTTAGGATCAGAGAGAAAAAGTCCAAATTTGGATTTCAGTGATCACAGTTAATGATAATAATCATGATCTATTATGGGGTGACAAGCACTGTGTTAAGCCTGTCAGTGATTTGGCTCGTTTAATTCTCCACATTCAGTGAGTAGGTATTATTATGGCCCCCATTTTATAGATGAAGAAATTGAGAGAAAAGTTAAGCAAATTGCCTGAGGTCACACACCTATCGGAGCCAGGATTTTAAATTCCATTTGGTTTACTTATTGTCCCTCTCACCCCCAGAATGGCTTGGGTTGGGTGGGGGAGATGGCATCTCAGTGGCAAGTGTGTGCTGCCTGGCTGGTCTCCCAGGATTGTCCTGAGGGCTGGTGTTCTCCCGGAATTGCCCTGATGTGGCCACTTTTGGGAATTGCTGTTTCCACAGTGGACTGTTGTCATGTGTCAGTGGTTGGGTCTGAGCAAAGGAGAAGCTTGTGAATGAGGAGCTGGAGGGAACCCCCCTCTACCTGCTTCACTTAGGAGGCTGGGCCATCACCACCTGGCTTCCATCTGGGCAGGTTCTGGGGCATCACAGGGGAGTCAGGTCTTGCAGAGGTTGAGCAGGTGTGACTGCGCTTCTTTCAGGCTAGGGCCCCAAGCTGAGTCTGCATGTCACCAAGTGCAAAGGGCATGTCTTAAGAGAGAGTCTGTGGTTCTTCCCCTCCCCACAGTGGGACAACTTACCTGGTGTCGGTTGGATTATTCTCCCTACCATGGCAGAGAGTATCAAGCTCAACGCTTAAAATGATGTCCTCGCTGCTCATATAGAGACAGCATCCTGCATTTGAAAAATGTAAACCGAGTGGATGTGTATGTATTTAACAGGTTTTTCCTCCCTCCAGAAATAAAAAGAAACTATGGAACCCAAATGAGCCTGTTGGGTTCTGAGTCTGTTTATTAAGCCAGCAAATGTTTACTTATTCAGTGCACATTTTATACTAAGTACCATTTTTGATCCTTTGAGTGACAACATGACTGGCACACAGTAGGCATTAGATGAATGTGGGGGTGAATCCACATAAAGAAGTAAACGACTTGGTTTCTAGTTTTGCAAATGTCAAATCCGAGTGGGAGGAAACTATACATATATGAAACCAAGGAGAAAAATTGGATATATAAATGGGAGCAAATGCCGGAAGGGACAGAGCATTGTAGAGCAGCAGCCCTCAGCAAAGATTTGTTGGATGTGGGTTAAATTGTAAGGAGGACCTAGAAGGAAGTGTAGGAATAAATTGAGAGCGAGTAGGAGGAGGTTTTTTCTGGGAGATTTCCAGGAAGGTGTCGAGCTGGGGACAAATGTGATGCATCACAGGAAGAACAGAAGGAATGCTATGGAGGAGGTGTGTGGCAGTTCCGACACTGATGGAAAGCTGACGTAGTGGAGTTAACAAAAGACGACCTTCCAGAAGGGGTGGCTGATGAGGAATAAGAGAGGATGTGGTTGGACATAGGTCGGGGCTGGCTCACTGATGGCCTTGACCTCCAGAGGAAGGGCTTGTTCTTGATCTGAGTAGATATATATCTGGGAAGTAGATATATCTGGGAAGATATAGGTTCTCAAGACATTCAGTACACACTTGTTGAACTGAATCGAAGACAAACTTGGAAACAATATATTAAATGAATTGGAATGGATTTTAAACCTGTAGTTCTTACTTGAAAATATAACTCTAGTTGTTACAGAACCAAACTTGGGTCTGCTCTCCCATGTGCAGTAAAGCCAATCTACTGACACTGGATTGTGGTGAAGGAAAGTGCAGTGTTTATTTTAAAGGCGCCGTATAAGGAGAATGGGTGACTGGTACTCAGAAACCCTGAACTCCACGAAGGGTTTCAGCAAAGCATTTTTAGAGGCCAGGTGAGGGAAAGGGGAGGGATGGTCTCAGGGTATGTGATCAGCTCACGCACAATTCTCTGACTGGTTGATGGTGAGGTAACAGGGCAGTGTCACAGGGGTTAACATTATCAATCCTTAGGCACCAGTAGGTCTGGGGGCTATGTGCTCATGGCCATCAGGTAGTTAATTTCTTCCATTTGGTAGTGGTTTTAGTATCTGTTAAACAACTCGGGACATGTGCATCAGATACTATTATCTAGGTGCTTAAGAGAGGAGCTACAGCAGAGCGTATGGGGCAGGGGGTCTGTCCTGGGAAGGCCCTGTAGGGTGCTGCTCGGTTATAAGATGTTATTACCAAGAATCAGAGGTAGCTTTTTATGGAACTCTGATTGTGGGGAGAGGTATAACCTAAGAACTAATTCTAAGTGTTACTTTTGTAAAGGTCCTGCCCACCCCCCCCATTTTTGTTGGGAAAAAGGAAGGCAAGGTGACAATAGGAAAATAATCGGCTTTGGGGTTCCAGAGTTCCCCTGGGCTCCCATGGGCCTGTGTGGAGGCCTCGTGTGTGACATGTGTTTTGTTAGCCTCATGGAACAAGGTGGCAAACAGAAGTGGGAACCAGCCCAAGCCCCAGGTGGAAGCCTGCACATCTCCTCTGGTGCAGAGAAGCTATTGTTCTCCCAGGTGCTCAGCCCTGCATTTACTTCATCTGGTAAAACCCTAAGCCCAGTTATTACAGATGCCCTGTGAGGAAGTCATTCTAAAGACCTGTGCGGGGCCCATTAGTGCCTCAGCAGAGGCTCCCAGTGTGCCTGGAAACAGCAAGACATCATTTCAGTGACTCTGGTCTGTCCCCACAGCGTGAGAGCCGTTTAAATCTTGACTTTGCCTCTCATGCTTCATTGTATTTAGAGCTGGGTGTTTTTCTGCCATTATTTGGTGATTTTCTTGCAAGGAAGCCATTTTACGAAAAATGCCTGATTGTTGCTGCCAGAAAAATAATATCTAACCATTTCTTTAAATGACATAGTCTTAAAAGTTACCGTTACTCAGACAAATGCAAATAATTTCAGCAATGACTCTGAACTTAATCACCACTAAATTGGTTCCTCCCCACATCCCTTCTTTTGCTCAGCATGCAGTAATGGAGTGTTTCAGTGAAGTAAACACTGAACAGAATGTTAGAGGGAAGGTATTCACCCTTTTGCAGCATGTCTTGTAAGAAGCCTCATCCATTTCAGCAGAAACGAGTTGACTATTAGAGTGACCCTGGGCAAATATTGATGCTGTTACATCCCAACAGCTGATCCACGAACACCACACATTCCTTCCAAGTGGTGAGGCTGAGAGTCAGATCTCGGCACGCGATGAATCCTGAAGCAGGTGAGTGGAGCACAGAGGTGGGCTATGTTAGGGAGTCCCAGGCACTGGGGGCTGAATCCTCCCTTTTTAAAGATGGAAAGCCTGACCATCAGTGAAAGCCTTTGAACAAGGGCAGGTCCTGTGTTGCTTACTCAGAGGCTGTTTGGTTGGTGCCTCTGAGAGCAGATCCTGTGCTCACTGGGGTGTGTGGCATAAGAGTTGTTAACAGCTCTCTGAAAGGGCTAAATGAATGTTTCTGATCTGCTGATATCCAAGAGGATAAATCCAAACCTTCTTAGGGTCTCAGCTCAGACCCTCACTAACATTCACAGGCAGGGTAATCAGGGCTAAGTAAGAAGATCTGGGCAACATCTTCCCACCTCAGCCAGTAGCAGGAGGAAACTCTGCTAGAAGCCTAGAAAGATATTGCCATCAGACAACTCCTCTCTAAAGAAGAACTTCAAAAACCCCTTTAAAAAGCAAGGGTGAATAAACCCATTACAAGGAAGTGCTCTGTGACCTGCATTGTCACAGAGGGTCTTGTTGGGGAGATGGGGTCTTGTTGACAAAAATGCGAGCTGGGTTATCTGTTACCTTGAGATTTTTAAATTGCTGAAAAGTGGATATTCAATTTCCTTTGCCTTCTGGAAAGGAGATTCTGTTCACAGACTTTATTGAGCACCTGCAAAGGCCAGGCATCAAGACTGGCACTTTCCATAGATAAGTCCTCCAGGTATGGCCCACGCGTGTGGTTGTCTTGAATGTTGGGGACTGTTTGTGTCCCCTATCTTCTGGTAAAAGGGCAGAGTACCTTTGGATGAGTTTGTACCACCCAGGAATCATTATGAGTGTGACTAAATGAGGCTTCGGACTGCTGTGTGCACACTGTCTTCTGTGCAATGAGTATAAAGACAGCTCTGTTCAGCAAACCATTTAGTTTGCTAGCAGCACTCCCCTTGTTTCAGCAGATTTTTTCCCCGGGTGTGGTCTGCAGACCACTTCCATTAGAATCACCTGCTTGCCAAATATGCACCCCAGGAGTGGAGCCCCATTCTTTAGCAGCCCTGAGGAGAAGGGGCTTCAGAGCAGGCTTCTGGGTTCAAATTCCATCTTTGCTCATTTACTCACTGTGTGACTTTGGGCAAGATACCTAGTTTCTCTGAGCCTTAGTTTCTTCAACTGTAAAATGGGTTGATAACTTCATCTACTTCACAGAATTGTTGTGAGGATTACATGAGTTAGTGCACATGTGAGGCATTTAGAACAATGACTGGGACAGAGTAAGCATTCAATTAATG
Organism: Lipotes vexillifer; assembly: GCF_000442215.2. Lineage (NCBI taxonomy): Eukaryota > Metazoa > Chordata > Mammalia > Artiodactyla > Lipotidae > Lipotes > Lipotes vexillifer. Next base: position 642,443 of record NW_006771065.1, read on the forward strand.
TTGGCTGTGTTCATACTATTATTATAGTTTTTATTATTTTATTATTATCCTGTAGTGAGCCTTGAATCTCTGACAGGCCTTTGTATACCTACTCCCCTTGCAAACATCTACTTCCTTTACCCTATCCAGCTCATTTTCCCTATCATTTGGTCTATAAGCTTAGGGACAGATAGAGTAACTCTTGCCTCTTGCGTTGAAATATCTGTAATGCTCTTTGTATTAACAAGATTCTTTAGTAGACAGTAAAATTCAGATCCATTCCTACTTTCTTACTGCTAATCAATGATGCCCTGACTTCTTTAGGGCTATCCTCTGTATAAATAATATTTTGCATAATTTTGCATTTTCTGCATAATTCTATTTTGCTGCATAACAATGTGTCAGTTCATTTCCCCCCTTTCTGTGCTTTGGAAAGAAAGAAAGTCATCTGAAATGGCTGGCAGTCTCTCAAGTGTTTGCTCGTTAACATTACATCTTTGAAACATTTCCCAGAGGTATGCTAATAAGCAACAAGCAAAACAACAATAAAGAACGTCAAGGGAGAAAAAAATATACACTACTGCAAAACAGATTTGTAGCTTTCTGTGCTTACCAGTCACTCTGCTGCTCAGCCTCCAAGCTGTTAATTGTATTTAATTATGAAGTGCTGAACTATGAGAATGATCCTGACTCAAAACTGGGAACACAGAACGAGGCTATATTCAAATGATGCACTGATCTGTAAAGAGAAATATGCTGTTCACAATCTCAATGAGTTGTTTCTCTCATAGTTTTGTGATTCTTCAGATAATATTTTTGGTTGTGGAGAAACAACGAAAAATGGTACAGACGAGCGGGAGCATCTTCCACATCAGGAGTGAGGGAATTGAATAAAAATGAGATCTGTTTTCGTTAGCTTATACCTCAGGACAGAGGATTTTCATTTTGATAATTTAGACCTAAATCTCACCATGAATATTATGCAAATACTCTTTAAAGCAAAGGAGGAAGGTGCTTGGGGGCTGTAAGAAGAACCAGGAAAGAATCACCAGCTCTGAGTGTGAGAGGTTGTGAGGTCTTAGAAGAGAAGAGAGCATTTTGAATTGCCCTTTAAACCTGCCTTGAATAGTTTTTGTGGTATGGAAGCCTTGAAGATGGCCACAGTGGTTTCTCTTGAACTGTAGGTAACCTTGAAAGTAAATGAGAGCAAGCTGGATTCTGGAAAAATGATAATTGCTCTTGGTTTCATTTAGCTGTTGTTTATCATACTTTCTAAAACCAGAAAAGGCATTCTTTAGGTTGAATACACTGGAGAATGTTTCCATTCATGAAATGACTGAAGGGACTAATAGACCCTCTTGAAGACTCCATGCTTTTTAGTTTTTAACAAGTATTGAAATATTGGGTTCTAAAGTCAGTCATTCAAGCTCTGCTATTTACTAACTACATAACTTTATAGCCTTGGTCAGCCTTCAGTTGCCTCAGTCTGTAAAAGGGATATGATAACAATATGTTTTCTTCCTATCTCACCTAAACGTTCAGAGAGTAGAACAAGAAATTGCCTGTGAAAGTCGTTCGTCGACTCTCGTGTTCCATTATTATCAGCTGTTACTGTAGACCGATTTCTCTTCCTCAGCTGCATAACTTTTCATCCCACTGATGTAAGAGCTGTCATTTTTTTGGTGCCAGAAATTGTGTTAGACACCTAACATATATAGTCTAAGTTCAGTCTTGGAATGATTCCATGAGACAGGTAGCATGATATCCCACCTTTGCAAATGGGGAAATGAGGCTCAGCAAATGAAGTAATTTACTAGGGTCACACAGCTAGAAATGGGGGTGGGGCAGGGGACAAGTCTCTATTTATCTGTGTTGATCAGTTAACAAATTAGTAGGAGATCCGCACTTAATAGAAATAATAATGCTTTAAATTTAGTAGATAACTACCATAGTGATGGTAGTATCTATTAAATCTTCTATCATACCTTTGGTTTAATTATTCTTTGTAAGACATTACAAACCATGTGATTTGGCAAACTAGACATACTTTAGCATTGTGACTCCCAGAAAATCACTCAAGAAGCTTGTGACATAAGCAGATTCTAGGGCCCAGTCATCCAAGATCCTAAGTTTGGAGGTCTGAGGAGGGGCCTTGGATCTGCCTTTTGAGTAAATTCTTCCAGGAGTTCTCCTAGGTTATTGGGGTGACTGGTGGACCACAACGAAGAAACATTGAGAGTCTGGCTGTTTGGGAGTTTTGGGAGAAGGATTTGTCTCTTTGCATGATGCTTTTAACTATTTCCATATAGTTCTTTCAGTTAAATAACATGGTAAGTCTTCTTATGATGACAACATCTAGGCTGATTCACCTGTGGTTAATGCTGAAGGACATTAAAAAATCAACCTCTGATAGTTTTTTTTTTTTTTTTCTGTAGGCCTTGCAGGAAAGTAAGTGATAATTGCTATAAAACAAAAGCTGAGTAATAAAAAGTTAGGACCTGTTTGAATTCTTGAGCCTCAAAGATGTGTTAAAAAAATGTCCAGCAGCTTTAAGAATCATTAACTAGGATGTAATATAAAGGGCATTATTAAGGGGATCTTTTTTTTTTTTTTTTTTTTTTTTTTTTTTATGGTACTGGGGCCTCGGCCATGGCTCACGGGCCCAGCCGCTCCGCGGCATGTGGGATCCTCCCGGACCGGGGCACGAACCCACGTCCCCTGCATCGGCAGGCGGACTCTCAACCACTGCGCCACCAGGGAAGCCCATTAAGGGGATCTTTTTGAAAGTTCTTCTTTTATTAGCAAAAGACATGACCAAATACTTCACAAAAGAAGAAATATATATGGAGGTGTCTTCAATCCCAATAATAGTCAAAGAAATAGAAATTAAAGCAGTGATATATTATTTTTTAACCTAGCAAATTGGAGAATATTTTGAAAACTGACAATAATGTAGGTGACAAGAGTGTATGCACTATTTTAAACACTTTACTTAAATTAACTAATTTAACCAGCACAATGACTTTATTAGGTACACAATATTATTATCCCCATTTTACACACGAGGAAACAGAACACATAGGGGCTTTAGTGTACTGCTGGTAGCATTATCTTTTTATTAGGTAATTTGACACTATGTTCAAGAACCTTGAAAACATTCACCTACTTTGACTCTGTAATTGCACTTCTATGAATTTATTCTGTGGAAACAATAAGAGGTTCATGCAAAAGTCTATGTACAGGGCTTCCCTGGTGGTGCAGTGGTTGAGAGTCCGCCTGCCGATGCAGGAGACATGGGCTTGTGCCCCGGTCCGGAAAGATCCCACATGCCGCACAGAGGCTGGGCCCGTGAGCCATGGCCACTGAGCCTGCGCGTCCAGAGCCTGTGCTGTGCAGCAGGAGAGGCCACAACAGTGAGAGGCCCGTGTACCGCAAAACAAAACAAAACAAAACAAACAAACAAAAAAACTATGTACAGCACTGTTCTGGTAGCTTTATATAGAATACAACAAAACAAAACAATTTAGTGCTCCAAGGAGAGAAATGACTAAATAACTGATGGCTTGCTTACCCCTATGATAGAATATAAAGCCATTAAAAAAAATCATGGTTTTAAACAATGGGAAGATGTTCACAATGGAATGTAAGTTTTAAAAAAAGGACTCAAAACCACATGCACATAACTATTCCAGTGTTACTCAATGTTAATATAAATGAAATGCCTGGTGGTCACTCTAAGATGTTTGTAGGCCATAAGCACTTTTTTGCATCATATCAAAAATACAGAACTCCTACAGAACACCTACTGAACGCTGGCAGAAGACCTCAAACTTCCCCAAAGGCAAGAAACTCCCCATGTATCTGGGTAGGGCAACAGATAAAAGAAAAAACAGAAGCAAAAGAATAGAGATGGGACCTGCATCTCTGGGAGGGAGCTGAGAAGGAGGAAAAGTTTCCACACACTAGGAAGCCCCTTCACTGATGGAGATGGGGGGGTGGGCAGGGGAGGGGAAGCTTCAGAGCCACAGAGAAGAGTGCAGCAATGGGGTTTCAGAGAGCAAAGTGGAGAGATTCCCGCACAGAGGATCAGTGCCAACCAGCACTCACCAGCCTGAGAAGCTTGCCTGCTCATCTGCCGGGGGAGGGCTGGGGCTGGGAGCTGAGGCTCGGGCTTCGGAGGTCAGATCCCAGGGAGAGGACTGGGGTTGGCTGCAGGAACACAGCTGGAGGGGGCTAGTGCACCACGGCTAGCTGGGAGGGAGTCCAGGAGAAGATCTGGACCTGCCTAAGAGGCAAGAGACCGTTGTTTCGGGGTGCACGAGGAGAGGGGATTCCTTCCCTGTCTGCCCACAGAAGACAGAGCACTGCCTAAATGAGCTTCAAAAAGGGTGCAAGTCTTGGCTATCAGCTCGGACCACAGACCTGGGCATGAAACACTAATGCTGCCGCTGCAGCCACCCAGAATCCTGTGTGCAAGCACAGGTCACTATACACATGCTCCTGGGAGCCTGTGCAGCCTGCCACTGGCAGGGTCCCATGATCCGGGGACAACCTCCCGGGGAGAACACACGGCATGCCTCAGGCTGTTGCAACGTCATGCTGGCCTCTGCCACCGCAGGGTCACCCCGCATTCCAATTATGAGTACCGTACCCCTCCCTCCCTGTGGCCTAAGTGAGCCAGAGACCCCTAATCAGCCACTGCTTTAACCCCCTCCTGTCTGGGTGGGGAACAGACACCAGAGGGAGGCCTAAACACAGAGGCTGGGCCAAAAGCAAAGCTGAACTCCAGGAGCTGTGTGAACAAAGAAGAGAAAGGGAAATCTCTCCAGGCAGCCTCAGGAGCAGCAGATTAAATCTCCACAATCAACTTGATGTACCCTGCATCTGTGGAATACCTGAATAGACAACGAATCATCCCAAAATTGAGGTGGTGGACTTTGGGAGCAACTGTAGACTTGGGGTTTGCTGTCTGCGACTGATTTGTTTCTGATTTTTATGTTTATCTTAGCTTAGTGTTTAGTGCTTGTTATCATTGGTGGATTTGTTGGTTTGGTTGCTCTTTTTTAAAATTATTAATATTTTTTAATGTTAATAAAAAATTTTTATTTTTTTTTTAATGTCAACTTTTCTTTCTTTTCTTTCTTTTTTTCTCCTTTTTCTTCTGAGCCATGTGGCTGACAGGGTATTGATGCTGTGGTCTGGTGGCAGGTCTGAGCCTCTGAGGAGGGAGAGCTGAGTTCAGGGCATTGGACTACCAGAGACCTCCGAGCCCCATGTTATATCAATCAATAGGATCTCTCCCAGAGATCTCTGTGTCAATGCTAAGACCCAGCTCCACCCAACGGCCAGCAAACTCCAGTGCTGGACACCCCATGACAAACAACTAGCCAAACAGGAACACAAACCCACCCATTAGCAGAGAGACTGCCTAAAATCATACTAAGTTCACAGACACCCCAAAACACACCACCAGATGCAGCCCTGCCCACCAGAAAGACAAGATCCAGACCCACCCACCAGAACATAGGCACCAGTCCTCTCCACCAGGAAGCCTACACAAGCCACTGAACCAACCTCACCCACTGGGGGCAAACACCAAAAACAACGGGAACTATGAACCTGCAGCCTGTGAAAAGGAGACCCCAAACACAGCAAATTAAACAAAATGAGAAGACAGACAAATATGCACCAGATGAAGGAGCAAGGTAAAAACCCACCAGACCAAACAAATGAAGAAGAAATAGGCAGCCTACCTAAAAAAGAATTCAGAGAAATGATAGTAAAGATGATCCAAAATCTTGGAAATAGAAAGGAGAAAATAAAAGAAACGTTTCACAAGGACCTAGAAGAACTAAAGAGCAAATAAACAATGATGAACAACACAATAAATGAAATTAAAAATTCTCTAGAAGGAATCAATAGCAGAATAACTGAGGTAGAAGAGTCGATAAGTGACCTAGAAGATAAAATAGTGGAAATAACTACCACAGAACAGAATAAAGAAAAAAGAATGAAAAGAACTGAGGATAGTCTCAGAGACCTCTGGGACAACATTAAACTCACCAACATTCAAATTATAGGGGTCCCAGAAGAAGAAGAGAAACAGAAAGGGACTGAGAAAACATTTGAAGAGATTATAGTTGAAAACTTCCCTAACATGGGAAAGAAATAGTTGATCAAGTCCAGGAAGCTCAGAGAGTCCCATACAGGAAAAATCCAAGGAGAAACATGCCAAGAAACATATTAATCAAACTATCAAACGTTAAATACAAAGAAAGCATATTAAAAGCAGCAAGGAAAAAGCAACAAATAACACACAAGGGAACCCCCATAAGGTTAACAGCTGATCTTTCAGCAGAAACTCTGCAAGCCAGAAGGGAGTGGCAGGACGTATTTAAAGTGATGAAAGGGAAAAACATACAACCAAGATTACACAGCAAGGATCTCATTCAGATTTGACGGAGAAATTAAAACCTTTACAAACAAGCAAAAGTGAAGAGAATTCAGCACCACCAAACCAGCTCTATAACAACTACTAAAGGAACTTCTCTAGGCAGGAAACACAAGAGAAGGAAAAGACCTACAAAAACAAACCCCAAACAATTAAGAAAATGGTAGTAAGAACATACATATGGATAATTACCTTAAATGTAAATGTATTAAATGCCCCAACCAAAAGATATAGACTGGCTGAGTGGATACAAAAACAAGATCCATATATATTCTGTCTACAAGAGATCCACTTATGACCTAGGGATGCATACAGACTGAAAGTGAAGGGATGGAAAAAGATATTCCATGCAAATGGAAATCAAAAGAAAGCTGGAGTAGCAATTCTCATATCAGACAAAGTAGACTTTAAAATAAAGACTATTACAAGACACAAAGAAGGATGCTACATAATGATCAAGGGATCAATCCAAGAAGATATAACAATTGTAAATATTTATGCACCCAACATAGGAGCACCTCAACACATAAGGCAAATACTAACAGCCATAAAAGGGGAAATTGACAGTAACACAATAATAGTAGGGGACTTTAACACCTAACTTTCACCAATGGACTGATCATCCAAAATGAAATAAATAAGGAAACACAAGCTTTAAATGACACATTAGACAAGATGGACTTTATTGATATTTATAGGACATTCCATCCGAAAACAATGGAATACAATTTCTACTCAAGTGCACACAGAACATTCTCCAGGAGAGATCATATTTTGGGTCACAAATCAAGCCTTGGTAAATTTAAGAAAATTGAAATCGTATCAAGTATCTTTTCTGACCACAACGCCATGAGACTAGATATCAATTACAGGGAAGAAACTGTAGAAAATACAAACACATGGAGGCTAAAAAATATGCTACTAAATAACCAAGAGATCACTGAAGAAATCAAAGAGGAAGTAGAAAAATACCTAGAAACAAATGACAATGAAAATATGACAACCCAAAATGTATGGGATGCAGCAAAAGCAGTTCTAAGAGGGAAGTTTATAGCAATACAATCCTACCTCATGAAACAAGAAAAATCTCAAACAACCTAAACTTACACCTAAAGCAGTTAATGAAATAAGAACAAAAAACCCCCCGAAGTTAGCAGAAGGAAAGAAATCATAAAGATCATATCAGAAATAAATGAAGAAGCCAGCTCTATCCACCACCAGTCCCTCCCATCAGGAAACCTGCACAAGCCACTTAGATAGCCTCATCCACCAGAGGGCAGACAGCAGAAGCAAGAAGAACTACAACCCTGCAGGCTGTGGAACAAAAACCACATTCACAGAAAGATAGACAAGATGAAAAGGCAGAGGGCTATGTACCAGATGAAGGAACAAGATAAAATCCCAGAAAAACAACTAAATGAAGTGGAGATAGGCAACCTTACAGAAAAAGAATTCAGAATAATGATAGTGAAGATGATCCAGGACCTTGGAAAAAGAATGGTGGCAAAGATCGAGAAGATGCAAGAAATGTTTAACAAAGACTTAGAAGAATTAAAGAACAAACAAACAGAGATGAACAATACAATAAATGAAATGAAAAATACACTAGGAGGAATCAATAGCAGAATAACTGAGGCAGAAGAACGGATAAGTGACCTGGAAGACAGAATGGTGGAATTCACTGCTGTGGAACAGAATAAAGAAAAAAGAATGAAAAGAAATGAAGACAGCCTAAGAGACCTCTGGGACAACATTAAACATAGTAACATTCGCATCGTAGGAGTCCCAGAAGGAGAATAGAGAGAAAAGGGACCCGAGAAAATATTTGAAGAGATTATAGTCAAAAACTTCCCTAGGGATCTCCCTGGTGGCACACTGGGTAAGAATCTGCCTGCCAATGCAGGGGACACGGGTTCGAGCCCCGGTCCTGGAAGATCCCACATGCCGCAGAGCAACTAAGCCCGAGAACCACAACTGCTAAAGCCCCCTAGAGCCGGTGCTCCACGACAAGAAAGGCCACCGCAATGAGAAGACCGCACACGGCAACAAAGACCCAACACAGTCATAAATAGGTAAATAAATAAATTTATTTAAAAAAAAAACAAAACTTCCCTAGCATAAGAAAGGAAATAGCCACCCAAGTCCAGGAAGCGCAGCAAGTCCCATACAGGATAAACCCAAGGAGAAACATGCCAAGACACATAGTAATCAAATTGGCAAAAATTAAAGACAAAGAAAAATGATTGAAAGCAGCAAGGGAAAAACGAAAAATAACATACAAGGGAACTCCCATAAGGTTAACAGCTGATTTCTCAGCAGAAACTCTACAAGCCAGACGGCAGTGGCATGATATATTTAAAGTGATGAAAGGGAAGAACCTACAACCAAAGTTACCCTACCCGGCAAGGATCTCATTCAGATTTGGTGGAGAAATCAAAAGCTTTACAGCCAAGCAAAAGCTAAGAGAATTCAGCACCACCAAACCAGCTCTACAACAAATGCTAAAGGAACTTCTCTAAGTGGGATACAGAAGAGAAGAAAAGGACCTACAAAAACAAACCCAAAACAATTCAGAAAATGGTCATAGGAAAATACATATGGATAATTACCTTAAACATGAATGGATTAAATGCTCCAACCAAAAGACACAGGCTTGCTGAATGGATACAAAAACAAGACCCATATATATGCTGTCTACAAGAGACCCCTTCAGACCCAGGGACACATACAGACTGAAAGTGAGGAGATGGAAAAAGATATTCCATGCAAATGGAAATCAAAAGAAAGCTGGAATAGCAATACTCATATGAGATAAAATAGACTTTAAAATAAAGAATGTTACAAGAGACAAGGAAGGAAACTACATAATGATCAAGGGATCAATCCAAGAAGAAGATATAACAAGTATAACTATATATGCAGCCAACATAGGAGCACCTCAATATATAAAGCAACTGCTAACAGCTGTAAAAGAGGAAATCGAAAGTAACACAGTAATAGGACTTTAACACCTCACTTACACCAATGGACAGATTATTCAAAATGAAAATAAGTAAGGAAACGGAAGCTAAAATTGACACAATAGATGAGATAGATTTAATTGATATTTATAGGACATTCCATCCAAACACAGCAGATTACACTTTCTTCTCAACTACACATGGAACATTTCCCAGGATAGATCACATTGTGGGTCACAAATCAAGCCTCAGTAAATTTAAGAAAATTGAAAGCATATCAAGCATCTTTTCTGTACACAATGCTATGAGATTAGAAATGAATTACAGGGGAAAAAACGTAAAAAGCACAAACACATGGAGGCTAAACACTACATTACTAAATAACCAAGAGATCACTGAAGAAATCAAAGAGGAAATCAAAATATACCTAGAAATAAATGACAATGAAAACACAACAATCCAAAACCTATGGAATGCAGGAAAAGCAGTTCTAAGAGGGAAGTTTATAGCTATACAAGCCTACCTCAAGAAACAAGAAAAATCTCAAATAAATAATCTAACCTTACACCTAAGGAACTAGAGAAAGAAGAACAAACAAACCCGAAGTTAGCAGAAGGAAAGATATCATAAAGATCAGAGTAGAAATAAATGAAATAGAAACAAAGAAAACAATAGCAAAGATCAATAAAAGTAAAAGCTGGTTCTTTGAGAAGATAAACAAAATTGATAAACCATTAGCCAGACTCATCAAGAAAATATGGGAGAGGACTCAAATCAATAAAATTAGAAATGAAAAAGGAGAAGTTAAAACAGACACCACAGAAATACAAAGCATCCTAAGAGACTACTACAAGCAACTCTATGCCAATAAAATGGACAACCTCGAAGAAATAGACAAATTTTTAGAAAAGTATAACTTTCCAAGACGGAACAAGGAAGAAATAGAAAATGAGCAGACCACTCACAAGTAATTAAATTGAAACTGTGATTAAAAATATCTTCCAGGGCTTCCCTGGTGGCGCAGTGGTTGAGAATCCGCCTGCCGATACAGGGGACACGGGTTTGTGCCCCAGTCCAGGAAGATCCCACATGCCACGGTGTGGCTGGGCCCGTGAGCCATGGCCACTGAGCTTGCGCGTCCGGAGCCTGTGCTCTGCAACGGGAGAGGCCACAACAGTGAGAGGCCCACGCACCTGAAATTGAAACTGTGATTAAAAATCTTCCAACAAACAAAAGTCCAGGACCAGATGGCTTCACAGGTGAATTCTATCAAACATTTAGAGAAGAGCTAACACTCATCCTTCTCAAACTCTTCCAAAAAACTGCAGAGGAAGGAACACTCCCAAACACATTCTATGAGGCCAATATCACCCTAATACCAAAAACAGACAAAGATACTACAAAAAAAGAAAACTACAGGCCAATATCACTGATGAACATAGATGCAAAAATCCTCAAAAAAATACTAGCAAACAGAATCCAACAACACATTAAAAGGATCATACACCATGATCAAGTGGGATTTTCCCAGGGGTGCAAGGATTCTTCTTTATATGCAAATCAATCAATGTGATACACCATGTTAACAAATTGAAGAATAAAAACCGTATGATCATCTCAATAGATGCAGAACAATCTTTTGACAAATTTCAACTCCGATTTATGATAAAAACTCTCCAGAAAGTGGGCACAGAGGGAACCTACTTCAACATAATAAAGACCATATTTGACAAACCCACAGCAAACATCATTCTCAGTGGTGAAAAGGTAAATGCATTTCCTCTAAGATCAGGAACAAGACAAGGATGTCCACTCTCACCTCAATTATTCAACATAGTTTTGGAAGTCCTAGTCACAGCAATCAGAGAAGAAAAAGAAAAGGAATACAAATTGGAAAGAAGTAAAACTGTCACTGTTTACAGTGACATGATACTATACATAGAGAATTCTAAAGATGCCACCAGAAAACTACTAGAGATAATCAATGACTTTGGTGAAGTTGCAGGATACAAAATTAATGCACGGAAATCTCTTGAATTCCTATACACTAATGATGAAATATTTGAAAGAGAAATTAAGAAAACACTCCCATTTACCATTGCAACAAAATGAATAAATTACCTAGGAATAAACCTATGTAGGGAGACAAAAGACCTGTATACAGAAAAGTATAAGACACAGATGAGAGAAATTAAAGATAAAGCCAACAGATGGAGAGATATACCATGTTTTTGGATTGGAAGAATCAATACTGTGAAATTGACTATACTACCGAAAGCAATCTACAGATTCATTGCAATCCCTATGAAATTACCAATGGCATTTCTTATGGAACTAGAATTAAAAAATCTTAAAATTTATATGGAGACACAAAAGACCCTGAATAGCCAAAGCAGTCTTGAGGGGAAAAAACGGATCTGGAGGAATCAGACGTTCTGACTTCAGAGTATACTACAAAGCTACAGTCATCAAGACAATATGGTACTGCACCAAAACAGAAACATAGATCAATGGAACAAGATAGAAAGCCCAGAGGTAAACCCACGCACCTATGGTCAACTAATCTATGACAAAGGAGGCAAGGATATACAATGGAGAAAAGACAGTCTCTTCAATAAGTGCTGCTGGGAAAACTGGACAGCTACATGTAAAAGAATCAAATTAGAACACTTCCTAACACCATACACAAAAATAAACTAAAAATGGATTAAAGACCTAAATGTAGGGCCAGACACTATAAAACTCTTAGAGGAAAACATAGGAAGAACATTCTTTGACATAAATCACAGCAAGATCTTTTTTGATCCACCTCCTAGAGTAATGGAAATAAAAACAAAAGTAAACAAGTGGAACCTAATGAAACTTAGAAGCTGTTGCACAGCAAAGGAAACCATAAACGTGACGACAAGACAACCCTCAGAATGGGAGAAAATATTTGCAAACGAATCAATGGACAAAGGATTAATCTTCAAAGTATATAAACGGCTCATGTAGCTTGATATTAAAAAATCAAACAACCCAATCCAAAAATGGGCAGAAGACCTAAATGGACATTTCCCCAAAGAAGACATACAGATGGACAAGAAGCACATGAAAGGCTGAGCAACATCACTAATTGTTAGAGAAATGCAAATCAAAACTACAATGAGCTATCACCTCACACCTGTTAGAATGGGCATCATCAGAAAATCTACAAACAGCAAATGCTGCAGAGGGTGTGGAGAAAAGGAAACCCTCTTTCACTGTTGGTGGGAATGTAAACTGATACAGCCCCTATGGAGAGCATTGTGAAGGGTCCTTGAAAAATTAAAAATAGAATTAGTATATGATCCAGCAATCCCACTACTGGGCATATACCCAGAGAAATCCACAATTCAAAAAGACATATGTACCCCAATGTTCATTGCAGCACTATTTACAATAGCCAGGTCATGGAAGCAATCTAAATGCCCATTGACAGACGAATGGATATAGAAGATGTGGTACATATATACAATGGAATATTACTCAGCCAAAAAAAGAACGAAATTGGGTCATTTGTTGAGACGTGGATGGATCTAGAGACTGTCATACAGAGTGAAGTAAGTCAGAAAGAGTAAAACAAATATCATATATTAATGCATATATGTGGAACCTAGAAAAATGGTACAGATGAACTGGTTTGCAGGGCAGAAATTGAGACACAGATGTAGAGAACAAATGTATGGACACCAAGCGGGGAAAGCCGCGGGGCGGTGGGCATGGTGGTGTGATGTATTGGGAGATTGGGATTGACATGCATACACTGATGTATATAAAATTGATGACTAATAAGAAATAAAAATAAATGAAATGAAGGAAACAATAGCAATGATCAATAAAACTAATAGCTTGTTCTTTGAGAAGATAGACAAAATTGATAAATCATTAACCAGGCTCATCAAGAAAAAGTGGGAGAAGACTCAGATCAACAGAATTAGAAATGAAAAAGGAGAAGCTACAAGTGACACTGCAGAAATACAAAGGATCATGAGAGATTACTACAAGCAACTATGTGCCAATAAAATGGACAACCTGGAAGAAATGGACAAATTCTTAGAAAAGCACAATCTTCTGAGACTGAACCTGGAAGAAATAGAAAATGTAAACAGATAAAACACAAGCACTTAAATTGAAACTGTGATGAAAAATCTTCCAACAAACCGAAGCCCAGGACCAGGTGGCTTCACAGGTGAATTCTATCAAACCTTTAGAGAAGAGCTATCGCCTATCCTTCTCAAACTCTTCCAAAATATAGCAGAGGGAGGAACACTCCCAACCTCATTCTATGAGGCCACCATCACCCTGATACCAGAATCAGACAAAGATGTCACAAAAAAGGAAAACTACAGGCCAATATCACTGATGAACATAGATGCAAATATCCTCAATAAAATACTAGCAGACAGAATCCAACAACAAATTAAAAGGATCATACACCATGATCAAGTGTGGTTTATCCCAGGGATGCAAGGATTCTTCAGTATATGCAAATCAATCAATGTGATACACCATGTTAACAAATTGAAGGAGAAAAACCATATGATCATCTCAATAGATGCAGAGAGAGCTTTGGATAAGATTCAACACCCATTTATGTTAAAAACTCTCCAGAAAGTGGGCAAAGAGGGAACCTACCTCAACACAATAAAGGCCATATATGACAAACCCACAGCAGACATCATTCTCAATGGTGAAAAACTGAAACCATTTCCTCCAAGATCAGGAACAATACAAGGTTGTCTACTCTCACCGCTGTTATTCAACATAGTTGTGGAAGTTTTAGCCACAGCAATCAGAGAAAAATAAGAAATGAAAGGAATCCAAATTGGAAAAGAAGAAGTAAGACTGCCATTGTTTGCAGATGACATGATACTATACATAGAAAATCCTAATGAAGCTACCAGAAAACTAATAGATCTAGTCAATGAATTTGGTAAAGTAGCAGGATACAAAATTAATACACAGAAATCTCTTGCATTTCTATACACTAATGATACAAAACCTGAAAGAGAAATTAAGGAAACACTCCCATTTGCCACTGCAACAAAAAGAATAAAGTACCTAGGAATAAACCAACCTAAGGAGACAAAAGACCTTTATGCAGACAACTATAAGACACTGATGAAAGAAATTAAAGATGATACAAACAGATGGAGAGATAGAACATGTTCTTGGATTGGAAGAATCAACATTATGATAATGACTATACTATCCAAAGCAATCTACAGATTCAATGCAATCCCTTTCCAACTACCAATGGTGGTTTTCTCAGAAGTAGAAAAAAAATTTCACAATTTGTATGGAAACACAAAAGACCCTGAATAGCCAAAGCAATCTTGAGAAAGAAAAACGGAGCTGGAGGAGTCATGCTCCCTGACTTCAGACTATACTACAAAGCTACAGTAATCAATACAGTATGGTACTGGCACAAAAACAGAAATATAGATCAATAGAACAGGATAGAAAGCCCAGAGACAAACACATGCACATATGGTCACCTTATCTTTGACAAAGGAGGCAAGAATATACAATGGAGAAAACACAGCCTCCTCAATAAGTGGTGCTGGGAAAACTGGACATCTATATGTAAAAGAATGAAATTAGAACACTTCCTAACACCATACACAAAAAAGAACTCAGAATGGATTAAAGAACTAAATATAAGGCCAGGCAGTCTGAAACTCTTAGAGGAAAACATAGGCAGAACACTCCATGACATAAATCACAGCAAGATCCTTTTTGACCCACCTCCTAGAGTAATGGAAATAAAAACAAAAATAAACAAATGGGACATAATGAAACTTCAAAGCTTTTGCACAGCAAACCATAAACAAGACCAAAATACAACCCTCAGAATGGGAGAAAATATTTGCAAATGTAGCAACTGACAAAGGATTAATCTCCAAAATTTACAAGCAGCTCATGCAGCTCAATAACAAAAAAACAAACAATCCAATCCAAAAATGGGCAGAAGACCTAAATAGACATTTCTCCAGAGAAGATATACAGACTGCCAACAAACACATGAAAGAATGCTCAACATCATTAATCATTAGAGAAATGCAAATCAAAACTACAATGAGATATCATCTCACACCAGTCAGAATGGCCATCATCAAAAAATCTAGAAACAATGAATGCTGGAGAGGGTGTGGAGAAAAGGAACACTCTTGCACTGCTGGTGGGAATGTGAATTGGTTCAGCCACTATGGAGAACAGTATGGAGGTTCCTTAAAAAACTACAAATAGAACTACCATATGACCCAGCAATCCCACTACTGGGCATATACCCTGAGAAAACCAAAATTCAAAAAGAGTCACGTACCAAAATGTTCGTTGCAGCTCTATTTACAATAGCATGGATATGGAAACAACCTATGTGCCCATCATCGGATGAATGGATAAAGAAGATGTGGCACATATATACAATGGAATATTACTCAGCCATAAAAAGAAATGAAATTGAGCTATTTGTAATGAGGTGGATAGACTTAGAGTCTGTCATACAGAGTGAAGTAAGTCAGAAAGAAAAAGACAAATACCGTATACTAACACATATATATGGAATTTAAGAAAAAAAAATGTCATGAAGAACCTAGGGGTAAGACAGGAATAAAGACACAGACCTACTGGAGAACGGACTTGAGGATATGGGGAGGGGGAAGGGTGAGCTGTGACAGGGCGAGAGAGAGGCATGGACATATGTACACTAACAAACGTAAGGTAGATAGCTAGTGGGAAACCGGAGACAAGGCGAGACTACTGTATAATGGAGGTGATATAGACAGAAAAGGCATATTTTGGTGTCTTGAAGATCTGGGCTTCAGTCCCAGCTTCTGCCTTTACCAACCTTGTGGACTTAGGCCAGTAATTTTATCTTCCTCTGAATGTATGTTTCTTCTTTTTTAAAATAGGCTTTATAATACTTATAATACTGATATTATAGGGTTCTTGGATTTGCTAATAAAACAGCAACCACTTGTATAATGCTTACTCTGTGCTAGGCACTACTTTAAACACTGTATACTTATTGATATATTGATTAAGAAGATACATGATCTTCTTAATTGCATGCTATTATTATTCCCATTTTACAGTTGAGGAAACTGAGGCATATTGAAGTTAACTGTCCAGGGTCATACCTCTGAGAAGTGGTAAGGCTCAGATTTGAATCCTGTCAGTCTGGCTCAGATATATACTTTAATTTTGATACTATGCTCCCTCAAATCAAATTAAATGGCTTATGTAGAGCATCTAGTATATCATTCTCAGTGGGAATAATATCAACACCGAAGGGAGTAAAAACTGGCTCTTAGGGGACAAAAATGCTTTATACTTTCATGTATAAAGCACAGATATTCATACAGTACATAAACAGATATAGAGTATAGTTGTATTAAACATTAATGGGGGAGGGGAATGATTAGAAAACAAATGTCTAAAAATTCTCCTTAAGGGGATCAGTAATGAAAAAAAAGTTAAGAAACACTGATCCAGTGCAATGCTAGGCACACAATAGGTTTTCATAAATTCTCCTTCCTTTTCTCATGCCAGTTTAGTTTAAGAAGTGAGAGGTGGCTGGGCTGATGTGTTCCTCAGCCCAGGGAAGAGTTTAGTCTGAGTTTAACACAAATGGGTAAGGAGGGAGAGGGCTAATCCCACCACTTGATTTACACTGGAGCGGGAAGCAAGGTAGGAGTGAAGGAACTATTGCTGCTCAGATGCTGTTTTGAATGCACATTAAGCTTAGTTATTAAGCAGCATCTTTAAAAATATTATGCAGGATTTCAACGTCACAGTCAGTCTGCTATTCAAGAATAGATGAATATTCAAACCTAACAAATACATGGGATAAATAATTTCTGCAGTAACTGTAACATATCTCTTGGGTCCCAGGAAAAAATGCAAAACAAGTACAACTCTATTATAGAGTACAGAAAAAAGTAACCCAGCCAAATTCCTATGTATGTTTGAAGAAGAAATTATTTTATTTACATATAATGTCTGTATCTCTATTTATATATAAAATCTTACCTTTAAAAGAAAAAATTAATACAAAAATAGCACAATTAAGTCCCTCCCACTTTCCTTTTCTGTTTGGGGGAATATTGTTTTAATTATTTTACTCTCCAGGTAGAGTTACTTATTCTTTTTTTTAGTGTTAACTTTTATTTTTAAAAAAATTTTATTGAAATATAGTTGATGTAATACAATGTGTTAGTTTCAGAGTTTTTTTACATTCTCTTCCATTATAAGTTATTATAAGATATTGAGTATAGTTCCCTGAGCTATACAGTAGGTACTCATTGGTTATCTATTTTATATATAGAATTACTTATTCTTTTTTTTGCATCTCTGGCTGCATTAATCCTCTGAATGTTAAAACATATAAATATGATCTGGATACAATTTATGACTATATTTCCTGTTATAATTTAGAAACATTATAGAGCACATAGCAAATTTCTTCAAGGATGTTTTAAAATGAAATAAGACCTGCAGAGAGATGCTCTTTGTCAAAGCAAGTCCTTTAGGACTGCCTGCTTTACCTTCCTTTTGACTCTGTTAATGCACCTCTTGAGTTAAGCACAGTCTTACCAGGTACCCAAAGAGCCTCATAATGGTCATTAGGGAGCTGAAAACAGTTATTTGCCAATAAATAGCTTTCTTAGTCAACTTTGTCAGAGGGAGCCGGGGCCTCTTTTCCTGGCAAATGAGGCTCACTTGAGGATCAGAAGGAGACCCTCTTTCACCCTTTGTCTCCTGAGGGACTGAGAGCCAGGAGAAATTGAAGAGAACCAGTTCTCTTTGGAAAGTGAAATCTAGGTAAATGCTATCACAGATGATGTAATTCCCTCGTCCCACGTCTAGGTAGATACCAGGCAAAGTTATGAAATAGAAGAAAATTCCTTTTGGCTTCCCAAACTTAAACTCTCCCTTGCCCATCCATGGTTGTCCACCTGAGTCTTGATCTACCTGATATGACAGCCTCAGAGACCATTCCCTCTTTCTCCACCTAGAGCTTAGTGTTGCTCCAAGGGGAGAGGGGAGAAAGGAGAGAATAGAGGTTCCCCATAGAATCTTTTGTATTCTAGATCACGTCCTCTAGGGGCTCTGGGTGGGAATTCCAAGACATAAGCCAAACAGAAAACAGTGAAGGGCTGAGGAAGATTGTTTGGCCGATTGTGTCCTCATGGATTTGCTTCTGATGGGATCCGGAGCAAGTTGTGGCTCTTTGTGAACTGATGAGGGGTGCTAAAAACTTACCTGTCTAATGCTGATGCAGCAGGGCTGGTTCTAGCACCACAGGATACGATACTGGTCTATCAACTCCCAGCCTCCCTTCCTGTGGCAGCCCTGGGATGTGCCTGTCAGGTCCCTGATGGACAGGTTTCCTGACTGCGGGAAACACAGTTGACAGAGGGCCCAGCTGCTGTGCTTTGAAACCCATCCCAAATTTCTTTTCAAAAATTTTTATTTATAATTTATTATTGTTATTTTTTCCCCAGGTTTATTGAGATATAATTGATATATAACATTGTATATGTTTAAGATATACAACGTGATGATTTGGTACATGTATATATTGAGAAATGATTACCACAATAAGGATAGTTAACGCCTCTATCACCTCACAAAATTATCATTTGTATGTGTGTGTGTGTTAAGAACACTTAAGATCTATCTTAGCAAGTTCTCAAGTCTATAGTACAGTATTGTTTACTATTTTCTGCCAAGGCCATGCTTCTGCTCATCTGCCCCCAACCAATGACTAAATGAGGCAGGGGCTGTTTCTGGGAGATGCGAGACTCCTCTGATTGGCAGCTTTGACTCAGGGCCTCTCCAATGGCCTTGCTGAACTCAGAACTGCTGTGTAAGATGCTTCCATCCAATCTTCTGTCCTTCCTTTACTCCTTCACTCAGGCTCAGATCGGCATTGTACTCTGAGGTTCTCCAAGTCTCTCTGGCTCCCTCCTCATTTGCTCTCATAGGCATTTCCCCTACTACATTTCTTGCATGTTCATCCTGCTTTGGCTTCTGCTTTGCAGAGAACACCCCTCATGATGACCTACCTCCTGGCCAGTCACTTCCCACTTTCTGTCTCCAGCTCACTCCCCTTTCCACCCACTCCCTTAAAACTTTCTCTCAGGAAAGATGATCTGATACCAGCTATTTTGGGTAACTTCTAGTCATATTCATATATAGAAATAGCTCTATTTGTGGAATGCAAGTTTTTGTCCCTGATAAAGAAACCTCAGACTCTCACAAGCCTCTTGCATGCCCCAGCAACTAGGTCCTGCCGGTGACTTCCTAATCGGCTTTTTTTTTCCACAACAATTTTCCATTTATTTATTTTAAAAGAATTATTTATTTTTTATTTATTTTAGTTTTGGCTGTGTTGGGTTTTTGTTGCTGTGTGTGGGCTTTCTCTAGTTGCGGCGAGCGGGGGCTAGTCTTTGGTGTGTGGGCTTCTCGTTGCGGTGGCGTCTCTTGTTGCAGGGCACGGACTCTAGGTGCGAGGGCTTCAGTAGTTGTGGCTCGCAGGCTCTAGAGCGCAGGGTCAGTAGTTGTGGCACGTGGGCTTAGTTGCTCCACGGCATGTGGGATCTTCCCGGACCAGGGATTGAACCCGTGTCCCCTGATTTTTAACCACTGCACCACCAGGGAAGCCCCATTTCTTTATTTTTAATTTATGGAGACCCTCAAAAAATAGAATTGGCTTTGGCAGGGAAGGAATGTCGAGGGGCCAACGGAAACCATGGTGATTCCTGCTATGGTGTGGCCATTCTCCTGCCTCAGTTTCCCTACCTGCTCCATCCAGTGCATAGGGAAGTGTCTGTGTGGGTGTGAGGGGGTCTGGGGATGGGCTGTGGTTCCAGTAGCTCCCTGAGCGTAGGAGTCCAAACCAGCCTGGGCGCCCAGGGTATCTCTGTGGCTGATACCCCTGGAGGCAGTGCATCTCAGAGACCTGTCCATGGTTGTGAAAGCTTGATCCAGTACAACATATGCACAGAAAGGAGAGGGTGCTACTGTTCTCTGTGCTGATCCCAGCTGTTTTAGAGCCAGAGGCAATGGCATTCTTTTATTTCCATCCAACTGTCTGGATTCACCTGGCGTGGTACTAACTTTATGTCTTCCATGCCCAACTCTCCCCTCTAATTGTGATCTGCCTTAACCCAGACCCCTTTTGACTCCCGGCTGTTGTTCAACAATGCAGTGTGATTGCTACTCTAGATGACTCTAGGGTAATGCAAATCAGGAAAGCAGGAAAGCTGGGAGATCTACACTCCAGTCCTCAGATGGATGGTTGCTCTTTATACGAGAGGGCTAATTGAGAAACATAGCCTCCACTGGCCATGCAATCATACACTCATGATACAAATAATAACAGCTAACATCTCTTGAGCACAGGCTATATGCCAGGTATTGTTTACTGCTTTACACATACAGCCTCATTTAAATCTCCTTATACACTTGAGAGATGGGGACTATCGGTCTATCATCCCATTTTATAGCCTATGACCTGAAGCTTACTTGCTGAGGGTCACAAACCCAAGAAAAGGCTAAGTCAGGATTTAAAGCCAGGCTGTCTAATGGCTGAATCATACTGCTTCTACTTCTTGCCAGAAGTGTTGAGCATTGATATGTGTCACCCTCTGAATGGCATTTTCTTGGAACTAAACAAGAGCAGCACAGAAAGCTGAGGGTTCTTTGTTTTCTTTTGTTTTTGCGGTACGCGGGCCTCTCACTGTTGTGGCCTCTCCCGTTGCAGAGCACAGGCTCCGGACACGCAGGCTCAGCGGCCATGGCTCACGGGCCCAGCCGCTCCGCAGCATGTGGGATCCTCCCGGACCGGGGCACGAACCCGTGTCCCCTGCATTGGCAGGCAGACTCTCAACCACTGCGCCACCAGGGAAGCCCCAGCTGAGGGTTCTTTGGATCTCTTTGTTATGTTTCCCTCCCTCCCTCCCTCCCTTCCTTCTTCCTAACTTCTTAAATTCCTTCCTTCCTTTCTTCCTTCCTTTACTTCTTTTTATTTTTAAATTCTGAAATGCCAATGTCCAGGCACAGAAAACATCAAGGGGGCTGCCTCCCCTCAGGACTTGGTACCAAGGCTGGAGCCCAGGCCCTCAGTTCCTTGACCTGTGGCTGCACTGGCCGGTGATCTGGAGAGAGGCTCTGTTTGGGGTCAGGAATGGCTCAGTCTCCTGGACGGGAAGGACACTAGCCTATGGAGGCTTTCAAAGATCAAGTGCAGAAGGAGAAGAAACATTTGTGGAGAGGGAGGCAGACATTTCTTAGGCCTTCTTAAAATGGAAACAGCTATAAAAGGTAAATCAGATGAAAGAGACTGTTCTGCTCACTGCCTGAGAGTTCGTTCCTGAGATAAGCTTTTCTAAATAGTTGCCTAATTGTCTGTGCCATCCATGGGCATTGTCATTCTGTTGGCATTGGTGTTCCTTCCCTATTTGGGAGTCTAAAGTGTTGATCTGTATTGTTAATGACAAGCCAGGGAGACATAACATTCAGAATAAGCAGGCATCAGGGATATTTATATGTGTCCTGTTAGCTAAAACCTCAGTTTTGTGCTGCCAATAAAACCGGGTGACAGCTTTCTTCCAAGAATTTGTGTTCTTCGCCTGCTATTTGAAAGTGTTGCTGTGTCTCAGCTGCACTTGGAAAGCAACAAATAGGACAAAGCATAAATATGGCACAGTATCAGATTCTGAAGACACTCATGATAACAGCAAGACTTGTTTTTAAATGACAAACAAAATCCTTTCTAGAGTGAAGAGTGGGTGGGGAAAACCTGTTTCTCTAAATGAGTTTAGTGGAGTCTGTAGACTCCTGTTTCAAAACTTTCCCTCAAGATCGGGGACTTTCATCGAAGAAAAAGCATAACCTCTTCAGAAAGGAAACTGTACACACACACATACGTGGGTTACATGCATGCCTCACACAGGGTAGGTGCCCTATAAATTTTTAGTGATAATGGTGACTGTATTAGTTATCTATTGTTGTATAACAAATTGCCCCAAAACTTTGTGGCATAAAACAATAAACATTTATTATCTCACACAGTTTCTGTGGTTCAGGAATTCAGAAGGGACTTTGCTAGGCGCTTCTGCTCAAGGTCTCTCCTGAGATTACAGTCAGGATGTGGCTAGGGCCACAGTCCTTTGCAGACTTGAATGGAGCTGGAGGAGCTACTTCTAAGGTGGCTGACTCACATGCTTGACAAATTTGTGCAGATTGTTGGAAGGAGGCTTCAGTTCCTCACCACATGTACCTCTCCATGGGGCTGGTTGAGTGTCCTCACAACATGGCAGCTGGTTTCCCCAGAGCGAGTGACCCAACAGAGAGAGCAACACGGAAGCCTCAGTGTATTTCATGACTCACCCTCGGAGGTCATGCTCTATCATTTCTGCTACAAATTATTTATTAAAAGAGAGTCACTTGGCCCACACACAGGAAGGGGAGTTAAGCTCCACCAAAGGAAGGAGTATCAAAGAATTTGATTTGAAATTCTTTTATTTGAAAACAACCACAGTGACCTGGAAGATTTGTGCAAAACGGAATACTTAAATTCCTCACAAAAGCAACTGCTTACTTCTGAGGATGATAATGTCTCTGACATGAATCCAGGAAGACTGTCACTGTCACAGAACAAGTCAACAAGAAGAATGATGGAAAAATCATCTTTTCATGGAAACAGATGAGAAGAGAAACCAACTTTCTAATGCTAAATGTAAGGATCCATTCTTCAAATTTTAGATGATGGTGAGTTTTATTTTGAGCCGACTAGAAAGAGACAAGTTTGAGGTATTTCATTCATAAAGAATGTTTAGGTATGGGATTTTGGCCTCATTTGCTCCCTGCTTTAATATCAGGATCCTAATTGAAATCCTCTTTTCCTCATGACTTATCTCAGATCTTCTTCTTTAAAAAAAAAATACCTCTGCTTTTACTATTGATGGTGAGGTGTACTCTTCTCTAGAACGGATGTGGGGATACATATGTAATTGGAAATACGAGATGAGGTTGGGTGAGAGAAGACCCTACTTTGTTTCCTCTGTGATTTGGGTCTTCTTTTACTTCAACAAGTGACCCCCCTCCCCCAAAATGTCAAAGCTGGTTTTTATCAAAGACTAATTCTGAACTTTGGGAACATGAGAGCTTTGCTCCAGCTATTTAGTTAGGATCTGTTTTCTCAGCTCTAAAGAGGGATCTGATAGCACTTAGGACACTTTAACATCCTTGGCAAAAATAATCAGCACATTTTAAAACCAAGCAGAAGATGGTAATTATGATAGAGAATATTTTATGGGTGGTGAATTAGTCATGGCAATAGATTTCTGGATGGGAGAATTTCTAGATGGTAGGATGAGATAAATGAATCAGTGTATGAAAGCATCAGGTAAATGTGAAGGGCTATTAATCACCATTCTAAAATGCCTCCAGACCTAAAAAGATTTACTAGTAAAATGGCTCTCATTGACACAGCTTGTTTAAAGAGGTACTTTTCTCCAAATGGGAAGAGGAGATGCTTATCCTGCATCTAACTTGGACCCCATTTTGGGCCTAGTTTCATTGCAGGGGAAACCAGAGCTTGGCTGAGTCAGGGGGTCACAAACCTGGCTGTTTGACACATCTCTGTTTGAGTGTTAGGGCTGCGAACTGGTAATGGCCCTTCAGTTTATCCAGGCTGGTGGTAATGTTTTTCATACTGGTGTTTCTAGTGATTCCTGGAGCTTTCATGCCCAGACCCTATTCCTGGCCTATCATTGGCTTCCCCAGGGTGGAGAAGACACTCTTTTGATGTTGGCTGTGGATCTTCACATTGTCCCCATTAGCTGATAATTCGGTCTACAGTGATGCTGTATGTGCATAATCGTAATGAAAAGTCAGAGTTTTAACATCTCAGGGAAGCATCCTGGGAGAATAAGCACTAACTTCATCATGGAAAAATCCTATGCCAACAGGAATCTACTCATGGGGTTTTCTCTGCTGTGTATTACCTGGGCATCTGAGTAATTATTCTGCACATCACACATGCCCTTAGCTGTATTTACCCTCAGACATGTTCCCCAGGCACTTCCAGGACAGGATCCATGGACTAGAATAAATAATGATATTGCTGTGGGTAGTGATGAACTAAATTCAAGGTTGGAATTAGATTTTTAGTAGATGCCCCCACTGCATAATTAGACTGATCAAGACAGAGATTGAAGGGGCTTCGCCAGAATTTGAAAGAAAAGCTGTTCAATGATAGAACAAAATTTAGGCAGTCTTTTTGACATAAAGAAATCTGTGGTTTACCTTTTTTTTTTTTTCCTTTAAGCAAAGCACCTGTGAACCGGAATGAAGGAGAATTTCAGTTTTTATATTTATGTTAATACTTGCCACTCTGATCTGCAACCTGAGCTGAAATCTTTTTCCTCTTGCCATCTTCTGTCTCCCTTTCTCTTTTAATCTCTGCTCATGCTTGTTGATTTGCATGTATGAATAGTAACACCTACTGACGGGCAGGGCTCAGGAGACGCAATTTGATTGCCAGGTTTTCCTACCGCGGAGCCCTGTCAGCATCTTATACTGGTTTGGGGTGTAATCAGTGTTTCTCCTGAGCCCTGCCCCTGCTGTGCCTGCTTCTCCCGGGCTCTGATTTTCATCCTTCAGCTGCCTTCTCTGGCATTGGCCTTGCAGCAGATTGCTTGGAAAGGCTCGATTTCACCCTACGTAGATACCAGAGGGGTCAGTAGGAGTGCTATTCATGTGGTCTAGAGGGAAATAGCTCACACTGTCTTTTTCTTTTTTTTTTTACACTGTCTTTTTTAATCGAATGATTTCTTGCCTGTTTTTATCATTTACCATATCCTTTGTCTGAAATATTACGGTGCTCTAGCTAGGAATTACAGGTCTCCATACCAGTACACTTTGAACACTAGCTTGGAATTGGGAGAGAGATGATTTGAACTTCTAATCAAAATTCACTGCATGAGGTTCTGTCTTTTCAATAGGGGACATTTAAAAAACCTGGGAGAGGGGAAAAGCAATAAACATCACCATAATGGGAAAGTCCATGATAATAGTGAAGGAGTCCACTGGAGGAATTTTTTTCTTTTCCTTGAGAAAGCAGCTCATTTTTTCAGTGCAAGGCCCCCTGTAGACTTTGATGACTGAAGAGGCTGATGTTCCATATTGGCTTTTGGTGGGGGAAATGCATTTAAGCAGTTCCCAGCGACTGATCATGAGGCTAATGGCAGCATCTTTCTGAGTAGGCTGAAACCCCTACATACCTGCATCCCAGACATCTCTTCCTCTGACACTTCCCTTCCAATCCATCTGCAGCCAGCCGGAATTGCATAATAAGATGATTTGTCAGGGGCTTCCCTGGTGGCGCAGTGGTTGAGAGTCCGCCTGCCGATTCAGGGGACACGGGTTCAGGCCCCGGTCCGGGAGGATCCCCCATGCCGCAGAGCGGCGGGGCCCATGAGCCGTGGCCGCTGAGCCTGCGCGTCCAGAGCCTGTGCTCTGCAACAGGAGAGGCCACAACAGTGAGAGGCCCGCGTAACGCAAAAAAAAAAAAAAGATGATTTGTCAGGGGCTTCCCTGGTGGCGCAGTGGTTGAGAGTCCGCCTGCCGATTCAGGGGACACGGGTTCAGGCCCCGGTCCGGGAGGATCCCCCATGCCGCAGAGCGGCGGGGCCCATGAGCCGTGGCCGCTGAGCCTGCGCGTCCAGAGCCTGTGCTCTGCAACAGGAGAGGCCACAACAGTGAGAGGCCCGCGTAACGCAAAAAAAAAAAAAAGATGATTTGTCAGGGGCTTCCCTGGTGGCGCAGTGGTTGAGAGTCCGCCTGCCGATTCAGGGGACACGGGTTCAGGCCCCGGTCCGGGAGGATCCCCCATGCCGCAGAGCGGCGGGGCCCATGAGCCGTGGCCGCTGAGCCTGCGCGTCCAGAGCCTGTGCTCTGCAACAGGAGAGGCCACAACAGTGAGAGGCCCGCGTAACGCAAAAAAAAAAAAAAGATGATTTGTCAGGAGGGTCTATGCAGTCTCAGGGCAAACTTCCTTTGAACTTAACATACTTTTCCACCTTCGGACACAAGGACATATGGGCCGGGCAATGAAAACTCTGCATGAGACCTGGGGAAAGGGCACCAATATTGCTCCCCTCCATTATCATGTTTTCATCTTTTACTCACTTATGTTGCTTCTCACATCATGTTTTTAAAATAGCTATAGGAGCATTGTTTGAAGTTGCTGCAGCCACAGGATAATTCAAAGTACCTTTTTTTTCCTTCCTAGATATTCAAGGCTGTGTTTGTGTATTTTTAAACCTGTCCATAGTTATTTCAGATAAATGGCTGTGTCTACTTAGTGCTTCCTCCCTTCTGCCTTGGGCTGGTTCTGAGTATACTGGAATCTCTTTAAAGATATAAAAGTGTCCTGTGAATGCTTTCAGCTGTGAAACCTTTTGTGCAGGCTTCAGGTCCTTTTGTTGTATGAATACTGCAAGCTTAATATTCCTATAAAATAGGTCTTGGACTTAAAAAAGGCTAGCTTGTCAATCTATTGATTGCCTCAGGCCAAGCCAGCTAATTCTTCAGCACTACCTCTGCCTGTATTGAACAGGCTGATCCTTCTAGGCCAGATAACTCGCATCGCTAAAATAATATTAAGGTTTGTTGTTAAGGTTTGTTGTAGCACAAGCCAAACAGCAAAGAAAATCCATCATTATCACCTGATGCCTCTGTGCTTTAATTTATATCATTATAAAAAGATGGAGGAAGGAGCAAAGAAAAGTACAGGGAAATATTCAAAGTGATCTACAGTGTTCTTCATAAAAATGCCCTTCCTTTATGAGCACCTGAATAGTCATATAAATATAACCAGCAATGGGAATTTTAATCAAAGCTTTACAGCTTTTCCTTTTTCAAGACTTTGACTTCTGACCAAGTTAACTTCCAGCCTGAGAATTTCTGGCTTCCCTACTTATCTTGGGAAGACCTTTGCTCTATTTTCGTGTTGGCTCTTTACCAGTTTAAGTTGGTCTCCTTTTGTGTTCCTCCAAAAGTGATTTTTCTTATAAAAAGGACTATTGTGAACATTTCCTAAAAACTTTTGAGAATTACTCAGAAAACGAAAGCAACAGATTGGACATCATGTTACTTACAGATAGAGGTGCAGGGCCAGCTGCCTCATGTTATACTGTGGGGACATCTGTGAGCCTTGAGCTGCAGACACAGCATGTTCTTCCAGATTTGTTGGCTGTGCTGGCTCATCCTCAGACTTTCTCCTTTTCATACACAATTCAGAATTCAACCAGATGGCATCTCTGCCACAGTCACATCTTGGTCAATAAAAGGAACTGGGAGATGTGAATTTGAAAATGGGGCAAAGTGTCAGAAGACCAAAGTGTGGTGTTGCTCCTTAAAGCTGTGACTGGGGGACTTCCCTGGTGGTGCAGTGGTTAAGACTCTGCGCTCCCAGTGCAGGGGGCCTGGGTTCGATCCCTGGTCAGGGAACTAGATCCCACCCACGTGCATGCCTCAACTAAGAGTTCACATGCCGCAACTAAGGAGCCCGCCTGCCACAACTAAGACCCAGCTCAACCAAATAAATAAATAAATATTAAAGATGTTGCAATAAAAATAGTCTAAATTAAAAAAAGCTCTGGCTGGCTATGGGGAAACAGAGAAGGAAACAAGTAGGAAACTTCCACGGAAAAGAAAATGTCTAGGGAAATTTGGAGATTTATGTAGTAACTGAGCCCAGGGCTAACCACTTTATAAAGATGTCCAAGAAATAGTTATGGAAGGAAACTATATATAGAGAAAAGAATGAAAAAAAATAAGGGGAGAAAGGAAACAGACACAGCCATGCAAGACAGAGGCAAGTAGCCAGGGGTTAATTTTCTTCTGAGTTGCTTTCTCGTCTTTCCTTATATAACAGGGATCTCAGTTTGAGAAATTGAGCTGTATTTATCCCTGGATTTCTTTGTTCTCTCTGGGCAGGTAATTGCGTCACACTGCTGCTACTCAAAGACCCAACCTACTCTCTGTCTTCAGAACCTACCCTAGAGTAGAATGTCATAACAGCAAACACATCTTTTAACGTGTTATAAAGGTATTATACCTTAAAAAGACTGAAGTGTACCCTCCAAGCAGCCAGGAACATTTCCCCATTCTGATGGGCAGAATGATTGGAATATGTAGGCACCTGTATCTAGACTTTCCTTCTAGCTTAGTAGTTCTCAAAATTAAATCTGCGTAAGAATTCTGACTACAGAATTGAATACACAAAATCACAAACAGGGTACTTTGTGGGTGATTTTAAGGGTAATTTATATATAGAATTAATTTAGATATGATTTATATATTATAGTTATTTACATTTATTATGTATGATTTTAAGGGTAATTTTATCTATTTTATTTTGCTGTACCCCCAATTTTATTTATTTATTTATTTAATTTTCCTATTGAAATATAGTTGATTTACAGTGTTGTATTAGTTTCTGGTGTACAGCAAAGTAATTCAGTTATATATATATATATATATATATATATATATATATATATATA
>NW_006771065.1:671464-684819 GCF_000442215.2 Lipotes vexillifer
ATATATATATATATATATATATATATATATTCTTTTTCATATTCTTTTCCCTTATGGTTTATTACAGGATATTGAATGCAGTTTCCTGTGCTATGCAATTGGTCCTTGTGGTTTTATATATGGTAGTTTGTATCTGCTAATTCCAAGCTCCTAATTTATCCCTCCCCTACCCCCTTTTTCCTTTGGTAAACATGTTTGTTTTCTGTGTCTCTGAGTCTGTTTTTGTCTTATAAATACGTTCATTTGTATCATATTTTAGATTCAATATACAAATGATATCATATGGTATTTGTCTTTCTCTTTCTGACTTACTTCACTCAGTATGGTAATCTCTAGGTCCATCTACGTTGCTGCAAATGGCATTATTTTGTTATTTTTTATGGCTCCCTGATTTTAGAACCCAAGTCTCTATAAAATGTGATTCTGTTGTAGATCCTCACATGCTCCAGGAGGCTGTTTGCACAAAGGACTGAGAGATGTCCTGGGGAGACTGAGTTTGGTGTAAGACAAGAAGAGAGAGGTTGAATACAGCATGGTCCTTTTCACTAGGCTCATGGTTGCTTGGCTTAGCCCTACAGCACTTAAGGGAACAGCAGGAGGAGAAATGGAGGGTACTTTCCTCTCCAAGTCTCTGGGAGCCCAGAATATATGTGAAGACCAAGCCTTGGGCTACACCTGCTCACCTCTGCAAATGGAGAGGAAGCAGATGAGGGTGTCATAATTGGGTGGCATTGGAAGCTTTGATTGTATTCTTGGCAACAAGAAGAGGCAACATCATAGTGATCCTGTCAGGAGAGGAGGAAATTGGTGGCTGTTACATGGTGGGTGAGGGATCTCTTTGAGGGGACTTCCCAGGTTAGAGGCAATTTACCAAAGTGGTTAAGAGTTCTAATTCTAGAGACGGACAGACTGTGTTTATATCCCACCTCTGCCATTTAATAATTCTGCGTTCTTGGGCAAGATAGCTACTGATCTGCTCAAAGTCTCAGCTTCCTGTGTGTAAAGTGGATAATAATTTCATCTGCCTTGCAAGGTGGTGGTGAAGATTAGAGATAACATACCTAAAGCACCTGACACATATGGTAGTTATTAGTATTCTTTCACTTGTTTGGGGCACCTTTCCTAAGGAGCCACATTATGATTTTGAAGTGATCATCTCTCCACCCATAATTTATCGTGTATGTACTCTGCGTCGAGCACTAGGCCAGGCTCTGGGGATGTAGGAAGGCAGTGAGCTGTAAAGTAAGCATGGCTGAAGAAAAGCTATTTCATGGAAGATGTGGTATCAGAATACTTGAATTGGATTGCGTTGTGACTATGATTTGGGATAAAAAATTGCCGCTCTAAAATTGGACCTTAGTGTTCAAGTGAATATTACACTTCAGCAAGGTTCAGCGACATTAAACCTTCTGTCATAAAGACACAGGTAATGGCTTTTTGTGGGCAGAGTATTAGAAATGCTTTGATTATTAAGTATTTATATAACCCTTTATATTTGCAATGTATGCATCTTATCATTTCCCAGAAGTTAATGTCTAGAAATATTTCCTAGTGGGAAGAGAATGTTCCCTATAGGTTCTGGGCCACGCCGAACACTTTGTGAGTTCTTGGCAAATATTAAAGGACCCCCAAGCAGGCTGTGTCAAAGAAAGGAGGCAAAGCTAGCTTGAAAGTAGGTGAGGAGAGTTGACATCTCTCTCTGATTCTTTGAGTTGTCTTCCTCTTGCCCCTGATCTGAAGGTGTCTTGGTGAGTAACACAATTCCCTGAAGATGCTACTGACTTCTCTGGGTGCGCTGGATGGAGAATTTGTCCCTGGGGCACGCCTGGTTCAGCTCTATTCTTCTTCCCTGTGTGGTGACTCTTCTGGGACTTTCTTCATTGTTGGGCATGGAGTGTGGGGCCTTGGAGTTCCCATGGGGCTCATAATGTTACATGAACAGGGGCAAGAGATTAGGGCTTAGGATGGTGTGTAAGGATGAAGAGATTAAGAATAATGAGGGCTTCCCTGGTGGCGCAGTGCTTGAGAGTCCGCCTGCCGATGCAGGAGACGCGGGCAGAGGCATGTTTTTTAAAGGTAATTCTGTTGGCTACATGAAGAATAGGTGAGAACGGGGAGGAAAATGAAGCGAAAGTCCAGTTAGTGACATAGCCACAATCCAAGTAAGAGATGATCAAGGCCTGGACCAGGGCAGTGGATCCAGTGGTCCCGATAAAAAAAAAAAAAAAAAAAAAAAAGAATAATGAAACTGCTTATTTTTCCCATATGAAACTTCTGTTTAATGTAACCACTACTACACTTTCAGCTAAGAATAGAGTTGATTATATTCCATTAGGCTTCCATTTGAATCATCATTTCTTCCCAGGATTATGGTTTTGCTGTCTAGGTATAATTTCTCCCTACTTTTCTACCATATGTGAATAGTAATTATTACCGTGGTGTCTCTTCTTTCTAGCTCGAGGGACTCCAATGTGCCCAGTTTAGCCCTCTCAATAAAGTAAAAGTGTGGTAGTGCCTCTAGATTTCTAACAGATGAGATAAAAGTATAAAGAAAGTCATCTGTAAAAAAGGACATGCAGGGCTATGTGAGATGTAACTGATAATAAAGATAAAAAGAAAAAATAGTTACCATTGATTGAGTAGGTATCACATTAGAGGCATAGAGCTAAGGATCTTACAACATATTATCCTTGTGTCAATCTCAAGATGATAACATGAGGAGTATATTATCACTTTTATTTTGCAGATGATAGTAAGGAAAGTGAGGCATGGAGAGAGTAAATAACTTGTCCAAGTTCACATGGCTGGGAAATGTTGGAGACAGACCGCAAATGACTCCCAGATGTGTGTTTTTGACCACTATGTGATATGACCTCCCATAATGTAATGAGATTTAAAAAAAAATGTGCCAGACTATATACATATAAACAAGGACTGTGTCCTTTTAATCATCACCTTGAAAGGTCACACAGTTATTTCAGTGAAGCAGCTACTGCTCAGAATTTTTTTTTTTTTTTTTTTTGTAATGTAATGAGATTTAAAAAAAAATGTGCCAGACTATATACATATAAACAAGGACTGTGTCCTTTTAATCATCACCTTGAAAGGTCACACAGTTATTTCAGTGAAGCAGCTACTGCTCAGAATTTTTTTTTTTTTTTTTTGGTATGCGGGCCTCTCAGTGTTGCGGCCTCTCCGTTGCGGAGCACAGGCTCTGGACGCGCAGGCTCAGCGGCCATGGCTCACGGGCCCAGCTGCTCTGCGGCACATGGGATCTTCCCGGACCGGGGCACGAACCCGTGTCCCCTGCATCGGCAGGGGGACTCTCAACCACTGCGCCACCAGGGAGGGCCTGCTCGGAATATTTTTGAAGCTTCTTTTGAATGTTGACAAATCTTAATCCTTTGAGGGTGGACTCGATCTTTGGAAATGTCTACAGGTCACTTGGAGTTGAGTCTGGTGAATAAAGTTGATCATCAAGTTGTATGGTGGGATGGTTCTAGTTTTTCATCTAAATAAGGTGTGATTATAAAGACATGTATGGACTTAATTTCCCTTTGTGATTTATACATGTCCTGAAGGCAGTTCCGGAAACATTTTGGGCAATGT
The DNA here is from genome assembly GCF_000442215.2 of Lipotes vexillifer. Classification (NCBI taxonomy): domain Eukaryota; kingdom Metazoa; phylum Chordata; class Mammalia; order Artiodactyla; family Lipotidae; genus Lipotes; species Lipotes vexillifer. Next base: position 675,074 of record NW_006771065.1, read on the forward strand.
AAGCATGACTGAATGTGTACATATGTTGTGGCGATTACTTTGAAGGATGTTACAGGAAGTCCACATAGAGTTTTATTTTGTGATGCACCTTGCACAAACACATATACACATGTACCGACTGAGCTGATGAGCATGTTAAATCGTCTTTGAACACTTTTGTGGCTTAGGAGAATTATCTTTTCAAGAGCAATGTGTTGTCTCAACAGCCATTTAGGCAGATTCCTTGCAAAATGTTCCATCTGTCAAGATGTCCTGAATTGCTATGTATTGAATTGCCTTTTGACTCCTTTGTTCACGTTATTTGTAACTTTTTCATTATGTAAATATAGAAAAATGGTCTTGTACATGCTTCTTGCTCTCTTCCCATTTCATATTTATGAGATAGAGAAAAAGTTAGAAAGGAAGTGCTGAATGAGTGAACATTAATAGACTCACATATCAACCTATGTAAAAAATATATTTTTATGAAAATTGAATTTACATGCTTTGAAGCACAGTACATTGAGGATAATGAAGCTTAAAGCAAAGTTTGAGTTCAGAAATATATGAACTAAGAACACAATAATCCACAGTAGTACAAAAGTCAGAGGTGTAGTGTATTGATGCCCTGAAGAATTTGAAATTTCAGGTAAAAATTTCATGCTATAAAAATTAGAAAATACTAAGGTTAATATAAGAATGCTATCAGTTCCTCTTTCACCAGAGAAAGACAATCAAAGATGTGTGAACTGGAGAAGTATTTTGTAAAAGCCCTAATTGTTTTAATATCTGTATTTCAGATAGCCTTTTTCTCCCTGAAACTTAGAGGCATATTATAAAATCACATATATTTTTAATGAAATATATTTATCTGCAAAGACTAAAAAGAAAATACTAAGGTTGCCATGCAGTGGTGTCTACTGTTAAATTTTCAGGAATTTTGTGAGCCAGTTGATGTTATGTAGGTAGTTTGAAATCAGCCATGGTAGGAACATTTACACAACGGATATTGGCAAATGTCACAAAGAGAGATTTTTCCCTCTCAAGAACTGAGAGTAATTGTTAAAACATCACTTGAACGCTACTAGTTGTATGTCTAAGTTTTACTTATCTTCACCCTGTATTTGGAGGAATTTTAGTTAATTGTAATGCTATTAACATATGCATAATTCTCAGAATTATGATTCTGAGGGTCCTCTCTATCAATGACCCTTGGAATCATAATGGAACCCAGGGGTTTCTTAGGTCAACAGAAAAGCAAACTGATTACTTTCCAGGATTTCCCTGGTGGCACACGGTGTTCTGTGGAATTTTATGTGAGTGTTATTGTAAGTCACTGAGATTCTCTGGAATTCTTAGGTTCAGCAGAGATAAAATACCCCTTGGCTACCTTCAACCCAAGGAAGTTGTGAGGATTCATAAGGATAAAAGATAAAAAAACTGGCTATAAAGTAATGATGCTGACTTGCATAAACCAGACACCAAGAAGCCTCATGACTTGATCTTTACATTTCACACGTAGTGTGACTATGATGCAATAAGCATTGTTGAATCGATACACCAGATCTTCTACTTCTTTGGTTTTTTTTGCGCTACGCGGGCCTCTCACTGTTGTGGCCTCTCCCGTTGCGGAGCACAGGCTCCGGACGCGCAGGCTCAGCGGCCATGGCCCACGGACCCCGCCGCTCCGCCGCTCCGCGGCATGTGGGATCTTCCCGGACCGGGTCACGAACCCGCGTCCCCTGCATCGGCAGGCGGACTCTCAAGCACTGCGCCACCAGGGAAGCCCAGATCTGTTTCTTTTTTTTTTTTTTTTTTTCTTCTTGCGTTATGCGGGCCTCTCACTGTTGTGGCCTCTCCCATTTGCAGAGCACAGGCTCCGGACGCGCAGGCTCAGCGGCCATGGCTCACGGGCCCAGCCGCTCCGCGGCATGTGGGATCCTCCCGAAACGGGGCACGAACCCGCGTCTCCTGCATCGGCAGGCGGACTCTCAAGCACTGCGCCACCAGGGAAGCCCCAGATCTGTTTCTTTTGACTGAACTTTGTCAAGCAGTATCCCTTCAACAGAATCCCTTTGGGAGGCAGTGCACTTATTTGAATGATGCTACTGTTGCCCAGAATATGTTTGAACCTCCTTTTGGAGCTAACTTCAGAATCACTTTACAAATCAAACAAGAAAACACATTTAATTATTTTAGAGCCACAGCTCACCTTGTACTCAGAATGATGTTACCTAAGAAGATTGTGCTTTTATTTATCAGGTTTGGCTTTGAATGACTTGGGGGCAGTTTTCAGAAGTTAAACCTATTCTCAAAAGATGGAAATTTACCATCACCAAAGAGAGTTAAAAAAGGGGCAGAGCTGGGGAGAAGAGAGGGACCAGACACTCTCATGCATTGTTTAAGAGTGTAACAATTTACACAGTCTCTCATGCATTGTTTAAGAGTGTAAAAATTTACACAGTCTCTTTGGAGGGCACTTTGGAAATACTCATCAATTATAAATGAACTTAACCTTTGACCTAGCAATTACACTTAGACTTTATCTGATAGATAACACTCATGAAAGCACAGAAAGAATCTTGTACAGATTATTTGTGACAAGAGGAAAAGATTAGAGGAAACAAATATCCAACAATAGGAGACAGGTTAAGTAATTATGGAGCACCCATAAATTAGAATACTATTCCATCATTAGTAAGAATGAGGCAGAATTATATGTGCTGATAGGGAACAATCTCCAAGATATTATATTAAAAAAACTAGGCACAGAAGAGTGTACCACCAGCTTTGTTAAAAAGGATATAAATATATTGACTTCTAAGCTTATAAGAATCTATATAGGGCCTCCCTGGTGGCGCAGTGGTTGAGAGTCCGCCTGCCAATGCAGGGGATACGGGTTCGTGCCCCGGTCCGGGAGGACCCCACATGCCGCGGAGCGGCTGGGCCCGTGAGCCATGGCCGCTGAGCTTGCGCGTCCGGCAACGGGAAAGGCCACGACAAATATCACATGATATCACTTATATGGGGAAAAAAAAAAAAAAAAAAAAAGAATCTATATATATATATATCTTTCTCTCTATCTGTATTATCTCTGGAAGGATTTGAAGAAACAGGTAGCACACTAATTCTAGGGAGGGGAACTAGGAAACCAAAGCAAAGGTCGCGAAAGGGATAATTTTTCATTTTATAATATTTAAATTTTTAAATACACATTTTCACAAAACAAATAGAATAAATGTCAGGCGCAAGGTGATTCTCAAGCAATTCCTATAAGTTTTAAAGAGTGGTAGTACCACGCTTTAAATAAATAAATAATAAGTGTGCTATGAAGAAAGATTTGCCACTTGGAGGGGGCCTAAGATTCATACACTTCTTGAATATATATGTTCTGATGTGTCTGTTAAAGAAATGTTCCACGACTTTAATCTCATTTTACAGACGGATTCCACATTGGCAGGAAGGTGCTAAAGGGAGCAATGTAATGTCTGGACTTTGAGAACTCCACAAGGGCAGGGACCTCACATGTTTATTCACACCTGAGTCTCAGTCAGAGTTATCAAGTTGTAAGCAGTGTAAACCAACTCTAGCTCATTTAAGTAGGAAAGGATATCCAACAGCTCACAGAATTCTGGGAGGGATAGAGAACCAGGCTCAGCACTATGTAGCCAATCACTGAAGAGTGCAAACGCCACTAATGACATTGCTGATTTCAAGATGCCTGAGTTGGGACCACTGTCACACTCACATTGGATTCTGGGTGAAGCTGCAGGTACGTTTCACTTTGCTTCCATCCTATTGGTCAGAAATTAGTCACATGACCAAGAAGGAACTGTATTACTTATGCTGGGTAGCTATGTGCCTACCTAAAACTTTGACACTGTTACAATGAGAGGTAGGGGGAGAATGGATATTGTGAGACAATTAGCGGTCTGTCCCACAGACAATGATTCCATGCTGAACTTAAACACGAGCTGGCAAAAAGGTGGGTTAGAGTCATCTGCATCTGGATCTTGATGTGAAGACATCAGACTGAGTCTGCTTGAATCTATGTTCCTAAGAATTATTTTTTTGTTGAAAATGTAGAAGGCCATTGAAAAATAAGAAAACCATTATGATATATATATTTTTGTTTTTGATTATTTTCTTGTGGTTTTTGCTTAATCACTAAGCATGGATCCATGCATAGGCATCTGAGTTTGCTGGCAGTTGGAATAAGGCAAGTGCTATTATAGTTCTGTCCTACTGGAATGAATATTTTTAGGTTTGACAGTTGATCAGGTTAGAATTTTATCAGATTTGAGCAAGTGAGTTTCCTTTTCTGGGGGGATCACTGGCACCCATCAGAGAGAGTTTTCCATGCTGCAAGACTATTAGTGGAGTAGAGAGACCCCAACTGTTAAACTCCCTGACCTGGGAAGGTTGCTGTTTTTCATTAATGGGGAACTTCCATTTTCTGGAATATGATAAATAGCTAGGTGACATTCTGGTTCATGGGAAACTCAAAGTAGCTGTGTGAATGTGTTTTCTCTTCTGAGTATTTGCATTTTCACCTTTTCTTTTTCCTTGAAGAAAATCATCACTGGATGATCTCCAGGTTCTCTAAAACTTTAATAATATTTTTATCTTTGAGTGTGAGAATTTTTTCACGTATGAAAGCCTGTGTAAATTGAGAAATGGGGAGTGATAAATCCCAGAGGGTGCTGGAACTCCAGTAGAGATACTGGTCTTTCTGATGCTGAACAGTTTAGTCCTGGAAGCAGTCTGTGCCTAGGGTTGGGTATGGATATAGCAAGGATCAAACTGGAAGGTGCCTTATATTAGATAGCCCACCTCCAGAAGGAATTAAAAATAAAAGTTGTAACTTCTCTCAAAGTCAGTGGCACACCCATTTTGTTTGGTTTCAAGAAGCTATAAATCATTTATGCAAATCTGAAAGAGGGGGTGGTCTTAAAAATTCTCATTAGAAAAGAATTAAGAAATTAAGCCAATACTTCTAATACCTTAGTGTGCTAGCCCTTTAAAAGATCTCCAAATATTTACACTGAGAGCTCAACTGTAAATCTATTCTTTAGCTTACAAAAATACATTAAATAGGTTAAACAAAGTGGTCTGTACTTGGGGAAAGCGGCTTTGATCATTTCTAGTGAAGTCTGAGATTTGAAAGTGTTCACATTCTGTTTTAAATGTTTGCCTCCCAAAGGGTCTTATCTGACTCATGCTTGCTTTATTTCTTAATTTTCCCCAAAGTCCTCAGAAAAATTCTGGTTCTCAATAGTGACTGTTCAAGGAACAGCTCTCGCCACTGGGTTTTCCTTCTTTTGCCACTTTGTCTCCTTCCTCTTCCTTTGTTTATTGCGAATGCTGTCTTTTGTGTCTTGCCATTTCTACTGTTTATTTCCTGAGACTGGGTGTGTTTCAGGAATTTACTTCAGTATCCTGTCATCCAGTCTCTCCTTCCAGGGGTGTCACTATGATGATAATTGTGTTACCTGCTTTGGGTAAATGAATTTTTCTTTGTTTTGGGGGGCAGGCATTACAATTACTCATTCAATCTCCTTGTCTGTGTCTATCTTTGTGCTGTACAGAATTGTGATTAAAACAAGGAAATATGTATTGTCACTGAATTTCTCTCTTGGCAAGAGTGACCTTGTATGGTCCCCACAATTAACTAGAGCGAGGATACAGTGTGACTGTAAATGACCAGGCTGAAGTTTAATTGAAATACACAGCTAAAAATGGAGCAGTTTGTCTTTTAGCTGAGCTAAGGCTTTTTTTTTTTTTTTTTTTTTGCGGTACATGGGCCTACTCACTGCTGTGGCCTCTCCCGTTGCGGAGCACAGGCTCCGGACGTGCAGGCTCAGCGGCCATGGCCCACGGGCCCAGCCGCTCCGCGGCATGTGGGATCCCCCCGGACCGGGTCACGAACCCGCGTCCCCTGCATCGGCAGGCGGACTCTCAATCACTGCGCCACTAGGGAAGCCCTGAGCTAAGGCATTTTATGATTCATAGATGGTTGTAAAAGTACAGAGGTACAATAGATAGATACCAGCTGCAAGCCCATTCTTCCCTGTATGTCTAAAGTTCAAGCCTGGCATTACTCTGGGTGAGCTTGTCACCTTTCCACATGCACATGTCCCTTCCCAACTTTTTTCTTTCTGTAGATAACCCTATTAATACCCAACTTACTCAGCCTTAAGATCTCTGGGTCACTTTGGATCTTCTGTTGTTTGTCCTGTAATTGTGGTCACTTGGCCAGGTCTTGTCCACTCCTCTGTTAAAAAATCTGTCTCATCGGGCTTCCCTGGTGGCGCAGTGGTTGAGAGTCCGCCTGCCGATGCAGGGGACATGGGTTCGTGCCCCGGTCCGGGAAGATCCCACATGCCGCGGAGAGGCTGGGCCCGTGAGCCCAGCCCGTGGTTGCTGAGCCTGCGCGTCCAGAGCCTGTGCTCCGCAACGGGAGAGGCCACAGCAGTGAGAGGCCCGCGTACCACAAAAAAAAAAAAAAAAAAAAAAAAAAAATCTGTCTCATCTTGGCAGAGGACTGTGCCTTCCAATCAGTGTCACCTCCACAACCCCGGTTCAAGGGCCAGTGTTGCAGTAACCTTCTGGTTCATCTCTTTGCTTTGGTCCCTATTGCTTCAATCCATCCTGTGTTTAACATTATTAATAGGCTCAGTCCTTGCAATACATTGTTTTCATCAGATTCTATGATCCCTGTTCAAAAACCAAAAAACAAAACAAAACAGAAAAAAACCCCAAAACTTCTCTTGGTTTCTCATAGGAAAAGTGCCAGACTTCTTCATCTAGATTTTAAGGTTTTCTTTAATCTGACTCAAATTTATCTCTTTTTACTCCCCTACATGGATCCAATTTCTAGGAAGGTGATTTCTTTAATCTCTTCTTCTTTCACTCCTGCTTACATTGCCTCGCCCTCATCCTATGCTGTTTTCAAATCTTGCATGTTTCTCAAGGGCACAACTCAAGTCTCACCTCTGGACGAATCCCTCCTTGTCCATTTCTGCCCATACTGACTGGGTCCTTCTCTGAGCTTGGAGGCTCCGGAGGATGTTGGAACTGCCAGAGGCCTGAGCAGCTCCTGAGTCCGTTGGTTCTTTCTGCTGGTCATGTAGTTTATACCCTTAGTACTGTCTCCTCTGCTAGACTCGGGTCCATATCACGGTTTCCCATTCCTGCCACAGTGCCTGGTGCACAGTGCTGGGCACAATGATGAAATGAAAAGAAACTGAGGCCCAGATCCTCGGCAGCAGTCCCGGACCAGGGCTTCAGGAGATTCCCAGTCTATGTTGTTCTCAGCACAGCTCTTGTCTACAGAACTGGGTGGATTTTTTCTCTTGTATGGCTATTTAATAATGGTGAAGTTTAATTCTTCAAGGATCTTGGAAACACCTTTTCAATGCCACTTCTTCTCTGTTCTCACTCTTCAGGGATAAGATCATCTTTTTCTTTTCACTTGTATCCCTCCAAACCCTAAGTCCTCACAGACCAACTGTTGTGAGCTAAACTGGCGGAAAGGTTCCTGAAGGTGTCTGTCCTTCTGTGAGACCACAAGCTTTGGAGGAGAGGACAAACCTTTGCTGAGCGCTGACCCTGGCTGAGCGCTGACCATGGCTGAGCGCTGACCCTGGCTGAGCGCTGACCCTGGCTGAGCGCTGACCCTGGCTGAGCGCTGACCATGGCTGAGCGCTGACCCTGGCTGAGCGCTGACCATGGCTGAGCGCTGACCCTGGCTGAGCGCTGACCCTGGCTGAGTGCTGACCATGGCTGAGCGCTGACCCTGGCTGAGCGCTGACCATGGCTGAGTGCTGACCCTGGCTGAGCGCTGACCATGGCTGAGCGCTGACCCTGGCTGAGCGCTGACCCTGGCTGAGCGCTGACCATGGCTGAGCGCTGACCCTGGCTGAGCGCTGACCATGGCTGAGCGCTGACCCTGGCTGAGCGCTGACCCTGGCTGAGCGCTGACCATGGCTGAGCGCTGACCCTGGCTGAGCGCTGACCATGGCTGAGCGCTGACCCTGGCTGAGCGCTGACCATGGCTGAGCGCTGACCCTGGCTGAGCGCTGACCCTGGCTGAGTGCTGACCATGGCTGAGCGCTGACCCTGGCTGAGCGCTGACCATGGCTGAGTGCTGACCCTGGCTGAGCGCTGACCATGGCTGAGCGCTGACCCTGGCTGAGCGCTGACCCTGGGAATAGTGTTTTTCTTCCACTTCCCATTTCTGGTGCACTTGTAGCTCAAATTTCTGGTTAAAATGGATTTTTGAGTGTTGTCTGATTTATATATCTCTACTGAGAGGACTGGCACTCTCTTTTTCCCAGAAGGTTTGGATTTCATCTGCTGCCTGCCTTCTAGATGGGTTAAATATCCAAGGTGGTCATTAGATTAGAATCCCCTATGTCCTCACTCTGACATTTAAACTTTATGGAATGAAAAGTCGCCTAAGATTTTGGAAATGTGTCATGTTTCAGCTGGTGTGGCTAGGAAGTACCTATTTTATGTATTTTCCTGTAGAAAAGTCATTTTTTCTCCCTGTTGAGCCAGGAGACAAATCAGTGGAGCTCGCATTTAAAACTTTTAGTAGGTAATCACTACCATTTCATATTCAATGCACAACCACAGGGCGCCTGGCACTGCCATGCTGCTGTAAATAAAGGGTCCTTTACAATTGGACCTAAAATATACTTAGCCAAATTACTGGAGTATAACAGCTCCCATCTGTGTGGTATTAGAGCACTTTAAAGTGGCCCAAGTTCTGATTTGTTTGACTTGTTAAAAAAGCACAGAATGGTTTTTACCCTGAGAAGGTGAAAGGGACAGGATCTGAGTCACTCACAAATGATTTCCAGAATCCATTTCAGAAGAGAACCCCATTTAGACTTCACACCCCAATTAACACTCCGAGACCTGTACATTTCCATTGTTACCTTAGAAACTTCTCCTAAATGCCCCTTCCTCTCTGTTCCCACTGCTTTCCCCTTCTAAGCCTTCTTACCAAAACGGCTGCCAGATCCCTCCAATTGCCTTTTCTGATGCCAGCCCCATTCTCCATTCTGTGTAGCATCTCCCTGTCACATTGATCTCTCTTAAACACCTCATTCATCACATCAGTGACAGTGGTTTCTTAGAGAAAGTCAAAATTTTTGGCCTGCTAAAATGGACAAATGTGGCCACTTTCTCTATCCTCAGAGTCAGGGCTTTGTGAGTCTGGTGCATCTTGCTTCCTTCCCAGAAACTCTTGCTGCCTGGTGAACTGGGAAGGGATAATAAAGCAAGAGGTTGAGTTAATGACCTTTCCCTAAAATCTATTAGACCTCTACACATTTCCTCCCTAACGGAATTTAGAAATCATCTTTCCCCACACCTTTCCAGTTCATAAATGAGTGAGCTGAACTCCAGAGCCTGTAGGCACTTGCCCAAGTTCATCTAGCTATTAATGGCAGGATGTCTTGACCCCAAGTCTATCATTTCTCCTCTTATTACTCTTCTGGGCTCTAAAGGCCCTCCATGACCTGATCTCCGGCTAATCTTTGGTTCTTACAACTCTCCAACTCAACCTGCTGTCCTGATCAAGGCAGATTTTTAACTGTGGTGTGAAAGTGAAAATCCTGTGTCTGTGACTATGTTCTTAGCTTTTCTTTTGCCTGCAATACTAGTCCCTCTTCCTTTTTTTTTTTTTTTTTTTTTTTGTTATTGGGGTATAATTGCTTTACAATGGTGTGTTAGTTTCTGCTTTATAACAGAGTGAG
>NW_006771065.1:685145-708899 GCF_000442215.2 Lipotes vexillifer
GAGTGTGGATTTTATAACCAGATATTTAATCATCTGCAATGTGAGTGATCATGGGCAAGGTAGTGTGTTTGTTTCCTCATAGGATGGTTGGATTAACTGAAGCAAAGTGAGAAATGGAGTTGTTTAGCTCTGGACACATAGTAGGACATCAAATGAGGTCTGTTTCTTGCCTTTATTCCCATCTCAGTGTCCACACAGTCCCTGGCGCCTGTTTTGACCATCTTCTCTCTCACCTTCTGAGGATTTCCACAGTCTCACAAATCAGCCCACAGTTATATTTTCTGATGTTTGCTCTTTGTGGTAATTATTAGTATTGTGTACAGTTTACTTCCCCTTCTCTGTAAGGGGGTTATCCATCTCTACCTCATTGCTGTTGGGCTTGATCATGTGACTTGCTTTGGCCAATGGAATGTGAGCACATGTGACAAGTACCATGTTCTCCTTAGAGAAATTGTGTTTCTGCTAGCTCTCTCTCTCATCCCCGCTGCCACAAGACTGGTTTGTTGCACACAGGAGTTGCTTAAGTCCTATAATGAGAAAACATGTGATGCTGCAGGAGTTGACTTAAGACGTGAGCACAAAATAAATGTTTGTTGTGTGTCTAGGAGATTGATGGGATTGTCATCACAGAAGATTTTCTAATCAATTCCTGTTTCCCTGTGGGAGTTCTGTTTCCCAAAGTAGAGTTAAACTTCTTTAGTTCATTAATGCAGGTGTTCAAGAAATTTAACGGATTTTATTTCTATAATAATTCTGCCTCTATGCTGCTGGGTAAGTAAAAAATCCAAACAATTTAATCCTTTCTTGGAATCCCCTCTCCTCAAATACATCCCTAGGATTGTGCTACAGTTATTATAGGACCCCAAGCCCAGGGGTAGTGGGTTTTGTTCAGATGGCCATCATCCCTGTGGATGTGACCTCCTTGGCCATGCTTGGGGTGTGGGAATCTTCAGCAGGGCTACCTAAGATCCAGATGCAACCCATGAACCACTCCTGTCTTTCTGGATCCCTAGGAGTGTTGCCAGTAAGCAAGGCTTAGGTTCCCTCTGTTCTTTTTTTAAATATTGATGTCTGGGTCCAAACACTGGAGATTTTTTTTTTTTTAATTAAGTTATTTATTTTTGGCTGCGTTGGGTCTTCGTTGCTGGGTGTGGGCTTTCTCTAGTTATGAAGAGCAAGGACTACTCTTCGTTGCAGTGTGTGGGCTTCTCATTGCGGTGGCTTCTCTTGCTGCAGAGCATGGGCTCCAGTAGTTGCAGCACGCAGGCTCAGTAGTTGTGGTGCGTGGGCTTAGTTGCTCTGCAGCATGTGGGATCTTCCCGGACCAGGGATCGAACCCATGTCCCCTGCGTTGGCAGGCAGATTCTTAACCACTGCGCCACCAGGGAAGTCCGGTCCCCTCTGTTCTTGAGACACATCAACCCTCTCCTTCTCTTCTCTCTCCCCCTAATCCAGAAGCACGTCTTTCTAATCTTGGGGAAATCCTTCCTCTTTCAAAATTTGGCAAGAAACTCTGTCTTTGCTCTCAGATTTTCTTCCCATAAAAATCGCAAAGCCTTGTAAGCTTCTGTTTCCTGGCTGTAAGCCTACCTGCCCTGAGGCAAGGAGCATAGGGCTGACTGTACCTATTTGACTGCAGTGGAAGGAAAAGGGAAAAGTCAGGGACAAAAATAAATTAGTATTTCGAATTATTATGTAGCCACATTTCCCATTTAGGGCAGGGTTTCTCAACCTCAGTACTACTGGTGCTTGCAGCTGGATAAACCTTTGTGTGGTGACTCTCTTGTGCACTGTAGATGCCAGTAGCAATTCCCATCACCTCCACTGCTGTGACAACCCAAAATGTCTCTAGACATTGCTAAATATTCTGGGGGGCAAAACTGTACTCAGTTGATAACCACTGATTTGATGTATGAACTGAGTTATAACCTTTGCTTTCCCCAAGACTTAGCAGAGTATTTAACCCATAAGGAGGTACTCAACAGATATTTTCTGATTGAAGGAATTAAAGTAGTGCGTTTTATTTCTATTTTGGCTGGGGGGCTGTAGTTCATTTTAAATGGGAAAGGGAAGGAAAACAAATGAATTTGTCTTAAAAACATTTCCCTTTCCCTGCCCTTTTGCAGGTATGCAATCTCTATGGGTGAATGCTCAAACTAATTATTGTTACTGAGGGATTCTAATGAAATGCTGAATTCAGTCACTCAACCAGTGTGGTAATTAACAAAAGGTTGTTTGGGGAAGAACATTTATGAAAAGGAACTACAAAATAAATACTTTACAAACCAAAGAATAGAATTCCTGGGAAAGCGTGAGTCAATCATAGGGCTCTGCCAACATCACAGTCCCAGAGTTTGCTGCTTGAGGGATTTGTGAGAGTGAAGGATGAAAAGGTGAATTGAAATCCCACGTGCAAATAAAGCTGTATATGCTGTTGTGGCTCCAGTGCGTCTGAAGACCTTTTAAAATGACCGGAGCATTAGCAGGATGAGGATTCCATATTGGGCAAGAGAAGAGATTCTATATTCTTTGAATAGGAGAGTCGAGTCTTGTATGTGTGTGTATGTCAGAGTTGAGGAAGGCATTACAGAAAAATTGTTATTTATGTTTTATAGGAAATTAATCCCACCTCTTGTCTTGGACACAACAGCAACCCAATTATGAAGGCAGAAAGACTAGTGAGGGATTAGCATTACTCATGTTCTGTGCTGCTTATCGCCTGGTTATAGTGAACGAGGTGCTTTTATCTTCAGGCACACAACAGATCGTCTGTCATCCCGGATTTCTGGAACTTTATATATGCAAACACTTGGCAGAGCTGGGATCTTTGCAACCTTTCTTAATAATAACAGACTGCCATTCAGCACCTGGGGTACAATTTAGTGGGTACATCTCATTTTGGCATATGTGTGAAAAGGAAAACCTCGTGTGGTAGGATTGCTTTACCAATATGATATTTCAGAAATTGCTGAGATTTAAATTACCATGGGGCTGTATTATTAAAGTGAGAGATTTATTCAGTTTACACTATAAATCCCTGGAGAGATAAATGTGCTTATATTATAGGTAAAATCAGAAAGCTAAATAGCAAGTCTGGACACGATTTTCTTTTATGTGGTATTTTAGTTATATGACGATTTTTTTTTAAGGACAAGAGCAGATGGAGGCGTGTGTAATCAGAATGTGAAAAATTAGGCTCAGAGGGAACCAAGAATTTGAAAAGAAGTTTATTTTTTAGATACTAAGCTATAACTACTGACCTTAGAATAGCCTATTTTTTTTAAGTAAAACATTTTTTTAAAAGACTGTACCAAGTGTGTTATGATTTCTCCTCCTTTCCAACTCTCACTGCCAACTCTAAGAGTTTTCAGACTTACCTGTCCTACAGTTATCTTTCTCACTACCCTGAAAGCATCCCTTACTTTCTCTTTCCTAGTTGTATCCATCACTTTCTAAAGATCAACCCCCAGACTCCCCTTGTTCCCAAGTCTTCCTTAATTTACACTAATCAGATACTGATGACTTTCTTGCTGGTGTGGCCTCCATACTTAATTTCAGAATTTTCTCCTGGAACAGGGTTATATCAGTGTATTTCAAAATGTGTTGTAGGGAATACGCTTTATGGGATGTTAATGTTCATAGGCGTCACATGACAAAAGGTGCCCATGTTGAAATAAGTTGGAAATCCTGTGTAGACAAAGTTTTGTCCCCTTATCCCCCGACTTCCTCACCAGAACTTCTCAGTGATGTGAATCTCCAAGATGGGAAAATAATACATGGCATTTCCACACATTGCTCATAGATTTTTTTTTCTTGTAACAACTATTAACATCCCACGGAATTAGCATTCCATAGAACAGAATTGCCTTTGGGAATGCTAAGTTAGACTCTATGACTAGATGGTGCTAACTGTGCACATACTGGGATGAAGGGGGGCAACTGAGTTCAGAGGTGAAGAATACAAGCGTTAGTTGGAAGTCAGTAGGGGAGCACTTCCACGAAGGTACCAGCCACGGGAGATCCAGACCAAATGGTCCATAAATCTGACCCAGTTCCAGGTAGGCACTGAGAATCTAGAGGACAGGGTGACACAACCAGGGGCTTGTGGAACAGAGAAATGGCTTTGAAAGTGCTGTGCTAAAATTGTCAGAAAGTCAAGAAGGGAAAGAAATGGAAATGAGCATGAATATTCATAAATGCATAAATTCATCAGATATTTACTATGTATTAGAGCTAGGGTTTGCAGGAATGAAGTCACCAAGTAGAGAGCCTCCCAGCTAGCTTGTTATTCAGATGGAGTGGAGAGGAAGAAGAATGGAGAAAACCAGATACTCAAGACATCTGTGCAGGTGTTCAAAAGCATGGGTGGGGGTGGTCTGCAGAGGTGGACTGCTCAGGAGCACACTGGCGCTTCTGCCTTGGGGCCAGGGGCATTCTCTGTAATTTCCAAACCCCATTACTTAGAAGGACTTGGGTGGTTAACATACAGCCTGGTGACTTCGTAAGAGCACAACCAGGTGGAGTCAACCAGAGGCTGACATAGCTATCCATGCCAGGATGGAAACAGAGAGCAAACTCCTTCCTCCTAATGACTTGCGTTTCAAGAGCAGAGAGCCCCATTGTGGGAGGTGAACTCTCCTTCCAATTTCCTCTCGTTTGAGAAGCACCTACCACATTTCTACAACCATTTGTCTCTTCTATCTCCTTCTTGAATTAACTCCCACTCACGTTCTTTTATTTCCAATCACTGTTCAAAGACAGGCATATTGAAGTAGGTAAAAAAATAATAAGGCAATGTGAGCCCTCTGGAACAGTTCCTTATTCTTCCTGCCAAGAATGTCCTATGTCCACAGCAGGATGTTCAGTTAGCAAATCCATGAATCAGGATTTTAATTATACATTTATCTGGAAAGAAAGTGCTAGCTTCCCTTCTACCCTATACCTTACTTGTGGGAGTCACAGCGTGACATTGACTGAACCTGGATCCCTGTAAAGAAATGTGAGATGGTGAAATGCAAAAGTGTTGGTGGAAATTCTTTATTTTTTGTTCACGGTCGTTTCTGTATTTAGCAAGTAGCAAGAATTCTTGGTTGTATGAAAAAAATTAGAATTGGCTCTAGAAGGTTAAGAAGTATCCTAATTAAGAAATTTGCTAATTGTTATTCCCTGCTGTGTCTATAGACATATTTGGTTTTAAGTCATGACTAAGCATCTGAATGGTTTACTTACTTGAACATGTTCTCTGTTGTTATCCTGCCTTCTCAGCTGAATGATATGCTCTTTATGCCTGGGGGTGTTCTTCCTTCTTCCCCTATTCCTCCTCTTCCTCTTTCTCTCTGCTCCCTCCTCAGCCCCCTCCTTCCTTCCTGATGCTTCTTCTTTCCACAGCAGCTCTTGAACCTAGAGGCCCCCAAATGCTCATTGAGTGCCTTCCATTAATATCTATAAGGGAAAATTGCTTTCATTGCCTCTATGGTTAGATACACCCTAACCTGCGTAGGAGGGTTGGTAAAAGAACTAGATATTGGTGTAATCCTCTCTGGCCCATCCTCTCTGAAGGCTGTGGCCCACACTGTCAAGAGTAAGAAAAGAGAAACACCATTTGTCAGACATTTTGTTGACCACATGAGCTCAATCAACTCTCAGAAGCTAGAGGCAGTTCAGAGAGAGAAAGATCTAAGCACCAGACTTACAGTAATTCCCCAGATCCTTTCCAAAAGCCAACAGATCCATTCTTCTCATGAAATTGCTGGACTATATTCACCGTCCAGACATTCATTGTATATATGGCAACCCTGACCCTTGGTCCTGTTTTGGTCTAATCTTGCTTTTAAAGAGTCTGAAACCATGATCAGACTCCTTGGCTCCCCATGCCAAATCTAAAAAGTATTAAATTATTGATTTTATATATCAGATGGGGGACACATATTCTTTTCCTTTTCCCCCTTATCCCTGTTGACAGAGGGAATTTAACTGGGCTCAAGCTTTACAGGCATATTTGACCTAGGGAAGAAAAGGAACAAAGGAAAGCCATTAAGGGATGTCTGGTCACTCCAAGTCATCTGCCTGAAGTTGTTTCCTAGCAGTGAATGGGAAGAAGACCAAAGAGTGAACATTTTCTGCCCCCTCTGCGTTCACTGCTAATTTATCTTAACATGACGTGTAATAACACACGTCTACAGTGGCTAACCATACCTAAGATAGAAGAGAATTTGTGGGCCAGTGAGGAATGAGAACTATCTCTTAAAAAGTGTGAGTCTGAGGTGTTTAAACAGGAAATAGAAAAAGATGTAGGAATCATAATGTAATTCTCCTAGATGCAGTACTGGGCTAAGATTTAATCAAGACATTGTGAATTTTTCGGTTATTTCTGCTAAAGGCTATTCAACTTAGGCTTACAGGAATAAATACTAAGAAGGATAAAGAGAGCTTTAGAGTTGGCTGAAGAGCTTATCTTTAATTTTTTCCCCTTGTGTACCTCTAAAGAATTTTGAAAAACAAAATATTCCTTCCCACAGTTTTAAGTTAATTTCTAAAAATTTTAACATAAATTTGAGTCAATGAAAAGATGTACTTTACCACATGTGAATGTGGACTTTTCAAAATAAGACTGTTACATTCTTCTTATTTTACTGCATTTCCCTTCGACTCTCTGAGAGTCTAAAGACCATAGCAATTTACACTGAAGTTGGATTTAGCTTATGTATTTCTCTAACCATAAGTCTCAAAGTGTTAACGTTTTTTCTGTGTAGAGTTATTATTAGTATTATTTTTGGCTGTGCTGCGCAGCATGTGGGATTGTAGTTTCCCGACCAGGGATCGAACCAGAGATCCCTGCATTGGAAGTGTAGAGCCGTAACTGCTGGACTACCAGGGAAGTCCTGTACAGGGTTATTATTACAGGTTGGGATAATTATTAAATAAAAAATTAATTGGAGGGCTTCCCTGGTGGCGCAGTGGTTGAGAGTCCGCCTGCCGATGCCGGGGACACGGGTTCGTGCCCCGGTCCGGGAGGATCCCACATGCCGCGGAGCAGCTGGGCCCGTGAGCCATGGCCGCTGAGCCTGCGCGTCCGGAGCCTGCGCTCCGCAACGGGAGAAGCCACAAAAGTGAGAGACCTACGTACCGCAAAAAAAAAAAAAAAAAAAAAAAAAAATTAATTGGAAATGCATCACGTAATGAGACAGAAATTTAAAAAATTAGTTCTCGTATCTGTGGATGAATTTTGCTAGAATGAAGCAGAGTTAACATCAGTATAAAATCTGTTTTCATTTTTTATATTTGTAAGCATTTGAAACCTTGCTCATTAGAGAAGAAATGGAAAGCTGGTTATTTTTGTGTCAGTTGATTCTTTGGACTCCTTTCAAGTTAAATGCCAAAGAAAAATCAACTAGTGCTCTTTCATTAGAATAGGGGAAAAAAGTTTTTATCAGTGAGTTGTTTGACTTGGTCTTTATTTAACCAGCTTAAAAACAGGAAGTTGGAAATCATCTGATTTATAAAAGGATACATAGCTCAGTTAGAAAGTGACTTTCTCAGCAGTGTTTTGAATTGTCTCTTTGTTGCCTGAGGTTTCTACATTGCAGGGCAATGCACTGATGTGAGATCTAGCTGGGGAAGGTCTGCCTTTCTTTCATAGACTAGGAAAGGGCTCACCTGAAAGGGGAGGAGGGAACGGAGAGTCAGCATGGTGCCGTGAGGACATTTGTTCTCAGGAAGATCACTTTTAGACATTTGAGGATCCTGAAATGGGCTCCTCTAAGGACCGCCTGAGAGCTTAAGGGAAAGCTTTTGCACACTCCTACCCCAGTTAGAAGACCACTCACTTAGGAATGTGAATGAAAAATATTGCCTGCCATATCAGTTAACAAAGAATGTTGCAGCCATCAAGCAACCCCACAGCCTCCCTCCCCCTCCCCCAAGGTGAGCCCTGCGGGAGCTCAGGATGCAAACATAATGCCCACCAGAGAATCATCTGCCCCTGTAGCCATCCCCACACTGTCCCCCGCCCCCCACCCCCCAAAGCTGTACTCTGAGGAAACTCATGAGAAAACACAGGTTACTGGCCCCAGATAGCTGAGGTGGATATCAAAGGAATGATTTCAGTGAGCCCAGACTCTTGCATGTTCCCATACGTGGAAAAGCACTAAATTCCTTAACTTGAGATGTCTGGTTTTCTTTTAACGGTGATATTTTGATGTTCCAACTACCTGGGTTTTGTTGCAAAAACTCCTATATATCCTGGCTCCCCACCTTGCCTCTTCTGAGCTAGCAGTCTCTCAGAGTAATCTGAGATACTGTGTCCTGGGCTTAAGTCCTCAGATTTGTCCACTGAATTAAACATAACTTTCAACTTTTAGGTTGTGCATTTTTCTTAGTTGACAGGAACAATGTAGATATGCTTACACTATTGGAAATGGGCCCTTTTGGAATAAAACCTTAAGGATTTGGAGTTGTTTAACGTGTGAGAAAAGCAAGAGAATGGAAAGGAATGGAAAAGGATATAGTCCAATGGGTAGTGAGCAGTTACTCTTCATTTTATTGAAAACATAATAAGAATCAATATAATGAATTTAGACCAGAGTCCAAAAGGGTTCTACCATTGGGATGTATCATTAATCCTTTTTTCTTGAGAGATGTTTAAGAAAGTTATAATAATAAAATTTTCAAGCTTTGGGAGAATGCTAGTAACATATTTCCTTTGATCAAGGATGGTCCAGGATAAAAGGCACAAATAGAGTGAAAATTGTTTTCAATAAATTTTACTTGATTTGACTTTATGGGGGAGGAGTTACTAATTGATTATAGCAGTATATTGGGCTCTGTTTTCAGATAAAGTTCTGCTTTGGTTACTTACTAGCTGTGTAACCCTAGCAGATTTATTAATTGTCTCCAAGCCTCAGTTTCCTTATCTGTAAAGCAAGACCTACTTCATACGAGAGTGAGGATTAAATGAGATAATATGAAATAATTAAATGTAAACTAATGTTTTGCATGCTCCTGGCACATACTAATTGCTCAGTAAACAATAACTAGTAGCCAAAAACTGGAAGGAATTTCAGTAAAAAAGCCTTATTCATTAGAGGTTGTATGAAGAAATCTTGGACTTTTGACAGTCTCTTAATTTTCCAGTTTTTATTCAGCTGTCAGTTACCTGGTAACTTCTCTATGAATAGGTGTGGATGTCAGGGTCCCCGATATGAGAAGCAGTGCTGAAATGCATGATAACAATTAGTGAATCTTCAGTGAATTCATGAATAAATTTAAAATATTTATTTTATAACTAGTACTCATAGAAAATGTTTTATTAAGAAATAAAAAATTTGAGGAACCTTCTTGTGCTATGACCAAAGATGAATTCATTTTTAACCAAGAAAATTACATTTAATCATTGAGGGAATATTTATCAGAAAATATCTGGTACTGAAATTGTGACATCCTTCTCAGATGTTTCATATACCACTTCTTGGCTCTCCAATACTATGATTTTTTTTTAGCATCAGTTTGCCTTCACCAGACTGTAAGTTCTAAGAATGTATGTTCTGCTGTAACCACAAAACATTTTAATGTAATTTGAATAAATAAAAATTGATTAAATGAAAAAAAGAATTAGTGAATCTTTCAGTCCCTTGGATGTAGTGAAGGCAATAACAGCATGGAGAGGATTGAGAGTCTCTGGTTCTCACCCTTGGTACAGTCACTAACCAGCAATGGTCATGGGCAGATGATTGGATGGCAGTGCCATTTGCTAAGAAATGAGGCTGTTGGTCAAACCTGTGTGCAAAGGGCATGTGGTTAGTGTAAATGGGTGAGGTTGCAGGAGTGTAATACAATAGATGCAAAATTACCTGGATTGTGGTCAAAGGTGATACCTGCCCTATTACACAGCCTTTACAAAGCCTGGTCTGGCTTTGCAGAGCAGCCAAGCAAAAGTCCCTGTGGGAGAGGCGTACTGAGCAGGACTTCCAATATATGCTCTCAGGAGTAGAAGGGTCTTAAAGCTCCCTTTCAGCTCCGTAAATCTTATTCCTTGGATACATTTCATCCCTTAAAAAAGAAAACCAATTGAATTTGATGTCCTCCTGAATTTTTAGTTATCAATACTTGCAAGGAGATCCTTTCATATAATAGACCAAATAATGCAAAGAAGAAAAAAAATGCAAATATAAGAACATAAAAAGATGTGTCAGCAAAAGAATAAAAATTATGTTGGCAGCTTTCTTTTTCCTTTTAGGAAAAGAGGAAATTTTCTGAAAGATGAAAATGGTTGGTGATATGAAGTCAACGTTTAATAAAATGAATATAGGCAGAAGTTCCTTTCAGCACTGTCAGATTCTGATGAAAACATATTTAAGAATAGATGTGATTTCTCAGCCTGCAAATTTATATTTGTCAAAGGAGCACTTCTGTGAGGATTCCAGAGGTACTCTGATCTTATAGGCCTCCCTTGTCTTTTCTTAGAATAAGTCCTCAAACTGAAGTAGGAACTGCTAATTAGCAGACACAAATCTTCACCTTGTAACACTACTTAAATCTTCAAAAGAATAAACTCGAGCTTGTGAAGACTGCAGAGCAAAGGTAATTGCCCAGTTTCCTTAAAAAAAAAAAAAAAGTGAAAAGTGGCTTATGGTTAACTTTCTATTTCCTGGGAAATCCTACAGTAGGACTCTTGAAGTGGCCACCTTCCCTTTGAAGAGAGAGGTAGATAAGATTGATGGTCTGGTCATTTTCAGGATGTTCCACTTGATAATTTAGAATACTTGCAAAAGCATCATAGCTTATCTAAATACCACTTTAGAAATTTCCACTTCCTCTCACGAGGGCAAGAGAGGCAAAGATGTGCTCATTATCACAATACCTGGCTTCTGACAATTAGCCATATTCCAGAAGCATCATCAGAAGTCAGGGTAAGCCTTGCTGCAGGGCAAGTTGGGGGTTCCACACACCTAATTAGCCAGGATCAAATTATTCAGCATCAAGTGGGAAAACAGTTAGGACTTCCAATTATAATTCAGAAATGTTTTCTGTTTTGCATTGCAATGAAAATAACAGTCTGGAGTGAAAGAATCAGATAAGGCACTGTTACAGGAAATGCTGAGGGAACAATTACCAAGAAGTGAAATTAGAAAGCTGTAAATTGATGGGTGAAACCTGACTGGAATAAACAGAGCCTTCCTCTCAATACATGGTTCTCATGAAGACAATGACATCTTTAGCCTTGTAGGTCATGAACATTCCAGGAATGGTCCAGTTTTTATAAGACTGGTTTAATCATGAGTGGGGTGGGGTCAGGCATTAAATTCTCACTTGATATTACACTTTGAATCTCCAGTGAGACTTAACCAGGTATGCAGGGTAGAAGATTGTTCCTGGCAAAGCGTATTGTATTTTAATAAATGGCAGTGATGTATTTATTAAACTAAGGAGATTTCAGTTGAAGCCAACTCGTGATTGTAGTTGATAATGGAAGCGTGTCCTTTCTTAATTGGTAGAAGGATTAATGATTCTCTTCACGTTGGCTCAGGTTATTCATTTATGACAGACATGTTTAACAATGCATATAAAAATCCTTCCTTTCTGGGCGATGGGAAGGAGGAGGCAAGAAAGCCCATGACAGTTCAGAGTTTTAGAACTGGCATCTGGAGTTATCAAGCCAATCTTTAGACTTAATTCAATTGTTTGCTATCCAGATAGAGCAACTTGGTGACAGAGAAATGATATTGTACTTAAATGATTAAGCACTTAGAAAATGCTTAAAAATGTTGTCTGTATCTTAAGCCAAAATGTCCAGAATTGTGTATTGAAGGCTTCTCTTTACATAATTATATTTGAATGTATTTATCATAACTTATGTAATTGTATAATGAAGGGCTATTTTGAGTGGACTCTGCAGCCAAGGGCGTTTAACTGGTCAGACATCCTCATACAGGGTGATAGAGAATGCTTATAATGCTTTGGTCTGTGTTAAGAACACTCTCACACATACTGACTCATTTAGAGGTACTCAGTA
The DNA here is from genome assembly GCF_000442215.2 of Lipotes vexillifer. Classification (NCBI taxonomy): domain Eukaryota; kingdom Metazoa; phylum Chordata; class Mammalia; order Artiodactyla; family Lipotidae; genus Lipotes; species Lipotes vexillifer. The sequence goes on from NW_006771065.1 coordinate 697,156, forward strand.
TTTCTAAAGGGTAATAATGTATTAGCTTCACATTTCTGCTGTATCATTGCTACAAATCCAGTGGCTCAAAACAACAAACATTTATTATCTCGCAGTTCTGTAAGTCAGAATTCCAAAATGGGTCTCCCTGGGTTAAAAATCAAAGCGTTAGGCACAGCCACCTTCTTCTGGAGGCTCTAAGAGAGAATCCATTTCCTTGCCGTTTCCCGCTTCTAGAAGATTCCTGCATTCCTTCAAAGCCAGCAGTCAGTAGAGTGTTGTTTCACACCGTATCACTTGGAGAATGACTCTTGTATCTCTCTTTTCCAAATTTAAGGACTCTTGTCATTACCTAGGGCCCACCCAGCTAGTCCAGGATAATCTCCCTATTTTAAGGTCATCTGATTAGCAACCTTAATTCCATCTGCAACCTTAATTCCCCCTTGCTATGTAACGTACCCGTATTTACAGGTTCCAGGGATTAGGATGTAGGCATACTTGGAGGGGGGGCATAATTCTGCCTTCCACAGTAAGTATTATTATTACCTATTTTACAGGTGATAAAATGCAGAGAAGTTAAGTAATTTGCAAAAAGTTATATAGCTAGGAAGGATAGGGGAAGATTTTGAACCTGACCCTAAAGTCCATTCTTTTAATCACTCTACTATACTATCTCTACTGGTATTTTACCAGCAGGAGATTGGATCATCCAAGTTCAACAATATCAACATGCCCCTTAGCTAGAACCTGCACATGCTTCACATAGTGGCTGTGGGTCCCTGACCTAGAGGAGTAACTAGGATGACTGTATCTCTTTCAGGATAGTACTTGCTGGCTTTGATCTTTTGTAGTCCTAACCTGCGTAAGACAAGGTAGTTGCGTTTTCCTACCTTATTAACATACATTAAAAATAGTAAATTTATTTTTTTATTTTATTTAGTTTTGGCTGCGTTGGGTCTTTGTTGCTGTGCACGGGCTTTCTCTAGTTGTGGTGAGCGGGGGCTACTCTTTGTTGCAGTGTGCTGGCTCTAGGCATGCGGGCTTCAGTAGTCGTGGCGTGCGAGCTCAGTAGTTGTGGCTTGTGGGCTCTAGAGTGCAGGCTCAGTAGTTGTGCAGCAGTTGCTCTGCGGCCTGTGGGATCTTCCCGGACCAGGGCTCGAGCCCGTGTCCCCTGCATTGGCAGGCAGATTAACCACTGTGCCACCAGGGAAGCCCAACATACATTTATCAAATCCTTTTTGAGGGTTTATCAGACTTCATGGTTGGCTCTGAGGAACCCAGGTTAGTAAAATATTGCTCCTGCCTTCAAAGAGTTCACAGTCACTGGCAGAAAGAGACAAAGGAACAGTTACAAGGAAGTGTGGTAAGTGCTATTACAGAATAGTGTACAAGATTGAGTTCTATTAATTCTGGCTTCAAAGCATATCTTGACTCTATTTCTTCCCCATGGCCATCCCATAGTCCAAGCCACCACTGTCTCTGTTACCTGGACAATAGTTTCCTCATTTGTCTCTCTGCTTCCCCTTTTGAATTCCTACAAGATACCCTCCAAAGATCAATTAATTATCTAGAAAATGCAAATTAGATCTTATATCACCCCTGCTTAAAACCCTCCAGGAGCTTCCACTGTACTTAATATACACTAAACTCTGTAACAAGTTCTGAAACCCCTTACAGGGGCTGACCCTTGTTCCTCTCTGTAAACATGTCTCCTACTCCCCTCCATCTTGCTCACTGTTCTCTCACCAACCTACCTTCTTAAAATGTTAATACGCCAAGTTCTTTTCAGCCTGGCCCTTGCACATGCTGTGTCCTCTGCTTGGTGTGCTCTCCCTTCTTGCTCTTCACATGATGGTTCCTATTCCTCTTTCAGGTCTCAGCTGACCTGACCACTTAAATAGGTGCCTGCTCTCCTCATTGTTTCTTCCACAGCCCTCTGTTTTTTTCCTAAGAATTTGTACTGTCTATAAGTCTCCTGAAGGCAGCAACCATATCTAGAGTCCTGCACAGTGCCTGGCACACATGGTACCTGCACAGGTACACAATGAGCATTAAAATAAAATCCCAAGTAGCAGAAAAGGAAGCAATTAATTCAGTCAAAAGAGATAATACTAGTACCTTCCCCTAGGGTTGTAGTGGGGGCTAGAGGAGAGTTGGGCGAAAGGAGGGAATTCACGATGCACTTAGTATGGCATCTGGAGTAGATGGAGTGTTAGCTACTGTTACTTTCATAAATGGATCAGGCTGTGTTTAAATGCAAACTTCTATACTTATTTTTCTTTTTCAAGGGCATTTTAGTTTTTTAAGAGTGAGAATAAATGGAGGCTTTGTCTCCACTAAAGCTGTATTTCACCCCACTTTTAGGTCTTTGTGTTAAAGAGCTTCGCCAGAGGACTTTCCCTTCCTCCTTACATTGAGGGCAGCTTTCTCTCTGGTTCCTGTTCCATCTTTCCCCTAAGAACTGTCTGCCCTAATTGGACACAGACCAATGCTTACTTAGCTTTAATAACAATTCTGCTTGTTAATAAACAGAATTAATCTTGATTAAGCCAATTTATTCAAATAATATTCTGTTCTGATTCCTTGGGGGTCTGTTTCCTTAGGCCTTTATGCTTCTGTTCTAAATTCACAATTTTTTTTTTTTTTTCTCTCTGAGGGCATTTCATTCCTTACTTCATTCTCAAAGTAAACATGTTTAACCTGTAAAAAAAAGAGCTTATGGGGGCATCCCTGGTGGCGCAGTGGTTAAGAGTCCGCCTGCCGATGCAGGGGACACGGGTTCATGTCCCGGTCCAGGAAGGTCCCACATGCCGTGGAGCGGCGGGGCCCGTGAGCCATGGCCACGGAGCCTGCGTGTCCGGAGCCTGTGCTCCGCAACGGGAGAGGCCACAACAGTGAGAGGCCCGCATACCGCAAAAAAAAAAAAAAAAAAAAAAAAAAAGAGGTTATGGTTGGAAATAAATGGGAGGCAAAACTCCCCTGACTTTGTTCCCTTGAATCCGGCTGGTTGTATTTCCTTTTGCTTGTTATTTGAACTAAGAGGTGTATTAATGGCAAAGGCAGATTTGTTTCCTTGCTTGGAGGTGGTTAGTCAGCTCAGAACAGGCCTGGTTGGTTTGTTTTTACTGCCAGATGGCCCGGGCTCACCAATCCACCGTCAAAACAGGGCTCATAGGTCATCATTTCCCTGCTGGAGTCAATGGGGATCAATTTTCCAGCCTCTAGAAGCAGCTTCCACAAATCTCTGAAAGCCATTTGCAGAAAAAACTGTCCGGCCTGATTCAATCAGCCTGCTTCCAAAGTTTATCATCTGTCTTGACCCCTGATGTCACTCTTGTTCATAGTCTGAGCTGCTCTGGCTGGTCCCCTGCCTGAAGAACATTTTTTGGAGATGTTCTCCCACCTGGAAGGACTGGAAGGCACTAAACCTTTTACATTATCTTCCCTAGTCCCCACATAATGAAACATGTGGTTTCAATAGGCATATAGTCTGAGGTTATTGGTAGACTTTTTCTTTTGCTGCACTGATATATATATATATAGGACTTAACCATAAGGCATTGCCCTTGTTAAGCATGACACCTAAAAAAGAAGGTTTCTGTTGGAGAAGTAACTGTAAATGGTCATGGATTGCCCACTCTTTAGAGGAGTCATTTATTCAGGTCTGATATTTTGTTTTAATTCTTAAGAGGAAGCAGTTATTTCAGGAGGAGTTGTTATTCTGCATAGTAGGTCTAATGTAAGCTCTCTCACGTGCATTTAGTTCTTCTCAACCAAGATTCCGCAAAGGAATTATGCCCTAATGTGTTAAGGAATCCAGTGGATATAATGAATTAACTTCTTGCCTATGTCTCTAGAATGGTACTAGCCTTGTTCCATTCTTGGAAGAATTGAGGAAAAAGTTACATACCAATCATATTCTGTAGGATTCAGTTCTCTAGTGGAACTCTGATTGAGAAAAACAGTAGGGAATCTAGTGTCTACTTTAGAATCAAGTTTTCCTAGAATCAACTCTTTGTGTAGTTCTCAAAGGCTTGTGTTAGAGAGGAAGCCTCTATGCTTGTACTCAAGGCAACTTCAGTTGTTTCTCTTGGATTCAGGGCAGTCTCTGGTCTTTATTTCCTCTTAGCATAAATACAATACACTCACACTGTAAGTTCTTGTTCTAGTCTTTGTTCTGTGAGTTGCTACTTCTCTGACATTTTCTAATCCCTCCTAGTCCACATTAGGAATAATAATATGAATCCTTCTATCTCAAAGGTGGATCAAAGAAGAAAATACCCTTGAAAGTACTTCATAAAATATAAAGCCCTATAGCTATTGTAATGATTCAGGCAGCTAGAACTGTAGGAATGGGCAATGGACTTAGATGGATCCACAAAAACATGGAGTTCAAGTCCAGATGGACATAGCAGGTTATACACCCAATTTAGACAGCCAGAAAAGTTGGCACAAAGCATCAGTGATCAGGACACTTGATACTGAAGAATGGGGTTCCATCAGCCATCTTGAAGAGGTGGTACACGGAGCAGAGGTACTGCATCTGAGAAAAGATGGGTGATGGCACCCAGCTGTAGTGAGGGGAAGTCCTGTCAGCCTGAGGAAAACAATAGGGGGACTCCTTTTGGCCAACCTGTGTTATGTTAGTAAAATTCACTAGTGGAGCAAGTGCAAAAGTAGAGCATTGAAGCTATTTAAATTAGCATATGCCTGAGTATATTAGGAGCCAAAGAACCAAGCTATATGCTCAATTCAACTTTTACTTAAGGGATGTATATGGAAATCATCTCAAATTGATGATTGTCTTAGATTCTGACATATAGGAATTTACTATCAAGGAGGACAAACAGCAAATGTATATAAAAAACTATATGTCACAAGTTGAAATATAATGATAAAAGTAATACTTAAAATTATCGAGCACATGTTATATGTTAGGTAGCATTTTAAGCACTATTCTTATTTAATCCCTGCAACAACTTAATAAGAAAGGTATCGATTTTATCTTCTCCATATTACAGTAGGGAAATTGAACCCTAGAAAGTGTAAGTGACTTGCCCAAGGTGACTCAGGCAGTGATTGGCGTAGCCATGTTTTGACTCCAGAGTGAATATTCCTGTCATCTATTCTAGGCTGCTTTAAGGCAGATGTTAATAAAGTGCTTGTCAGTAGAATGACCTTAAAGAGCTAGGATGGCAAAGCCAGATAAGGCCATGAGAAATAACCAGAATTTAATTGGACATCATTTTAATATATTTATGAGTTATAAGGTCCTATCAGTTGTGGAGAATATGAAAAATTGCAGGATTCTGTCATATGCAAAGATAGTTGTAACTAGATGGAATGATATTTAAAATCTTAAGAGGCAAAGAAATTCAAAATCCAAACAAGTAACGTGGTAGCCTGAGTTGGTTATGAAGCACTCAAGATTCACTTCTCTTGCTTTGAAGCTCCCATTATGAACTGTAAATAGGACTCAGTAGACCACACGAGGAATTCATTGAGCATTGAAAAAAAATAAAATAAGCTTGAAGAAAAAAGGATAAAGAACTAGAGATGAGTTGAATAAATGTTGCAAACATTATGAGTTTGAGATATCTGTTGAATTTAACATTTTATTTCAGGGAACAGAGTGTAATTAAACCAAATAGTTTAAGGACTATGAATAGTTTGGGGTAATCTTTATTTATGAGCATTTAATGCATTAATTTATTTACCTACTTCACGTCTTTACTTAATTGTCACCTTTCTAGTGAGTCTTTCTTAGCCACCCAATTAAAACTGTACACTCCTTCCCAGCATCACATAATACATGGGACTCCTTATCCACCCTCTCTGCTGTATTTTTATTCATAGCACTTATCATCTTATAATATTCTTTTTTAAATTAAAGTATAGTTGATTTACAGTGTTTCAGGTGTGCAGCAAAGTGATTCAGTCATCTATCTAACTAGTCTTTTTTCAGATTCTTTTTCATTGTAGGATATTACAAGATATTGAATATAGTTCCCTGTGCTATACAGTAGGTCCTGTTGTTTATCTATTTTACATATAGTAAAGTGTGTATGTTAATCCCAGATTCCACATTTATCCCTCCACCCACCCCCTTTCCCCTTTGGTAACCATAAGTTTGTTTTCTATGTCCATAGGTATATTTCTGTTTTGTAAATAAGTTCATTTGTATCAATATTTCAATTCCACATATAAGAGATATCATATGATATTTGTCTTTCTCTGTCTGACTTACTTCACTTAGTATATAATCTCTAGGACCATCCATGTTGCTGCAAGTGGCATTATTTCATTCTTTTTTTGTTGCTGAGGAATATTCCATTGCATATATATACCATATCTTCTTTATCCATTTTTGTGTTGATGGACATTTAGGTTGCTTCCGTATCTTGGCAATTGTAAGTAATACTGCTATGAATATCGGGGTAAATGTATCTTTTCGAATTAGCATTTTTGGTTTTTTTTGGATATATACCCAGAAGTGGAATTGCTGGGTCATATGGTAGTTCTATTTTTAGTTTTTTGAGAAACCTCCATACTGTTTTCCACAGTGGCTGCACCAATTTACATCCCCCGAAACAGTGTAAAAGGGTTGACTCGGGCTTCCCTGGTGGCGCAGTGGTTGAGAGTCCGCCTGCCGATGCAGGGGACACGGGTTCGTGACCCGGTCCGGGAAGATCCCACGTGCCGCGGAGCGGCTGGGCCCGTGAGCCATGGCCGCTGAGCCTGCGTGTCCGGAGCCTGTGCTCCGCAACGGGAGAGGCCGCAACAGTGAGAGGCCCGTGTACCGCAAAAAATAAAAAAAAAAAGAAAAGAAAAGGGTTCCCTTTTCTCCACATCCTCATCGACATTTGTTATTTGTGGTCTTTTTTGATGACAGCCATTTTGACAGGAGTGAGGTGAGATCTCATTGTGGTTTTGATTTGCATTTCTCTGATGATTAGCAGTGTTGAGCATCTTTTCTTGAGCATGTTCGTCTTCTCAATTTTGCTTTAGGCAGATTAAAAGTCCCCTAGGAGGTCTTAAGGTAGGTAGGTGCAGCTATTTGGCTGACTGCTTATTTTATAGGTAGGGTGAGAAGAGTTTTGGTCTGTAATTTTCCCATGATAGAGCTGGTGGTAGGACCTGCTTTCAATGATCAGAATTGCTGTGTCAGAGTATGTAGTTTCCTAGTGAAGCTATATTAACTTTAAGTTGAAATGCTCATGGTACATTGCCATGTAATATGATTATAGAAAGATCACACCACCCTAATATTTTATTCACAGGGTCATGCTTTGACTAAACCACTGAGAAAAATAATTTAAGTGGATGTACCCTAGTAGACTCAGTTTAGAAAGTGTGCTATTTCTTATTTAAATATTTTTATTTTTATTAGTTAGGAAAAAATACAATGTAAACTGTGAAAGCGTAGTGAGTGAATTTTATTTTTTCCAGAATCAATTCAAGTACGATGGTTTCTAGATTGGGTTCCCCGGGAGAAGAACTTGAGATGGCACCTTAGTAAATCATATGATTTATTGGGGGGAAAGTACTATCTATAGACAGGCAGGGAAAAAAAGATAAGCAAGAATGTAGTCTCAGCTGTAGGCCAGCTCACTCTGAACCCACAAGGAAGCCTTGGAGTGTAAATTGTTTTGTAGAGTCGATCCCATCTTGAGGCACGTTCTATCCAGTCATTGACCAAGATCTGCCTCCTGGTGGTGGTGGGTGAAGCTTCCTGTGCAAGGCAACTCCCATTTGACAGAGGGAAATTCTCCTAGAAGGGGGCAGAGTTGTCATTACTCAATACTCATAGCTAGGGGTAGGTGTGCTGGCTTAAAAAGAACATTTGGGCAGAGTACTGATAGCATCCATTAAAGTACACACCCCTTGCAGTGCTCAGATCATTTTGTTCTCACATTAAGTTCACTCCATTCAAATACATCTTGAGAATTCTGGGTGGGTACAATTTCTGGAAAAACTTAGAAGAGGAAAGTTAGCAGGATTAGATACAGCCCTCCACTTCAGTAGTTTGTCCTAGATCATCACTGATACTCATAGTTTCCCTCCCTTCCCACCCTTACCAGACTCCTATTCCCTTTTGGTGAGTACTTAGTGAATACTTCTGCTGGTCTAGGTGGCTCGCGTGGTGAATCAATCCAGATCCCACTGGCTTTGTTATCCTCTCTGCTTAGTTGTTTGGTGCCTTTTCTGAGAGGTCTGAGCCTTTGGCTCCAGGTCCTTATTAATCTGTGGTTGCTGTGACCTGTCTATTTGCAGTTGTGATTGGGCATGGTAATAGCTGGATATGTCCATTGGATCACTTTAATGCCTAACATATTTTTTTCAAGCACCTGTTATGTTGTTGCAGCAGTCTTACCTCCCAAGGATTATTGCAGTTTTTCTGCAAGTATGGTAACCTTTTTCTTTGCTGCTGGTATTTTATGAGGATCCCAAAGTGACCAGGAATTAGCTGTAGCTTTCAGTTTAGTGGAACTCTCACTTTTTTCCCTAGTGGAAGGGCTCCCCCTCTGGAAACCAGGACCTCTTGACCCACAAAGACTAAAGTCTTGGTGGTAGAGAAGAAAACACTCCCTAAGTGGGTCACTAGGAGTTTATAAGCAGGGTCTCTCCTATTCTATCACTGGGTTCCTGAACCTATGTGTTCTGGCTATTGAGGCACAGTACTATATCCTAGCCATTGGTTTAAGGTCTGCTGTATCTTGAAGAATAATGTCCCATCTCTCCAGGTGTCATCTCCAAGCTGGCACATCAGCTATGACTTCAAAAGGCTGTTTCATAGCTCTGTCAGGTTGGCAACGTCTGAATGGTGTGATATATGATAGGGTCTATAGATGCCATGGTTGTCAGCCTATACTACTTAAGTGCATTCCTTAGTCTGAGGTGATGGTATATAGGATCCATGTTGGTATATCAGAAACTTTGTGAGTCCTTGGATAGTGGTGCTGGATGAGACACCTGTAGGTGGTAAAAGCAGCTCCATACCTCAAGTATGTATCATTTCCAGCCAGCATAAACATTGCCCTTTCTAGGATGGAAGGGGTCTAATGTAATTAATTTGCTACTAAGTGACCCATTGGTAAGAAAGATGGTACCATCTTAGGGGCTCATTGTTGGCTTCTATGGCTGGTAGGTCAGATATTTCTTAGCAGCTGTAGCCAGATCAGCCTTGGCGAGAGGGAGCCCAACTTGTGATCCCAAGAATAGTTTCCAGTTCTGCCAAGGTGATTACTCTGCTCACGAGAACATTGCGTACATGCGAGGGTGGCTCAAGACAGAGTCTGGCTGACGTCCGCTGGCTGAGTCATCCTGTCTGCTTGACTTTTTAGTGCTTTTTCTGAAGTATGTTCTCTCTGGTGGACATTAATGTGTGATTCAAAGGTCCTCACATTTGTGCCCACTCCCATAGGTCTGTCGACTTACTTCTTCCCAGACCTCCTTGTTCTTGATCTTCTAGTCTTCCAGGCCCCTGACCAAGCACCAAGTCTTTGAATATCTTTACCTCATGCCCCTTTACTCTCCACACAAAGTAGGTGACTGGCTGGTGTGCCCATTGGGAGAATTTCCCCTCTCCATTGTCTTTCAGGTCTACTTGAGGGGTCTACAGTGCAGCAGTGGTCCATGTCTGCCTACCCACACATACTGAGCTGACCCACCCGACTCAAGCTTGGGAATTTTCACCCTCCATCAGCTGGTCACAGGGAACCCCCACTCCCACCCCCCAAGAGCTGGGAGGAAGGCATCAGAGCAACAGTGGTAGGTGACATGGGGATCTGGGACATTTGTTAGGCCAGCTTACTTGAGACCTATGGATCAACCTGAGCCTGATCTTAAATGTACTGCTTCCTTTTATTCTGAATTGTTGCTGGGCCCATTGGAATTTATGTTGAGTTGAATAAAGATTTAAAGAAAGTGATGGAGTGACCTATGTGGGTATCTAGGAGAGACTTATTGCAGCTGTAAAAAAGCAATGAAGAGACTCTTTATATTGATAATGGAAAGATCTGAAAGATGCGTAGTAAGTAAAGAAAAAAAAGCAAGACGTAAATAGAAACTGTTTGAAACTGATAAATGAGGAATTAGGCATAATTCACCATTTAGCTATATGGTGGTAACCAACAAAGGAACTAAAAGCAGAAACTGATGGAAGTGAGTTTATCTGAGAAGAGAGATTATTGGTAGGTCAGAAAAGGGCCACGAACTGCTACTTTTCATTTAGTAGCTTTCTGTACTGTTGTAGGTTTTTTCTTTTTCTTTTTATTGTAGACGTGGAGCAAGAAGAAAGTGTAAGAGGGACTGAGGAAAAGAGCAGCAGGAGATGATATGGTTTTGGAGAATGTTCCAGGTCAGAAGCCTGGTGAGCTTTTCTGATGCTCATGCTAGAGTTACTGATCTTGACTCTATTTCAGATAGGCTCTTCTGCGAATGTCCTGTAGTGGCTGCTAGGATCCATGGAAGCCCCTGGTGTCTCCTTCCCAATCCATTCCCCCCATGGTAGCATGGATGTTGGCAGATTCAAGTCTCAGTGCAAATGCTTCCACTGATGTGCTCTGTTGGGAGAATAAGCAATCATGCATTTACAAATCCTTTCATGGTACCTAGGGAAGTGTGGGATCATTACACAGTACGGCATCCTGCAGGAATGTGGAAGAGGCACCTCCAGTTACTTAAGTGTAAAGCATTATCCACACGAGGATCTTTGAACCTGCTTCTGCTTGAGTTGTCTTTTCCTGCAGCCTTTTCTATCTTATCCCTTAGGCCTTAGCCTTCCATGATGCTGATCAAAAGTTGGCTTACCATCCCCCTCCTCCTGCCTGCTAGGCTCTATCTCAACCCTTTATTGCCTCCATTATGTCTCCATTCATCCTTATTTATGTTTACTTATTTTTTGTCCATCTTACCCGCTAGAACCTAAACTTCACTTCAAGTTTATCATTTACTTAATATTTGTGGAGTGTTGAATGTGGACTTGAACAAATTTACTTATTTTTTATGCCTTCCTTTACTCATCAGTGAAATGCAAGAGTTTTAAAAGCATTGGAAACATTTACATTAAATGAATAAATACTGAACTCTTTCTGCATTACTTGTATATATGTATTTGCTACAATTCGTTCATAGCAGTTAATGCTTTAAACAATCCACAATAAATGTGTTCTAAAAGGATTTGAAACAGTAAAACTCAAGCAATTTAACAAGTTGTCAGAAGGAACAAATTTCATATGTGGTTGAAAAATGTATACATGTGTGCGTTAGGATAAGGTTTGGCTGACAGTGACAGTAAACCCCAAATAACAGTGGCTTAGACAAGATAGAAATTTACTTGATTTTCATATTAAAGTCTAAAGGTAAGTGGTTCAGGGCCTGTGCTCTGTGGTTTCAGACATCTAGGCTTCTTACATTTTGCTTCTGTGCTCTGGATTTGCATTATGCATCTGTGTTAAGATGCTCTTCTTAAGGCGTGCCATGCTCTGAGACATGAGACGTGTCATGTAACATGACATGTAACATGTTCCTGTTCCAGCCATCATGTTAGTCCTCCAGCCAGCAGGAAGGAGGAAGGCAAAGTGGAAGCCTCCTTCCTGGAAGGACATTTCCTGGAAGTTGCATCTATTATTCTCCTTTACATCTTATTGTTCATAATTTGTCATATTGGTACACCTATCTTCAATGGTGGTTGGGAAATGTAGTGTTTATTCTGGGCTGCCAGGTACTCAGTTAAAAACAAGGGGTTCTGTTACTATGAAAGA
>NW_006771065.1:708909-713805 GCF_000442215.2 Lipotes vexillifer
ATTTCCTATAATACATGCCTACAATCATCTTTTAAGCAATGTCCTTTATTTTTTATGTAACAAGTTTTGGGTACATTGGAAGTTCTTTATGGTTACTCTGCTACATAGAAAGTAAATTTTGGAAGAACACTGTTGCTTCCATATGTGCCTTATGGTGTTGCTTTCCTACATTTTCTGGTTTGTGATTTTCTTTTACAACCTGTTTGACATGCGTTTGACAATACACATTGTAGATGTGTTATCCATCAAAGTATAGTTGAACCATTTTTAGTCTTGGCATTTGACATTGTATAAAAATTATCTTCATGCAAATTTGCAAGGTTAGGAGTGTTAATCAGGGTAGGCTTACATTCCCTTCATACCAATTGTTTTGTTTTCATTATAAAAATCATATTTGCTACTTCTATTTTTCTGTTACAAACTACAGAGTTGCTATGTTACCTCAAATTCAATCTTCTCATGTTATTAAAATAAGAACGGAAATAACTTAGTTTAATTGTATTGCTCTATAATTTGTCTTTATTGGAGCAAGGTAACTATGGCTTCTAACAGTGCATTTCACTATCACTGGGAGAATTTAAACAGTCTGAAGTAATTATAGTGTGCCTTTGTAGGGAGTAATGAATAGTGTCTCTGTTACTGAGAGCAGCTTCTCCTTTTCATAATGGTAATACATGGTAGAGAGTAATTCCCAACTAATGGTGCATGACTCCCTAAGGTGTGTGTCTTAGGAAATCTCCCAAATGGGGAGTTTGTAAAAGCATATTTACCAGAATACAGTTCCTCAGATGTCTGTATGTGGAACCCTATTTTTAAAATACAAACAGTGAAACATAAAGCATAAAAAACATTTTTTTTTTTTTTTTGGTTGGTGAGGATGCTTGGGAGATAGTATTTTTTTTTTCTTATTAGTGATTCTCTCTGGAAAGCTTGAGATTTTACATTATGTAGAGGAGGAATGACCTAAGGGGTTAAAAAGGGACTAAAGTAGTCTTTGATTATATTGGTGTTGATTCAAAATTTACTCATCCCTGCTAGAGTTTTTCTGTACTATCCAAAACCCAAATGCTTTTTCCAATTTTTTTCTTCCCTCTGTCTTCTAGAGTGATATTCTTTGTGGCTGCCTACTTATGTGTTCTTAGCTTTTGGAACTGACAGTGGTAAAAGTGTGAGTTATTTACCCTCTGTGGAAGCTCATCTCTATAAAGAGCTTTTCCCTAGGAAAGTGTTTCCAAAACATATCTGTTATGCCATCTTTATGATTTTCCTCTCATCTGTACTATTATTTACTTATTTTTCTTTAAATACACTCCCTTTCTAAAACTCTTTAAATTCATTTAAAAAAGAAATATTATTATTACAAGTAAAAACCAGTTTCGATTGTCACAAATAGGAGATAACTATAATAATAAATAAAATGAAAATAACCCCTACTCTGCACTGTCATTAAGTAAAGAACAAAGAAAAACAATAACATCAAGTTATAAATGTAATTGATTTACAAAATGCATACCTAAAAGTAAGTTCCTTAAGGAGAAAAATGGAATTTTTTAGCAGTCAATAATAAGGAGATAGTAGGTTTAAAGTCACCTAGTTTAAAATAAAGTTAAAGTTCTACTTCAGTAGTATTGTTTGATTTTGGTGTCACTTAGCACTGAGAGTGTCACTCACAGGTGTATGTCGTCCGAAAGAGCCATGGTTCCATACCCCTTCACTGAGTTCTTGTATGTATAAACATGGTATGTGGGGGTCTATGTTAGAGATCTAGGTCATCATCATTAGTAATACTCCCAAGAAGTTAAGAAAGTCAGTTCCTAAAGATGTGAAACATTCAAGCTCATGCCAGGGCACGGTGCCTTTGTTCAGTCAGAATAAGATGGGTTACTGCAGTTGCAATTATTGTCTCATTCTAAGCCACAAGACCCTTGGGTGTGTTGTACTAGTTATATATAATATTTTTTCCTAAGATACTTTAAAATAAATACAGAATTATAAAAAATGTTTTCTGGTGTAATTCATAACTCGATGGTCACCGACCTCATCATATTGCCCATGAGGGAAGAGGTCCACATATATTTGGCTCAGGTAACAATCTGTAGCAGAGCACTGATTTAAGGAACTATTAAGAAATTTTCATCGGCACCAAGGTCTTTACTTGCATTTTTGTGCATGAGACATTTCAGAGAATGATATATGTTTTAGGATATTTCAGAAAAAATTCTGGATCTTATCCCTAATGTATTTCTTCTATACCTCATTTATCCTAAATGCAGAGGCAGATACCATTGATATTTGATAAGGCAGTGAAAATTCCTGGAAGTGTGTGGGAAACCCTATCATTGGATATTACTTTTCATGAAAACCACTGCTAACCCAGAATTAAGGATATAGCATATGTCTCAGAGTGGTATCAATCTTCTGAGGGCACAAAGAAGGCTTCAAAACTCTCCAATTTGCAGCTTGTAGTAGCTCTTAGTATAAAAACAGGGGCTTTGAAATTCTGCTATAAAGATTGGAAATGAGAAGATCTCCTTGAACTCTCTTAAGATCTTGTAAGGGGACTTCCCTGGTGGTCCAGTGGTTAAGACTCTGTGCTCCCAATGCAGGTGGCCCGGGTTCAATCCTGGGTCAGGGAACTAGATCCCTCATGCATGCCGCAACTAAGAGCCCGCATGCAGCAACGAAGATCCCGCGTGCCGCCGCAACTAAGCCCCGGCACAGCCAAATAAGTAAAAATAAAATAAATAAATATTAAAAAAAAAAGATGATCTGGTAAGAAATCACTTGGCTGTGTCACTTCTATCAATAAATGACCTTCCAGTGAGCATGGTTAAAATACAGAATCAAAATCTAGAAGCTAGAAGGCACTGGCTTAATAAAGATCATGTTTAAAAACACTTTTGTCTGGAAAGAGTCTCAACCCAGTCTCCAATTCTTATAATACGAAGACTTGGAGATCTAAGCTATTTCTACTGCCAGTTACCCCCATGGGTCAGGGGACAGAAATGATTAGAGATGCCTATCTTAACTTTACCAGTTAGTGATTTAAAAATGGTTTCTCAAATGAATTCAACAATCACTTATTGGGGATATTGTTAGTATCATCTGGCTTTTGTCCTAGAGATGTTCACTGTTGAGGAGGGAGACAGGCATTTACATAAAGCAAAGCAAACTGTGATAAGTGATCTATAGCAATTTAAAATGGGAAAATGTGACAAAGAGGAGGCAGTGATTAATTCTTGGTGGTGGACAGGTTTAGAGAAGTAATAGTTTAGCAGAACTTTTGAAAGTGAGGAGTTTGCCTTTTGGAAAATGAGAGTAAGTCATTTAAGGTAGAAGGAGCTGCTCAAGCAAAAGCATGGTGGCTTGACAGGGATGGATGAGTCACCCTGTGGGGTTGGAAGTGGGTGTTGTTAAGAGTGAGGGGAAGAGGAATCTGGTGTATGTTAGCGTCACTAGGGAAGGCCTTTGAATTCCACACTGGGAGTTTGGATATTATATTTTAGAAGGTGATGAGCCATGAGGAACTTGAATAGTGGAATGATACCATTCAATTGATTTTTAAAGATAACTGGGAGCAATTTGGAGGGGGGTGGGATTGGAAGCAGAAATTAGGAGCTTATGCAGTCAGGCACCTGAGAGGTTAAACTGAGCTAGTTTGAGGAAATGAGGTGAGACAGATGTGAGACACATTGAATGTAAACCAATAGGACTTAGCTATTGAGGAACATGTAAATAAATAATTGTAATTTGTTGTTGTTAGTCCTGTAATAAGGGCATGTACAGGGTACTGTAAAAGGTCAGAGAGAGCTTCACAGATGAGAGGTTATTTAAGAAAAGTAGAGGCTCACCAAGTTTTAAGATCTTACAAGTGGAAGAAACAGAATAACACGATATGGTTGAACTGGCAACCAGATATCAGGGGTTCTCAGTTGTGTTCCAAATTAGAGTTACTGGGTAGGCTTTAAAAAAAATCAATCAGTGTTTAAGGCCCACTGCTAGAGAGTCAGATTTAATTAGTCTGGTGTTGAGCTTAATTATGTACACTTTTGCAAAGCATTCCAGGTGATTTTAATGTACAGCCAGCATTGAGGTCCACTGTCATAAGCAGCTTGTTGTGGTTGAGTATGGTGTGTATACAAGAGTGGGGTAGATGAAGTCAGAGGTTAGCCCTTAGATTCCATACTAAGAAGTCATTATCTTCTAAACTGGGACATTTCTGAGAGTAAAAGAAAGATGTTAATAATAATTTATCTGCAATAATAGGTTAAAACCAGGACTGTTTCAGGGAAATGTGGTTGTATAGTCACACCATCATATGAACTATGGGAAAACTTTGGAGGTTTCTAAGTAGGGATAGTGTATGATTAAACCTCATTTTTGGAACTATTTTGGCTACAACAGTGTAGGGAGAAATTGTAAAGGAGGAAGACTGAAATCAGGGAGATGGGTTGGGAAATGATTGTAATCATCCAGATGAGTGAGACTACAGCCCTAATTAAAGATTTGGCTATAGAATGAGAGAAATGAAAGAGGTGTTAAGGGGTTAGGTTGGCTGGTATAATAGCAAAAGTTGTACCGGGCTAAGTTAAACAGGCAAGGAAGACTTTATTCAAAGCTATTGCAATAGGGGAGAGAGAACAGAGCTTACTCTCAGCTCAGCTCCCCTAAAACAAAGGTTGGGAGAATTAAAAAAAAATTTTTTTTTATCGAGGTATAGTTGATTTACAATATTATATTAGTTTCAGCTGTACAACATAGTGATTCAAAATTTTTAAGGATTATACTCCATTTAAAGTTATTTTAAAATATTGGCTATATTCCTTGCACTGTACAATATATTCTTGTAGCTTATGTATTTTGTATGTAGTAGTTTGTACCTCTTAATTCCCTACA
>NW_006771065.1:713929-732867 GCF_000442215.2 Lipotes vexillifer
TACCTCTTAATTCCCTACACCTATCTTGCCCCTCACCCCTTGCCTCTCCCCACTGGTAACCTCTAGTTTGTTCTCTATATCTGTAAATTTGTTTCTCTTTTGTTATATTCATTTGTTAATTTTATTTTTTAGATTCCACATATGAGTGATAACATACAGTAATGGTTTTTCTCTGTCTGTCTTGGTTTTCCCTTGCTGCTCTTAACATTCTCTATTTATTTTTAATCTTTGCTGTTTTAATTACAGTGTATTTTGTTGTGGAACTCTTTGGGTTGATCCTGTTTGGGACTCTCTTTGCTTCCTGGACTTGGATGTCTGTTTCCTTTTCCAGGTTAGGGAAGTTTTCAGCTATTATGTCTTCAAATGTGTTCTCAGCCCCTTTCTCTCTCTCTTCTCTTTCTGGGACTCTTTTTTAATGTGAATGTTAGTATGCTTGATGTTGTCCCAGAGGTCTCTTAAACTGTTTTAATTTCTTTGTATTCTTTTTTTTTTTGCGGTACGCCGGCCTCTCACTGTTGTGGCCTCTCCCGTTGTGGAGTACAGGCTCCGGACATGCAGGCTCAGTGGCCATGGCTCACAGGCCTAGCTGCTCCATGGCATGTGGGATCTTCCTGGACCAGGGCACGAACCCATGTCCCCTACATCGGCAGGCGGACTCTCAACCACTGAGCCACCAGGGAAGCCCCTCTTTTTTTCTTTTTAGTGTTTACCTTCAGTGATTTCCATTACTCTGTCTTCCAGCTTGCTGATCTGTTACTCTGTATCATTTAACCTACTATTGATTCCTTCTAGTTTATTTTTCATTTCAGTTGTTGTATTCTTCATATCTTTTTCGTTCTTCTTTTCTAACTTTTTGTTAAAAACTTCTAACTTCTTACTCTGTTTATCCATTCTTCTCCTGAGTTCTTTGATTATTTTTATGATCACTACTCTGAACACTTTATCAGGTAGATTGCCTATCTCCACTTCACTTAGTTCTTCTCTTGGGGTTTTATCTTGTTCCTTCATTTGGAACATGTTCTTCTGTCACCTCATTTTGCCCAATTTGCTATTTTTATTTCTGTGTATCTAGTAGGTTAGTTATATTTCCCAGGTTTGGAGTAGTGGTGTTTTGTAGGAGATGTACTGTGTGTCCCAGCAGTGCACCCCACTCTGGTGACTGGAGCTATATTCTCTAGGGGTGTGTGGGTCCTTCTGTTGTGGTGGGCTGACTGCTGTGGGCTGTCTGGTAAGCATTGCTGGCCCCTGTCCAGTTGGTTGCCAAGGTCTGATTTGTGCAGAGGCTGCCAGCCACTGGTTGATAGGGCTGGGTCAGGAGGAAGTTGGCTGCAGAAACCTGGGGGACCTGGGGCTACTGCTGGCTCACTGGTGGCTCACTGGTGGATAGAGCCAGGTACTGGGGTGGGTGGCTGTGGGGCTGGGGTTCCCAAATCTTGTGTCATCCTACTGGTGGATAGGGCTGTTTCCTGCATTGGCTGACTGTGGGTTACAGGATGTCCCAAAGCTTGTTCTGGTCTGCTGGTGAGTCAGCCTTGATCCCAGGGCAGCTGGTTGAGGAATCCAAGGTATCTCAGAGCTGGTGTCGGCATGCTGGTGGGTGAGCCAGGGTCTGGGGGCTCCTGGGGCTGATGTTGGCCTGATGGTGGGTGGGAATGGGGCCCAGGGGCGTCTCAGGGCTAGTGCTGACTCACTGGTGGGCAGAGCTGGGTCCCTGGGTCTCTGGTTGCAGGGTCCTGGGAGTCCTGAGGCTGGTGCCATCCCTCTGGTGGGTGGTGCTGGATCTCAGGGTCACTAGCTAAGGGACCCAAAGTGTCCCAGAGCTGGAGTTGGCCTGCTGGTGGGCAGGGATGGGGCCTAGGGTGTCCCAGGGCTGGTGCTGCTCTGCTTGTGTGTTGGCTAGTTTCTGGCCAGGCAAGCTGCAAGGCTGTGGTGGTCTTGGGGCTGGTGTCTACCCACTGGTGGGCAGGGTGGGGATCCAGGATATTCTGGGGCTGATGCTCACCCATGGTGCATGGGTATGTGAAGCCAGGACTACTGCTAGCCCACTGGTGGGCATAGCCAGGTCCTGGGGTCTCTTATTGTAGGACACAAGGGTCCCAGAGCTGGTATGGGACTGCTGGTGAGACTACTTCCTGACACAGCTGGCTGTGGTGTCCAGGGTATCGCAAATCTTGTGTCAGTCTGCTGGTGAGTGGGCCTGGATGCTGGGGTGGCTGACTGAGGGGCTCAAGGTGTTTCAGAGCTGGTGCTGGACTGCTGATGTGTGGACTAGGCCCTTCCATGGCAGGCTGTGGGGCGGCGATAGACCTGAGGCTGGTGTCTGCCTGCTGGTGAGAGGGGCTGGGTCCTGGAGCTGATGCCTGCCCACTGGTGGGCAGAGCTGGGTCCCAGGGTTTCTGGCTGTGGGGCCCTGGGTGTCCCAGCTCTGGTGCCTGCATGCTGGTGTGTGGGGCCATGTTCTGGGCCCCCTGGTAGACAGGGCCGAATCCTCAGATGGCTGTGGGCTTGGGTGGGGGGGTATTTTAAGACAGCCTGCCTGCTGGTGTGTGTAGCTGTTGCCTCCCCCTTCCCCCAGCTAGTTGGTTGGCCTGAGTCATCCCAGTACAGGTGCCTACAGGCTGGCTGGCAAGGGAGGGACCAGGCCCCAAGGCTAATAAGCTAGAGGGAGAATTCCAAAATGGCGCTTGCCAGCACCTGTGTCCATGTGGTAGAAAGAGCTCCCCCAAATGGCTGCCATCAGTGTCTGTGTCCCCAGGGTGAGCTCCAATTTCCTCCTGCCTCTTTGGGAGGCTCTCCAAGATCAGCTGGTGGGTCTGAACCAGGCTCCTTTCAAATTACTGCTTCTGCCCTGGGTCCCAGACCATATGAGATTTTGTGTGTGCCCTTTAAGAGTGGAATCTCTATTTCCCACATCCCTCTGGGACTCCTGAAAGTAAGCCCTGCTGGCCTACAAAGCCAAAAGTTCTGGGGGCTTTTCTTCCCAGTGCAGGACTCCCAGGCTGGGGAGCCCAATGTGGGGCTTGGACCCCTCACTCCTTGGGGTGAATCTCTGCAATTGTAATTATTTTCCCTTTTCTGGGTCGCCCACCTGGGTATAGGGGTATTAACTATACTTCAACTCTGCCCCTCCTACTGGTCTCCTTGTGGTTCCTTCTTTAAGTCTTTAGCTGTAGAAGATCTTTTCTGATAGATTCTGGTCTTTCTCATCAGTGGTTGCTCTGTAAATAGTTATAATTTTGGTGTCCCCATGGGAGGAGGCGAGCTCAGGTTCTTCCTACTCCACCATCTTGGCCAAGCTCCTTGCGATGGGAGGATTTTAAGAGAAAACACAGGTCATCTGTGTTTACTAATCGGCTTTACCCACCCGCCTCCCCCAAAGTAAGCTTTCTTGTATCTCTGTTACAGGGTGTAGTTTTTTTTTTTTAACATCTTTATTGGAGTATAATTGCTTTACAATGGTGTGTTAGTTTCTGCTTTATAACAAAGTGAATCAGTTATACATATACATATATTCCCATATCTCTTCCCTCTTGAGTCTTCCTCCCTCCCACCCTCCCTATCCCACTCCTCTAGGTGGTCACAAAGCACCGAGCTGATCTCCCTGTGCTATGCGGCTGCTTCCCCCTAGCTATCTATTTTACTTTTGGTAGTATATATATGTCCATGCCTCTCTTGCTTTCTCACAGCTTACCCTTCCCCCTCCCCATATCCTCAGGTCCATGCTCTAGTAGGTCTGTGTCTTTCATCTTGCCCCTAGGTTCTTCATGACCTTTTTTTTTTTTTTTCCTTAGATTCCATATATATGTGTTAGCGTAAGGTATTTGTTTTTCTCTTTGACTTACTTCACTCTGTATGACAGACTCTAGGTCCATCCACCTCACTACAAATAACTCAATTTCGTTTCTTTTTATGGCTGAGTACAGGGTGTAGTTTTATAATGTGGAGCTAGGTGCTAGCCAAAGTTAGGGTCTGCCCTCCCACAGAGACTGGGAGATGGGGGCACACTTCTTGATGATTACAGTTCAAAGAGATGGTTCCCAGGTCCTGGAGAAAGACAGTCCTGGGTTGTAAAACTGGCCCTAGGGTTTTTAAAAGATTTACATACATCTCAAATGTGCAGAAACAGAATTTATAATTACAGATTTTCTAAAGGAAATGTTCTAAGAAAAGGGAAGTGAAGGCCTAGAGTGAGGAAGAACTCTGCCTAAGGTTATGTCCAACAGGGGAGAGTGTTGAGGGTGTCTTGGTCAGTGGACTTGGATGTGGAGGTTGGGGGGAAGAGAGGTCAGATGATTCTTTGGTTTCTGGCTTTGGTCTTGGATTTGTTGATGCCATTTACTGTCATAGAGAACAGAGGAGGAATAGAAGTTTGCTAAAAAAGACAAATTAAGTTTTGGATAAACCGCGTTTGCGGGGCTTGTGGGATATCCAAATTGAGTTGGATGTATGGGTCTATGACCCAGAAGAGGTGTGGATTGGAAGGTAGGTTTGGGAGTCGTGGATATATGGAGCTAGTGGCAGCTTTTGTTTGAGCTCACTGATTGTACAACTTATGTTTAGGTGAAAATAACATTGCCCTTCCACACCCCCAGTTGAGGGAGAATCTGTGTGGATTAAACAGAATTTTGTGAAATAGTAAGATGCACCTAATAAATGCCCAATATATTTGGTTAGTTCTGTTTTTATGGTTAGCAAGAAGCTAATGTAAATTAGAACATGTGAATCAAATGGTCAATGGATGACAGTTACTATAAAACTAATTTTCATTGTGTTCCAGAGGCTTTGACAGCTCAGGAACAGGGGTTATTTACCAGAAATAAATTTTCCTTAGAATCAGCAAACAAATAAACAAACAAAAAACAGAGAGACAGAGTTCTCCAGAGTATTTTTTTTTTTTTTTTTTTTTCGAGACCATGTTGCATTCAATGCAGGATTTGGACTCCCGCTGAAATAGCAAAAGAAAAGCCCCTAATGAAATTCAAACCAAAAGTGGTTTGTTTTCGGACCAAATGGTGAAAAATGGAAAACCACATCAATTGGTCTGTTCTCTGTGACCCAGTTCATACCTACTTTTCCTAGGGCTTTAAGGTCTGTTTCTTTGCTGGATAAAGTTGAAAGATGCCTACAGGGTTGGGGGTGGGGTAGGGAAGGATGCAAGCCTTGTTAATGTCTTCCCCTGGGTTTTCCTGGAGCTTCAGATGCACTGGGGAGCTGTGACTTAGGGGCAGGAGTTTTTTGAAACATGGGGACCATGGACATTTTTGCACTTTTTGTGTTATGGTTGGACAACAGCAGCAGAGTTGAGTTTAGCTGTGACAGCCTGCCACAGCTGTTTGTCCAGTAGTAGCTGTTTCTGACATTTAAATGATGAGGGATGGAGGTGTGGTAGGTCAAACTCTAACCTGCCTTTGACTTCAGGGACCAGTGACGCTGGAATCTGGCATTGGGGTTTGTTTACCGCTAATGAAGCTTTCCTGTTATTGATATACATTTAGATGGGTATTCCAAGAATTCTCCAAAAGCTATTCACATGCATTTTGAAGAGCTCTTTGAACATTAAATGGCTCTCACAAAAGAAGGCTTTTTATTAACTGAATGTAAAGGGGAACATGATTCAAAGGAAAAAATATGCCCTCACAGCCTTTTTGTGTGGTAAACTGCAAAGGGGAGCTCTGGGTAGGAAAATTGCGTTTACTTAAGTTTATTATGGCACAAAGACTGTAGGGTTCTTACCTTCTTCCCTGTGTTCACTGGGATCCTTGAAAAAGATAGTTTTTTTTTTTTTCTTGGCCCTGAAAAATGTCTTTTGGATTTTTGGTGTATTTTAGTGGCTGTGCCATTTCTGAAACAAGTGGTTATTGACCAGAAGTTTGTTTTCTTTAGAGTTAGTGAACAAACAAACAAGCACAGAGGCAGCGTTCTTCTCCAGGGGCCATTTTCTGAACTTTGCAAGCAAAATGATGAATCAGCAGGGAATAGTATAGCTCCTGGACAAGTCAAAACCGGGGAAAACCAAAAATAAAATCCCCCCAAAGAAAAACAATTCTGCTGTGTGGAAGATGCTGCCCATTTTCAGTGGGAGAGGAGGTAACATCTGGAGTTTAGCTGGGAGGGAAAGCAGGCTGAGCTGGATCCTCGCTGCTGGGATCTGTTGGAAGGAAGCTGTCAGACAGCAACATGATATATTATCCTTTGCAGACAAAACAATACATGTAAAAATAAATAGCCATCAACGTTAAGATCCTGTAATGCAAGTCGACACATGCAAGCACAAACCTCACAAACAGGTTAGTCTGCCTTGCTCCCTTGGTCTCATGTGATGATGGGAACCAGCATAATACAGAGAGAGAGAGGGGAAGGGGGTGGGAGAAGGGGAGAGAGAGAGGGAGGGGGAGGAGAGAAAGGAAATGAAGAAATGTTACTCTCTAATCACTCTAGGTGCCCGAGTGCAGCTGTGGTGGGTAAAGAAACTAATAGTCAAATGTCAGGGGCTTCCCTGGTGGCGCAGTGGTTGAGAGTCCGCCTGCCGATGGGAAGATCGCACGTGCCGCGGAGCGGCTGGGCCCGTGAGCCATGGCTGCTGAGCCTGCGCATCCGGAGCCTGTTCTCTGCAACGGGAGAGGCCACAACAGTGAGAGGCCCGCGTACCGCAAAAGAAAAAAAAATGTCAGGCGTTTTTGGAAGATAGAGTCTATTTTAAAACAATTGACTCAGGGGATATGGTTTTGAAGTGCCAGGGTGCCTGAGACTGACTTAGAGCTTCAGTAGTTGTTTTCTTTTAAAATAAAATGAGGCAGTTTATTTTTTTACCGTTGTACTGAGTAGAAGTCCTATTAACTGAAGTCTCAGTAAAATTGTTTAAAAAAGAACCATTTTCAGGCAGTCTTTCCTTTTAGTCCCATAGCTGACACCCACCGACTTTTAGTTCAGCATCATTTTGTTATTAGACTCCAAAGCCTGACCTCAAAGGACCCTTTATAATGTGTGCATTTTTGACATACACCTTACTGGTAATGGCTGTGTTAATCTCCTGAGTGGTAAGAGCCGGTTCTTTGTTCCTCGAGTTTCTAAATACCAGAAGTATGTCTTCCTCTTCAAAAAAGGTGGACTATGTAATAAGGAAATTCACTCCAGATGATCAATTATACAGAATGGATTTCTAAGGGATTATTTTTTTTCCTGTTTCTGACTCATTCTATGTTTTCTGATCTGATGCCTGAAGAATATGAACATGTAGGGGGTGGTAATAGATGCTCCAAGAAAAGCGTTCTGTGAACAAGTCAGTTTGCAACTCTCTGACTAAACAAAACCACCTGGGTGTGTGTGTGTGTGTGTGGGTGCATGCTTAAACAGCAGGACAATTCAGAGCCTTGTCTTGTCAGTACGCATTGGATTCTAGATACAGTACTTTCCAAATCGATTTGATCATGGAACTTCTAAGGAACCCAGTTTGGATTCTGGATAGATGGATCTATTTTTCTTAAGGTTTTTACAGAAGAATTGCTATAACACAATTTCCATAACCTTAGGTTGTTTATATTTGTAGCATTGCCAATGTTTTGACTAAAAGCAAAGAATCAGTAAAAATGTCAGGAAAGATTTTTTTCCAGATAATCCCAAGGCCTGGAAGGACATACTCTAATTTTGTAACACTTTGTGTAAGTGTTATGCTTCATATTGCTTCATATATGGGTTGGTTAATACTTTGTCTTTATTTCTAGCCAAAATTCTTAACTTCCAGCTATTCTATTTTCAGTGGCAGGGATAACTATTGAACTCTTAAATATTCAAACAAAATGCTTTTTTAAAAAAAAATTAAGAATGATATTTTTCATTGTAGACAGTACAGAAAAAGCTTAAACAACAAAGTGGAGGAAATAAAAATCACCTGAAATCCTGACACCCAGAGGTAACCTCTGTTGACATTCTGCATAAATCAGAGCTGCTAACAGTAGTTTGCAGAAGTGTTTTATTGGGCTGTGTAATATTTACATTTTTTTGAATTAGGGTGTCAACATATAAAAATTGGGTCTCATAGGGTTTCCCTGGTGGCACAGTGGTTGAGAATCTGCCTGCCAATGCAAGGGACACAGGTTCGTTCCCTGGTCCAGGAAGATCCCACATGCCGTGGAGCAACTAAGCTTGTGCGCCACAACTACTGAGGCTGTGCTCTACAGCCTGTGCTCTAAAGCCCGTGAGCCACAACTACTGAGCCCGCATGCTGCAACTACTGAAGCCTGCACGCCTAGAACCCATGCTCCACAACAAGAGAAGCCACCGCAGTGAGAAGCCCGCACACCGCAACAAAGAGTAGCCCCTGCTCACCGCAACTAGAGGAAGCCTGCGTGCAGCAACCAAGACCCAACTCAGCCAAAAATAAATAAATACAATAATTAAAAAAGAAAAATTGGGTCTCATAAACCCACATATCTTCTAGCTTATGAAATATTGAGGATTAGTATCATGTGACCTGCATTGTGCATTCTGGCATGTCAGGGCTCAGAACTGAGTAGGAGTTGCTGTCTTTAGGAAAGAACCCCCTAGTCCTAGTTTATCTGCCTGTATGGTGAGATATTTGCGTTTGAAATCCCAGTTATAAGTTTTTCTGGTCTTTTCCCTCTTGGATAACAGTTAATTAAAAAAGGGACTTATCCTTTCATATTCAGGTATAAGCTTTTTCCTCTTAATATTTTAGAGACATTTTCAGATGTCATTAAATGTTCTATATCATTGCTTTTGTCTGCATAACATTCTACTCTATGGCTATACCGTACTTTATATAGCCAATCCTCTACTCTATTGGACTTTCATGTTAATTCCTTGTTTAGTCTATTAAATATACAACACAGGAGGATAAACATCCTCGTGGGAAAATCTGTGCATGTGTCCAGGATCGTTTCTTTAGGATAAAGTCCTACACTTGGAGTGGCTGAGTCAAAGGCTATAAATACTTGAAAGGCTTTTGAGACTCATTGCTAAATATATGTGTTTTCACATACTTGACAACGAAGTAATCTCTTCAGAGCTTTTAATAAGTTAGTGGGACTTCCAATTAACACAGGACTCTTTCTCACGGGTCTCCTAATAGCTCAGGACACAGTAACGTTCTGTAGAGGAGAGTCTGAGAAATTTCAAGCTGAATTGGTGGTTGTGAGAAAATGCTAAAAGGTGGAGAACATTCAAACGAGCTGTATTTACATCACAATTCTGTTTAGCTGTCAACCAGACTTAATGTTTATGTATATTACATTATGAATTCCTATCCAAAGGAAAGTTTTCTTGAAAAGCCTGCAAACTACTCAGGGCGGGGACTGTTCTCATCCATTCTCACTCTTACTAGCATCCTCTGACCCCCCTCTTTCTGCCTTCTTCCCACCAGTGCTGCCCTTATCACCTCTGATCGTATTTGTTTTTTGCTTATGTGTGGAGAAACAAGTAGCCACCCTCAATTTTTTTTTTTTTTTTAGACCACAGACAAACTGATAAATAAATAGACTCTCTGTAGAAATTTGGGAGAAACAGCCTGCTTTGCAGTGTAGAGCCATAAGCAGGTTAGTGTGTAGAGAGTGTTGAGGGTGAAGTCGGAGAAGAAGGCGGGAGAGGTGATCTGAGAAGACCCTGAAAGGGAGTGAGCGAGCGCCTTGTGGAGAAGAGGCTTGAGGGGGGCAAACCGGAGGGAGAGAGAAGAGTTAGAGGTCGTTGGAGTGGTTCAGGTGAAAGATAATGTGAGTCTGAGTGGTGAGGGTCTGGAACTTGAGCTTTGGTGGCAGAGGGATATGTGGGAAAACTGGAGAGGGAGGAGAAAGCACTGAGGATGACTTTTCAAATATCTCGACCCTCAGTGAGATACTAATTTATGTCTGTGTATAACTTCCCAGAACTTTTATATCCAAATACATTCATGGAAAGGGTCAAACAATTTTAAGTACACATGTTTAGGGTTAAGAGGCTCTTATGTACATAGTGGTGTTAAAGTTTTTTCAAAGTTAAAACAACTTCATTAAAAAAAACTGAGGTGTAGAGACTTCCCTGGCAGTCCAGTGGTTAAGATTTCACCTTCCAATGCAGGGGGTGCGGGTTTGATCCCTGGTCAGGGAGCTAAGATCCCACCTGCCTTGGGGCCAAAAATCCAAAACATAAAACAGAAGCAATATTGTAACAAATTCAATAAAGTCTTTAAAAATTGTCCACATCAAAAAAATCTTTGAAAAATAAAAATCCTGAGGTATAATTGACATACAGCATTATACTAGTTTCAGGTGTACAACAAAATGATTGAATATTTGTATATATTGTGAAATGATCACCACAATAAGTTAACATCCATTACCACACATAGTTACAGAATTTATTTTTCTTGTGATGAGAACTTTTGAGATCTACTCTCTTAATGACTTGCAAATATGAAAGGCAGCATTATTAACTACAGTCACCATGCTACATGTTACATCCCCAGGACTGACTTATTTTATAACTGGAAGTTTGTACCCTTTGACTCCTTTCACCCTTTCAGCACCGCGCCCCACTTTCTCCTCCTCTAGCAGCGACCAATCTAAAAGAGCTTTATTTTTTAATTAAAAATTTAGCTAATATGTAATTATTAGAGAAATGCAAATCAAAACTACAACGAGGTATCACTTCACTCTGATCAGAATGGCCATCATCAAAAAGTCCACAAATAATAAATGCTGGAGAAGGTGTGGAGAAAATGGAACCCTCCTACATTGTGGTGGGAATGTAAATTGGTGCAGCCACCGTGGAGAACAGTATAGAGGTTCCTTAAAAATTAAAAGTAGAACTACCATATGATCCAGCAGTCCCACTCCTGGGCATGTATCTGGAAAAGACAAAAACTCTAAATTGGAAAGATACACGCACCCCAATGTTCACAGCAGCACTACTTACAGTAGCCAAGATATGGAAGCAAACTAAGTGTCCACTGACAGATGAGTGGACCAAAAAGATGTGGTATGTATACATACAACAGAATATACTCAGCCATAAAGAAAAATGAAATAATGCCATTTGCAGCAACATGAGTTCACCTAGAGATTATCATACCAAGTGAAATAAGTCAGACAGAGAAAGACAAATATCATATGATATCACTTATATGTGGAATCTAAACTAATGATACAAATGAACTTATTTACAGGACAGAAACAGACTTACAGACGTAGAAAACAAACTTTTAGTTATCAAAGGGGAAAGTGGAGACAGAGAGGGATAAATTAGGAGTATGCGATTAATAGATACACACTACTATATATAAAATAGATAAACAACAAGGACCTACTGTATAGCACAGGGAGCTATATTCAATATCTTGTAATAACCTATAATGGAAAAGAATCTAAAAAAGAAATATATAGTCATATATATGCGAATCACTTTGCTATACACCTGAAACTAACAGAACATTGTAAATCAACTACAATAAAAATTTAGCTAATATGGAAAAACATTAATAAAAGTATTTAAAAAAGTCTTTTAAATCTCAACATACAAACTATTTTAACATGCTGTGTATATTCTTTTAGGACTTCTAAGCTAATTTCTCACTAAACTATTAATGAGTCCTTATTTAGTTCTTACTTTAAAAAAATTCAGAAATTTCTTTGCATTCTCACTATTCTCTAGTGCTGCACAAAAAGTTTTTAAAAGTGCTTTCCATATCAGGAAGAAGGATGAGAGATTGGCTGCTTCTTGCTTTTAAATGTATATACATGGTGCTAACTAGGGCATCTCTAGTTTTAACAGGCTTGCTGCTAATTTAGTCACTAAAAAGGAATGTAATAATGACTTCACTTTTTTCATGTTCATCTTTTAAAGTAATCCAAGACTATTGCCGTTTCTTCCTTCAGTTTACTTGTTACTACCCATGTTTAAAAGTTAGATTTTGCAACTTCAGAACTACAAATGTGAATTGGTTTTTCTTGAGGGGAGAGGGAGAGAGGAGAGTTGGGGGCAAGCAGGAGGAGGGTTCCTTGGGAAACAAACTTTCAAGTGGAGATTTGCAAGCAGAAAGTTTACTCAAGAGGTTCCTTGGGCATAACCCCTGTGAGGGAGTGAAGAAAGCAGACTGGGGCAAAAGGCAAGTTGAAGAATGCAATGGCAACAAAATACTTGGCCAGTTTCTAGAGCTGAGAGAGTCCTCCAGAAGTGTCCTTAACAGAGGCAGGGTCTGGGCCTTTGTATCCCTGCATTGACTGGTAATGTGATGGGAGCTGCCCCTGGGAAGGAGTAACCTAGGATTCAGGCTGCTCCATTTAGCTGAGGGCAATTCCTGAGGACTCACCTGGGAGCACCCAAAATGCTTGTCACCTGGAAAAAATGAGTGCTTTGGTTCAGGAGGGATCTGGATGGTACACCAGAGGATCCATCGAATTCCACATCTCATGCCACTTGGATCCACTTGCTTCATATAATAATTTTACCCTTTCTGAGAACAACTCTTCTAAGATTATCTGTGGCTCCTTTTTACTGGGGAAACTTGCAAAAGAAAAGCCAGTGACATAAACTACAACCTCTATTGCTGCAGCTGGTCTCAGGGCTGCTATTGGTACTCATCAACTCCCTGCTCTAGGTTCCCCTCACCCTCAGCACTTTTGATGGTCTAGGTGGCTTACCTGGTGGGGTGACCCAGATCTTCATCCCTCAGTAGTCTGAGTGCCTGGTCACCATGCCCTTCACAGGTCATGGTGGCTGTATTTGTCTGTTTACTTTCAAAATTGAGCAGGACAGTACCAAAACACGCCAGTGGATCACCTAGGTGCTAAACATAATTTTCCCTGTCCCCATTGTCTAACAGCACCCCATACCTTACCCTGTAGATCTGGGTCAATCACCCCTGACAGGATGACAATTCATTTCCTTGCCTGCTAGTCTTCTGGCATGAGAAACCTGGGATGTGAGGGTTCAAGATGACAGTGTAGGAAGATGCTGAACTCACCTCCTTTCACAGACACAGTAAATCTATAATTCTACATATGAAATAATTCCCTTGGAAAGAGACCTGAAAACTGGATGAACAGAGTCTTTCCAACAGAGGGTAAAAAGACAGCATCAAGACAGATAGAAGAGGCAGAGATATAAGCTCACTGAGGAAAAACTCACACCCTAGATGTGCTGATCCATAATTGAGAAGGATCACAGAGATATGAATCTTTTCCCTGAAGAGTGAGGGATTCAACCGCCATATCAAGCACCCAACCCCTAGATCCTGCACAGGAGAGATGAGCCTCAAAACACCTGGCTTTGAAAACCAATAGGGAATGTGCACAGGAAAACTATGGAACTTCAGGGAACAGAAAACCCTCTCTTAAAGGGCTAATATACAGACTCAATTGACTTAAAAACCAGCACAAAAACACTGGATTGAAAAGCTCATGGACCACGGTGAAGGGGACCCACTTACTAATCTTAAAGTGTCTGATGGAGAGGCAGGAACCAGTGCAGTGCTTCCTGAGAACCAAGACATGAGCCATTTATGTAATCTCAGGCTACCTTTTTAATTCTGGCACTGGTGGGCACTGTTTGGGAATTCTCCATCTAACCAGTTAGCACCACACATGCTGAGAGCCCTGCCCACCCCTGTGCATCGCCTAGACCTCACAGCTGACTGAGCAATAACCCACGCACCCACCATGGCAGCAGCTGCTGAGCCCCCCAGCCAGTCCAGGGCCAGCTTTCCACCAGTACCCTACAGCAGCCACTGTCAGGCCCCATAGCTGGTCCAGAGGCTAGCCCTGGTCCCACCACAACAGGAGGGCATATGCAGTCCATGAAGGGGACACCCCTTGAGTGCCCGACTCTGGTGGTGAGGTGGGGTTGCACTTCTGAGCCCCACAGGACATCTCCCAAATAAGGCCACTTCTTCAAGACTGGAAGAGATAGCTAATTTACCTAATACATAGGAAAAACTACAGAGAATTAGGGAAAATTAAGAGACAGAATATGTTCCAATAGAAAGAATAACTAAATGAAATGGAGATAAGCAATCTACCTGATACAGAGTTCAAAGTAATGGTCATAAAGATGCTCAGTGAACTTGGGAGAAGAAGGGAGGAACACAGTGAGAACTTTAACAAACAGATATAAAATATAAGAAAGTACCAAGCAGCGTTATTACTGAAATGAAAAATACTCTAGAGGAATTCAAAATCAGACTGGATGAGCTAGAGGAACAAATCAGTGAGCTGGAAGACAAAGCAATGGAACTCATAGAGACAGAGCAGCAAAGTGAAAAAAGAATTAAAAAAAGTGAAGATACCTTCAGGGACTTTTGGGACAACATCAAGTGGAATTACATTCTCATTTTAGGGACCCCAGAATGAGAAGAGAGAAAGGGCCAGAAATATTATTTGAAGAAATAGTGGCTGAAAACTCCCTTAATCTGGGGAAGGAAACAGACATCCAGGTCCCGAAAGCTCAGAGAGTTCCACATGAGATGAACTCAAAGAGACCCGCACCAAGACACGTTATAATTAAAATGATAAACCTGAGGATAAAGAAAGAATCCTAAAAGAAACAAGAGAAAAACTTATTACATGCAAGGAAATCCCATAATTCTATCAGCAGATTTTTCCACAGAAACTTTACAGGCCAGAAGGGAGTGGCATGATATATTCAAAATGCTGAAAGGAGAAAACAATCAACCAAGAATTCTCTATTCAGCAGTTGTCATTCAGAATTGAAGGAGAGATTGAGTGTTTCCCAGATAAGCAAAAGCTAAAGGAGTTCATCACTATCAAACTGTTTCTACAAGAAATGTCAAAAGAACTTCTTTAAAGTGAAGAAATGGCACTAATTAATAATTAGAAAACGTCAAAGTAAAAATCTCACTGGAAAAGGTAAATATATAATAAAGGTAGTTGGATCAATCACTTATAAAGCAAGTATACATGTTAAAAGACAAAAGTAGTGAACTTAACTAAAATCACAGTAATTAGTTAAGGAATACATAAAATGAAAAGAAGTAAAATGTGTTATTAAGAATATAAAATGTGGGTGGGAGTAAAAAGATAAAACTTTGAAATGTGTTGAAATTTAAGTTGCTACCAACTTAAAACAGGCTACTATTTACATAGGATATTATATGTGAATCTCATGGTAACCACAAAGAAAAAACTTATAGTAAATACACAAAAGAAAATGAGAAAGGAATCTAAACATAACATTAAAGAAAACCACCAAAACACAAAGGAAGAGAGAAAGAGAAAAAGAAAGGAACAGAGAGGAACTTCAAAAACAGCCAGAAAACAATGAACAATATGGCAATAAGTACATACCTATCAATAACTACTTTAAAGTAACTGAATTAAATTCACCAATTAAAAGACATGGAGTGGCTGAATGGATAAAAATATGGTGCCATCTATATGCCACCTGCAAGAGATTCACTTGAGAAGAAAAGATACACATAGAGTGAAAGTGAAGGGATGGAAAAAGATATTCCATGAAAAAGGAAAGGAAAAGACAGCTGGAGTAGCTGTACTCATGTCAGAGAAAATAGACTTTAAAATAAAGACTGTAAAAATAGACAAAGAAAGGAATTACATAATAATAAAGGGGTCAATCCAGCAAGATATAACATTTATAAATGTATATGTACCCAAAAGAGGAGCACCAAAATGTATAAAGCAAATATTAACAGACTAATAGTAGGGGACCTTAAAAGTCCACTTACATCAATGGATAGATCATCCAGACAGAAAGTCAATAAGGAAATATCAGCCTTAAATGACACATTAAACTATATGAACTTAATAGACATATATAGAACATTCCACCCCAAAGCAGCAGTTACACATTCTTCTCAAGTGCATGTGGAACATTCTCCAGGACACATCACATGTTAGGCCACAAAACAAGTCTCAATAAATTCAAAAAGGCTGAAATCATATTAAGCATCTTCTCTGATCACAATGGTATGAAACTAGAAATCAATCACAAGAAAAAACAAATGGGAAAAACCACACAAATGTGACGATTAAACGGATAAATTCCTAGAAACATACAATTTTTCAAGACTGGATAATGAAGAAATAGAAAATATAAATAGACCAATTACTAGTGAGGAGAAACAGTAATCAAAAATCTCCCAAGAAACAGAAGCCCAGGACCAGATGGTTTACATGGTGAATTCTACAAGACATTCAAGGAGGATTTAATATTTATTTTTTTCAAACTCTTCCAAAAAATTGAAGAGGAGGGAAAACTTCCAAACACATTTTACAAAGCAACTATTACCCTGATACCAAAACTAGACAAGGACACCACACACACACACACAGACACAGACACAATTACAGAACAATATCCTTGAGGAATATAGATGCAAAAATCCTCAACAAAATATTAGCAAATTGCATCCAACAATACAATAGGATCATACACCATGATCAAGTGGGATTTATTCCAGGTATGCCAGGATAGTTCAACTTCCACAAGTCAATCAATGTGATACACCACATTAACAAAATGGAGGATAAAAGTCATAAAAATCATCAGTCATCTCAATAGATCTGAGCTATTGTCAAAAAACATTTGACAAAATTCAATATCCATTTATCATAAAAACTCTCAACAAAATGGGTATAGAGTGAACGTGCCTCAACATAATAAAGGCCATATTATATGACAAACTCATAGCTAGCATCATACTCAACAGTGAAATGCTGAAAGCATTTCCTCTAAGATCAGAAACAAGATAAGGATGCTCACTCTTGCCACTTTTATTCAACATAGTATTGTAACTCCTAGTCAGAGCAATTAGGCAAGAAAAAGAAATAAAAGACATCCAAATTGGAAAGGAAGAAGTAAAACTCTTACTCTTTTCAGATGACATGATAGTGTAAATAGAAAACCCTAAAAACTTTACCAAAAAACTGTTAGAACTAATAAATTAATTCAGTAAATTTGCAGGATACAAAATCAATATGCAGAAATCTGTGGCATTTCTATACATTAATAACAGACTATCAGAAAGAGAAATTAAGAAAACAATTCCATTTACAATTGCATCAGAAAGAATAAAATACCTCGGAATAAATTTAACCAAGGAAGTGAAAGACCTGTAAAAGCTATGAGACACTGATGAAAAAAATGGAAGTATACACAAATAAATGGAAAAATATTCTGTTTTCATGGATTGGAAGAATTACATTGTTGAAATGTCCATACTACCCCAAACCATCTACAGATTTAATGTAATGCCTGTCAAATTACAATGGCATGTTTCTCAGACCTAGATCAAATAATTTAAAAATTTTTATGGAACCACAAAAAATCTAAAACAGTCTTGAGAAAGAATGAGAAAGATGGAGGTATTATGCTCCCTGATTTCAAACTATACCACAAAGCTATAGCAATCAAAACAGTATGATACTTGCACAAAAGCAAACATACAGATCAATGGAACAGAACTGAGAGTGCAGAAATAAACCTAGGTATATGTGGGCAATTAATTTTCAACAAAGGTGTAAAGAACATCATACAATAAAGAAAGGGTAGTCTTTTCAATAAATGGTACAGGGAGAACTAGACAGCCATGCACAAAAGAATGAAACTAGACCACTATCTTACACCACATAAAAATTAATTCAAAATGAATTGAAGACTTGAACGCAAGACCTGAAACCATAAAATTCCTAGAAGAAAACATAGGTGGCAAACTTCTTGACATTAGTCTTAAGTGTTTTTGTGGACCTGACTAAAGACAAGGGAAACAAAAGCTAAAGTAAGCAACTGGGACTACATCAAACTAAAAAGCTTCTGCACAGAGAAGGAAACCATCATCAAAACCAAAAGTTAACCTACTAAGTGGGAAAAGATATTTTCAAACAATACACATGATGAGAGGTTAATATCCAAAATATATGCACCTCAACAATAACAAAAACAAACAACCTGATTAAAAAATGGGCAAAGGATCTGGATAGACATTTTTCCAAGGAAGACATACAGATGTCCAGCAGGCACATGAAAAGATGTTTAATCTCACTAATTCTTAGGGAAATGCAAATCAAAATTACAGTGAGCTATTACCTTACACTTGTTAGAATGGCTATTATTGAAAAGAGAAGAGATAACAAATGTTGAATAAGATGGGGAGAAAAGGGAACCCTAGTACACTGTGGTAGGAATGTAAATTGGTGTAGTCTCCATGGAAAACATCATATGGCCCCGCAGTTCTACTTCTAGGTATTTATCTGAAGAACATGAAAACACTAACTTGAAAAGATATATGCATCTCTTTGTTTATTCAGTGTTATTTACAATAGCCAACATATGGAAAAAAAAACCCTAAGTGTCCATCAGTGGATTAATGGATAAAGAAGATGTGGTGTATATACACAATGGACTACTACTCATCCATACAAAAGAAGGAAATCCGGCCATTTGCAAAAACATGGATGGACCTTGAAGGTATTATGCTGAGTTGTTAGACAAAAAAGGCAAATTGTTAGACAAAAAGGCAAATATGTTAGACAAAAAAGGCAAATATGTTAGACAAAAAAGGCAAATTCCAAATGATTTCACAAATGAAAAGAACAAGATAAAACAAAAAAACCCTCATGGATACAGAGAAGAGATTAGTGGTTACTAGAAGAGAAGGGGGAGGGGTAGGTGAAATGGGTGAAGGGGGTCAATTGTGTGGTGATGGATGGTAACTAGACTTGTGGTGGTTATCACTTTGTAATGTATCTAGATGTCAAATTATAATGCTATATGCCTGAAACTCATAAAAATTTGCTGTGTCCCCTGGTGGAAGTATTCTCCCTCTAAACGTATGGGATCCAGAGTCCTAACATTTGTAAGAGACACAAATTTTAAAAGGGATTGCTGGAAGTGATGGTGAGAGGGGCTACTCCTACTTTTGCCTCTTGTCCCAAACTCTCATATTATACCTATCAGGGAAAGAGAACCATATAATT
>NW_006771065.1:732923-750279 GCF_000442215.2 Lipotes vexillifer
TTTAGGGTAAAGTGCTTCCTTGAGGATGGCACCCCTTCCTTACTAGGTATCGTTTCAAAGCTGGTACTTCAGCCATGTCTTCAAAAGCCATTCCATTGTTTTATAATGCCAGCAGCTTTTAGGTGCTACAGTATGTGATATACCTCCATTACTGTGAAGTGTGCTCTTTGGCCTAATGAGATACAATGTGGGATCCTATGTTGGTGAATCAAAAACACTCTGTGAGTGCCATACAGATGCTCAAATAGTGGTGCTGGTTAATGTCCTGCAGAAGAAATGGCAAACCCATACTTAGAGTAAGTATTGACTCCATTCAAGATGATTTACTGCCCCTTCTAGCCTGGAAGGGGTCCAATGTCAGAAACTAGTCACATTTTGCTCATCTGATACAATTAACATGATAGCACTAGTGTAGTGAACTAATGTGATGTTTTGAAGCATGTCTATCTAGATGGTAAAGACTCTTTGACCCTATCATGACTGATGGTGGGCATTAACATAGCCCTGAGGCAAGATAATAAATGTATACTATTGTATATCCCATATAAGTACAAACTTTTCCTGATCCTTCTTAGTAGAGATGGAAAAAAATTGCACTTGCCAGATTCCTGGATCCAAGGCACCTGAGGTTTTTTCCATCTGCTCTAATAATGATACAATGACATAACAAGCTGCAACTGTGGCCACTACTTGGTTGAGTTTGCAGCAGTCCACTTTCGTTCTTCAGGATTCATCCAGTTTCTGTAGAAGGCAACAAGGAATTAAATGGGGGTATGATACAGGTGACTACACCTGTATCCTTTATGTCTTTAAGGGTGGCACTAATCTCCACTATTCCTTCCAGGTATGCTACTGTTTTCATTTTACTATCTTGGCCAAGTTGGGGAGCATTGCTTAGAAGCTGCCTCTTGGCATCCCACATCATGACATCTCTTACTCCAGAGGCCGAAAACCAGTGTACTTGGGGATTCTGCCAACTATTATGTTTATATATTTTTTAGGGGGGGTGCAGAAAAATGACCACGGGGTGTGTTCTGGATCCAGTGGACTAATTATGAGGTGGACCTGGAATAGAAACATTTATTATCTGACCTCTTTACATCCCTTCTCTAATAGTGGGGTCCTTATGACATTTCAGGTCTCCAAGCATTAATGTCAACTTGGAGCCTGTGTCCAGTATTCCTCAAAATATCTTGGTATTTCTCATTAACCAATGTATGGTTATCCAAGTATATGATCATAGGTCCATTTGGCAAAGGACTGGGTAATCATTACCATATACACTTACCTTGGTGCTTCAGGAGTTTCATCCAACCTAGTCTTTCCTTCAGTCTATGGGTTCTGGTCTGAAAAAAAATAGGCTCAGATCCAGAAATTAGTTAGACAGAGAATCATAACTGTTTAATGGGAAAGTTTCTCTAATCCTCCTGGTTATCCATTCTTGATTTTTCTTATTTCATAGATTGAGAAATACCCTTGCCACTTATTTGTCTTGAGCTGTGGACGGTATGTTCTATTAACTATCTCCATTTTTCTGTGCACATCAGGCCCCTGGATCCCACTCTGACCATGCCATTTATCTTGCTGCTTATGGTTAAGTATGCCCCCTGGCCTCAGTTATTTTGGGATTCCATCATCCTCTTTCCTACTAGGGAGCAAGGTTATGTAGTGGTACCTCTTTCGGTTAGCCTTGGCTTATGAAGGACAGCCTTTATTGAGCTTCTCAACAATGCTTGTCCTTCTCTAATCAGCATTTTTGCTGCTTTACTTATTGCTTTAAGTAGAGTGTCCTTCTGGTCCTCCAACAGAACATAGAGGGTTGATGGGTTCCCTACCCTTAATAGTATATCCACTCTAGCATGTCCACTTCTCTGAGTCTTTTGATCCATTTCCTATCAACTGCCATAGCAATTCTGGCATTTCTATGTCACTTAGTATGGACCATCAATATTTCCAAGCATCCAAGTACTATCTCAGCAGCATGTTTGTCCCATCTCTTGGGGTCCTTGCAAGGGTGTTAAATCCTATATTCCTTTTACAAATTTCTGTTCTATTCCCCAGTCTCTCCCAATCAAGCTCCTTCTGGATCTGACCCTGTACATATGCTCCTGGCTCCTACTGGTAAACGTTGACTAGGTCCTGTAGTTCCTTCAGGGTATGATGCCTGTCCTTCTAACAGACCCAGTACTTTCTGGCTGGGTTATATTTTAACTTGATCACTGGTCTTACTTACTGACTAGGAAGGGAGGTGCTGGAGGAAGATCATGAAAGGGGCACTCATATTGTCTTGCAATGTACAGGCCTCTGTATTAATTGCACAGGGAGGGAGCTCTAACCTTCAACACAGGGGAATGGGACACTTATGTAGGGGAATCTGGAATTTTAAGGTTTCAAAGTGCTTCAGCCTAGATGTCTACATCTCAATTCTCAGGAATCTCCCCACCCAAAGCTCTGACTTTGGCATAGGAAACTTGTCAGGGTTGAGAACTCAACCTTCTCTTTAGCTCTGCTATCCTTGCAACTAAGTCCTGAGACTAATTCTTAACTTCTTCTATCTTTTGGCTGCAGATCAAAATGTGTTTATACCTTATCAACTAGGATCTTTGATTTTCATAATTCACCTTAAATTAGTGATTAATCACCCTCAGCTTTTCATTGTCTTTCTCCAATATATTGATAAAGCTCAGTAGTTGCCATCTGATTCCATTGTCCCTATAATAGCTACTTCTATACCTGTCAGTGCATTCCCTTCTGCCAGTATCCCATCCTGGTTCACTACAGTGAAGATTTTAACATTTGTACTCCTACCAAATGCCAAGGGCTTCAGTCTTGCACCTTCCACCAGTGATGGGGTCTTTATCGCCAGCCAATTAGCAGGTAGACAAACTTCAAAATCCCATTTTAGATCCTGCTTTCTCAGTTGCTCCTGGCACCATGTGCCTTAGGTTGGGTTTCCTGGGAAACAGATTGTGAGACAGAGATTTATATGCAGGAAGTTCACTGGGGAGTGATCTTGGGAACAGTTCTTGTGAGGAAGTGAAGGAAGCAGGTTTGGCAGAGGGCGAAGATGAGCTACAACACAGTCACAGCAAAGGCCTCAGCCAATTCCATGGGGAACTCTTGGTACAGGATGATGCTTCAAAGTAGTTTCAAACTGAGGCAAGGGAGCCAGGCCATTACACCCCTGCATCAACCAACTATTGGATGTGGACCATCCTCAAGGACAGGGAATAACCTTGGATAGAGCAGTTTCCT
This sequence comes from Lipotes vexillifer, assembly GCF_000442215.2. Taxonomy (NCBI): domain Eukaryota; kingdom Metazoa; phylum Chordata; class Mammalia; order Artiodactyla; family Lipotidae; genus Lipotes; species Lipotes vexillifer. Next base: position 736,179 of record NW_006771065.1, read on the forward strand.
TCGGCCAAGGGCAATGTCTATGGAGGAACTCAGCTATGAGCTGTGAGCAGCCATCATTCCTGGCTGGTGAGGGAATTAGTACCTTGATCTTGATGAGAGAACTGGGACATATCATAGCATCCACTACAGTGTGATCTGAGATTGCTACTCAGATGTCCAACAGACATCACAGGCTTAATGTACATAAAGTATAGCCCTTGTGTTTTTTTCTCTCCAGGCCTTTCAGAGTCTTTTTTGTAAATGCTGTTATAATGGATCTATGAGGTTCAGACCATAGCTCTCTTTTTTCTTTCCTGTCTCAACCCCCACCTAATATGCCAGCAAGTCCTCCCAACAATAACTCCAAAATATATATTTTGAGTTCATTCACCTCTGCATCTCTACTGCTGCTATCTTAGTCAAGTCACTATCGTCTCTTGCCTGTTTTACTGCAACTGCCTTCTAAGTCCTTGTTTATACTCTTATATTCTACAATTAATTTTTCATGTGGCAGCACAGTGATCTTGTAAAGATATAAATAAGACCAGGTCACGTTTTTACTTAGATACTTCATGGTTTACATTGTATTTAGAAAAAAATCTAAACTCTTTACCATGGCTTACAAGGCCCAGTATGATCTGGTCCTTCCTAGTTTCTCTGACCTCATCTTTACTTCTCTCCTCTATCATGGCAGTCACTATTATGGACTACCTAGTAGTCATTTCCTCCCTTTCTTAGCAACAGAATTTTGAGTTTTTTTCCATGGTGTCAATATTCCCAGTTGATATAACAAGACTAATCGAAGCCAATTATGAAAAATCCCTGCTTTCCAAGCCTACTTCCCTGCTAGATGGGTGGTTTGGGTGGGGGGATGTTTATGAACCACTCAGGCCAATAATGCCAAATTGAATTTTGCTAGAGGGTTTCTGAGAAGGTTTTCTTTATCCTTTTCTTGTTGAAAGGAGGTGATACATCTAGCACACTTGTCCTTCCCCATTCTTTCTGCCATGAATATAGACAATATCTGGAACCATAGCAGCCATCTTGTGACCATGAAGAAAAGACCTACAGAATTACAGAGATGTTGACTCAAATTATTTGGCCTCTGAACCAGTCTCTTATCTTTATCACTCAAACACTAAACTCTACCACTTCCTAGCCAGGCCTATATACTTGTTCTCCCCAAGCCTGAAACTCTTTTTTCCTGTATCATCACATGGTTGGCTTCTCTTCATGCAAATAGATCTCAGCTTAGATCCTCAAGGAGGTTGTCTCTGACCACCCAATCTCAAGTAGCACCACTGCTCTGAGCCCTGCCCAGGCACGCTCTCAGGATATATATATATATATATATATGTATATATATTTAAAATAGCAATTAGAATTTTGTGAAAGTATCTTATTGGTTGACTACTTTTTAAAAATATGTCTCTCTTCACTAGAATGTGTTTCACAAGAGTAGGGATGCTGTTTGCCTTGTTCCATGGTGTTATCTTCAGCACTTAGACTAGGGCCTGGCAGATAGTAGGTGCTAATGAATATTTGTTGAATAAATGCCACCAAATATGAATCATATTTGGTCATTCTATTAACCTTGCTGAGCTTCACAGTTGTTTTTTTTTTTTGAATAGAGATCCTAAGTAGTACCATTTAGATGCACCACACAGTGCTACATATGTGTTACATACATGTGCTACATACATACATATGTTCCCATATCTCTTCCCTCTTGTGTCTCCCTCCCTCCCACCCTCCCTATCCCACCCCTCTAGGTGGTCACAAAGCACCAAGCTGATCTCCCTAAGCCACTAAGTTTTGAGGTGGTTTGTAATACAGCAAAAGCTAATCTATACTATAATACGATTTGGTCAAGTGGGTTTATCCTTGAGAATGCAAAGTTGGTTCAGTATCGGCCAATCAATTCATGTGATTCACTCTATTAGTTAAATAAAAGGAGAAAATCATATCATCATTCTTTTTAGATAGAGGAGATAAAAAGCATCCCATGAGGTTCAAAATCTATTGGGTAGGGTAAATTTTATAAAACTAGATCCAAATAATAACTATCTTTCCTTGATAAAGGCTATATACCAAAAATACATGGCATATGTATACAGTAACAAAAATTATTATACTACTAATTTTTTAAAAAAATTAGAATTTCCTTTAAGGAGAGAATTGAGATAAAGATTTCTAACATTACTGGTCTATTGGAACTGACCTTTTTGGAGCTGTGTATTGAGAGAAATAGAAAGAGAGAGAAGGTTTAGAAGAATACAGAGAAAAATGTCATATTTATAGATTGTTTTGATTATGTATTTAATTGGAAACACAGGAAAATCAATAAGCTATTAAATCTAAGAAAAGAGCTCAACATAGGGGCTGGAAAAAAATTAATGCACCAAAATCAATTGTGTTCCTCCATAGCATCAATATCTAGATACAATACAAGACGAATTTACCATAGTAACAAAACCTATAGAGGGTAGGGGGTTTCACCTAATAAATTATGCAGAAAACCTTCATAATGAAAACTTTATTAGAGGACACATGAGTAAAAGAAATATATATCACAGGTATGGATGAGATGACTTACTATAATAATATAAATGTCCTTATATTAATCTATAAAATTAAATGCAACTGTAAAAAAAAAAAAAAAGAAAGTTGAAGAGGATCATGTGTGTGGAGGTTCATGGGAGCAGAGACCACTGGACAGTGCAACCTCTGAGATTGTGAGCAACAGCTGCCCTTTCTCATTTCTGAGTGTCTGCGCTGTAGGCGTTGCAAATTCCCCTATTTTATTATACTCATATATGCAGAAAAGTTATGAGCTTAGGAACCTGGGAAAGTAAAATCAAATGAATTGATTGCAGTGTTTATCGCAGCAGGCACGTGGGAGCACTCTGGTTGCTATGTTTGAATGTGGCATTACTTGGTCTGGGGACTACAGAGTGAATGAGTTTGAATTTAATGTACCAAGGGTAAAGTCAACATATAGGCAGTTGCTAGCAGAGTGGAATGATAAAGGAGTGATTATCTGAGGAAAGTGATTGGGGATTTAAAAATCAGACTAATCATAATAATAAAGTCAGAGATCTGCTTTATCAAAAGAAGGGAAAAAGAACAGAAGGAGGCATTTGGGAAAGATGTCATTGAGTTGGTAGAAACAAGTATATAGAGGTATTTTTGACTGCTGTTTACAGAGTTGATGACAGAGGAAAATTATGAAAACTAGGGAGATTATTTTTGATAATTTAAGAATGAAAATAGACTGGGCAACATCCATCTCTCCATTGTTCTCAACAATATATAAGAGCTTAACACAGAGAGCAAAGATTTAATTATCCAGATATGAACTGATGGAAATCTAAGATGGAAGAAGTAGACATAAAAAAAGGAAAAAAAAAACCCAAACACTTCTCTGGTATTACAGTGGAAGGAGGACTGGGCTTAGAATAAGATAGTGATTAGCTAATTCACTAAATAATATTGTTTAGGTATTTTCCATGTCTAGACATTGCTGGGTGCTGAGGATACAGTATGGTTACTACCATTAGGGAGTAACTCCAGAGGAGGCTATGGGCAAGTTAGCAAGCAATCTTTTGTGTGTGTGTGTGTGTGTGTGTGTGTGTGTGTGTTATGCGGGGCTCTCACTGTTGTGGCCTCTCCCATTGTGGAGCACAGGCTCTGGACGCGCAGGCCCAGCGGCCACGGCTCACGGGCCCAGCCGCTCCGCAGCATGTGGGATCCTCCCGGACCAGGGCACGAACCCGTGTCCCCTACATCGGCAGGTGGACTCTCAACCACTGCGCCACCAGGGAAGCCCCAGCAAGCAATCTTAATAGAGTGTGATAATACTGGAGTGAGGGAGAACAGGATGCTTTGAGAACAGCTAGAATCTGCCCTTGTGTGTGTGGGCAGGTTGGGAATATGCACTGGAGGAAGTGATGTCTAAGCTGAGACAGTAAACATGCTTAGCTGTTTTGTGCCACAGGCCTTTGTACTCCGTGTTTCCTCTGCCTGGAATGCTATTCCTTCTGACCTCTGCAGAGCTGACTCCTTGATAATCAGTTTAAAGGTCACCTTCTCAGAGAATTTACCCTGAGCAGCCAATCTAAGGATATCTCACAGAAAATCTACCAAATCACTCTTTTATTTTTTTAGAGCATTTATCATTATACAGTGTTTTCTGGGATTTTTTTGTCTCTTTTTAGAATATTTGCTCCAGAGAGCCTGAACCTTGTCTGCCTTTTCCATCATTGGATCTTCAGTGCTTTTAACAGTGCCTGATTCAGAAGAGGTGCTCAACAAATATTTCTTTTTTCTTTTATAAATTTATTTATTTATTTATTTTTGGCTACGTTGGTTCTTCGTTGCTGCGTGCGGGCTTTCTTTAGTAGTGGTGAGTGGAGGCTACTCGTCGTTGCCGTGCGTGGGCTTCTCACTGTGGTGGCTTCTCTTGTGGAGCACGGGCTCTAGGCTCAGGGGCTTCAGCAGTTGTGGCTCGCAGGCTCAGTAGTTGTGGCTCATGGGCTCTAGAGCCCAGGCTCAGTAGTTGTGGTGCACGGGCCTAGTTGCTCCACAGCATGCAGGACCTTCCTGGACCAGGGCTTGAACCTGTGTCCCCTGCATTGGCAGGCAGATTCTTAACCACTGTGCCACGAGGGAAGTCCCTAGGTACTCTCCCTTTTGTGTGCTTGAGGTAGAAAACAAAGTTTTAGCAGAGAACAGAAAAAACTTTATCTGGAAGCTATTACCTGATGGAAGTAATACTTATACACGTCTTTTATGTACATCAAATGGATATTCTTCTATACAGGAAATCTCCACTCTAATCCTGTCCTTTCTTGCTTTTCACTGACATGGGCATCATTGTCAGTACACCAGGGCTTGAACATAAATTGTGAGTCCAGAATTGGTGGTGAGATGGGGAAGAAGCTGTGAAAATCAGGAGCAGTTTAGGGGAAGTGAAAACTCCTTCCCCAACCCAGGCTAGCTCCCAGGTAGGACCGTTCTAGTTAATGTTGATCCTCCAGCCCCATTATTTCACTTTGTAATTCAGCCTGAAATCCTGCCAGTCAGTTACTCATTTGGGTAAATAAACACCTGTTAAAAACATGCACTTATCTGCAGAAAGCGTGAGTGATGTTTTCACAGGTAGAATTAATCTCTTCCTCCTCTCTGTTTTTCTGTAAGTTACCTTAATTCTGTAAGTTTACCTCTTGTTGTATAACAAATCACCCAGGGTTTAGTGGTTTAAAAACAGCAGTCACTTTATTTGCTCATGATTCTGCGTGTCAGCAATTTGAGCTGGCATTAGATGAGGGGTTCTCCTGCTGGTCTCTCTGGGGACCACCCATAGCGCTGCATTTATCTGGGGGTCTTAAGTTGGACTGGCTTCTCTCTGAGGTCTGTGGACCTATCTTCCCGCAGGCCAGCTTGAGCTTCCTCACATGGTAGCGCTGCTTTCCAAGAGGACGAGACCTCAGTCTGCAAGGCCTCTTCATACTGTGGCTCAGACATCAAACAATGCCATTCTGTCTCATTCTGTCGGTCAAAGTCGGTCAATGGTCAGCCAGAACTCAAGGAGTAGAATAACAGACTCCACTTATTGATGAGAGAACCTGTCTCATTCCAAAGGAGGCCTGCCTCCAGGGATGGGAGGAATTGTTGCCGCCATCTTTGCAGATAATCTACTGCAGCTTCTATGACACGTGCCTGGCTTCATCTCTAAGCTGCCTGAGAGCGGGAACTTTTATTTGATCATCCTGCACCACAGGGACTAGGTCTTTTCACAAAGCATGTGTTTGATAGTCATTGGCTGAACTGAATTCATATGTAGAGAAAGATTAGCTTGAGTCCCACAGGAAGCCAAAATTTGGGTGTCTGAACATCAGGTGAAATTGGGGAACTTGGGGTAGGTTCAAAGGCTAGAAATCAAAAGCATATTGGGGCAACAGCCTCTGGTTGTCCTTGGAGGGCAGGGAAGATCAAGCTGGAGTAAGGGTCAGGGTTGAAGTCGGGCATCAGGAAATGGGTATGAGCGGAGTTCAGTGAAGAAGCCTGAGTATGGGTTTCAGGATCTTGGATAGGTTGATGGGTGGTTTCACGCAGTAGGGCCATCTGGGTGTGCCTATGGAACTCAGAACCATGAATCCTAGGGGTCCTCAGCTGTGACTTGAAGAGGGGTGGGTGGGTAAAGCCTGGCTGTTTTTACTATTCCCCAGAATGAGGCAGGGTTCTGCTGACTATTTCAGTAGAAGCTAAACAGGTCCTTGAAAGATCCCCTAAAATTCTGTTGCTCATCTGCTTTGTAATCTCTCCTTCATTATCTCACTTCCACACTTCAGCATTCCTTCTGGTTCAAACAGTTAACATTCCCTCCCTCTAAAAAGTCTCCCTTGACCTCCCTTCTCTCCACATTGACAAAATTCTCCTCTATTTTCTTAGAGGCCACATGACCCCAATCCTCCAGAACGCTTGGGTTTGTTCACGTGGTGGACTCAGGATTTAAAGCACAGCAAGGAAGAGGGAAAGCCCCTATGATTTTTGTCTCTGCTGTGTCACATTTGCCAGTATCATTTCCCAGAGCAATCATACGATTGCATGAGAGGACTGAGAATAACTGATGGCCAAAAGGCAGGCTATGCTTTGATTGTAACAATGGCCACATTATTACAATAATAATGATGGCCCAGATTGAAGAGTGAAGAAGTAGAGTCTACCTCTTAATGGGGGTAACTGTATAGTCATACTGCTGAACTCAGGTTCAGCTGCTTGCTGCTCAAAAGCCAATACTCGAGAGGCAAGTGTTGGTTGGAAAGGAAAGGCTGCTTTATTCAGGAGCCTGGCAACCTGGGGAGATGGCAGACATGTGTCCAAAAACCACCTCCAAAGATTCTGCTCAACCATGAAAGTTTTTAAGTGGAGAATCATTTGAGGAGGGAGTCAGAGTCTTTGTTATCTTCCACTGTGTGTATTCTTTCTTCTAACTGATTGGTGGTGAGGGAACAGGGTGGTGCTCCAGGAATCTTGTGCTCAGCCTGAAGTTACCATCCTCCACTGGGGTAGGGGTCTTAGTTCCTACAGAAGAACTCAAAGATACTGTTATGTATATTCCTCCAGGAGGAACCAGGACCCTGTCCCATGGCTGCACTATTGTTTCTTTTTTTAATTTAATTTAATTTTTTATTTATTTATATATTTTTTAACATCTTTATTGGGGTATAATATCTTTACAATGGTGTGTTAGTTTCTGCTTTATAACAGAGTGAATCAGTTATACATATACATATGTTCCCATATCTCTTCCCTCTTGCGTCTCCCTCCCTCCCACCCTCCCTATCACACCCCTCCAGGCGGTCACAAAGCACCGGGCCGATATCCCTGTGCCACGCGGCTGCTTCCCACTAGCTATCTACCTTACGTTTGTTAGTGTACATATGTCCATGCCTCTCTCTCGCCCTGTCACAGCTCACCCTTCCCCCTCCCCATATCCTCAAGTCCGTTCTCCAGTAGGTCTGTGTCTTTATTCCTGTCTTACCCCTAGGTTCTTCATGACATTTTTTTTTTTCTTAAATTCCATATATATGTGTTAGCATACGGTATTTGTCTTTTTCTTTCTGACTTACTTCACTCTGTATGACAGACTCTAAGTCTAAACACCTCATTACAAATAGCTCAATTTCGTTTCTTTCTATGGCTGAGTAATATTCCATTGTATATATGTGCCACATCTTCTTTATCCATTCATATGATGATGGGCACATAGGTTGTTTCCATCTCCGGGCTATTGTAAATAGAGCTGCAACGAACATTTTGGTACATGACTCTTTTTGAATTTTGGTTTTCTCAGGGTATATGCCCAGTATGCTGGGTCATATGGTAGTTCTATTTGTAGTTTTTTAAGGAACCTCCATACTGTTCTCCATAGTGGCTGAACCAATTCACATTCCCACCAGCAGTGCAAGAGTGTTCCCTTTTCTCCACACCCTCTCCAGCATTTATTGTTTCTAGATTTTTTGATGATGGCCATTCTGACTGGTGTGAGATGATATCTCATTGTAGTTTTGATTTGCATTTCTCTAATGATTAATGATGTTGAGCATTCTTTCATGTGTTTGTTGGCAGTCTGTATATCTTCTTTGGAGAAATGTCTATTTAGGTCTTCTGCCCATTTTTGGATTGGGTTGTTTATTTTTTTGTTATTGAGCTGCATGAGCTGCCTGTAAATTTTAGAGATTAATCCTTTGTCAGTTGATTCATTTGCAAATATTTTCTCCCATTCTGAGGGCTGTCTTTTGGTCTTGTTTATGGTTTCCTTTGCTGTGCAAAAGCTTTGAAGTTTCATTAGGTCCCATTTGTTTATTTTTGTTTTTATCTCCATTACTCTAGGAGATGGGTCAAGAAGGATCTTGCTGTGATTTATGTCATAGAGTGTTCTGCCTATGTTTTCCTCTAAGAGTTTGATAGTTTCTGGCCTTACATTTAGGTCTTTAATCCATTTTGAGCTTATTTTTGTGTATGGTGTTAGGGAGTGATCTAATCTCATACTTTTACATGTACCTGTCCAGTTTTCCCAGCACCACTTATTGAAGGGGCTGTCCTTTCTCCACTGTATATTCCTGCCACCTTTATCAAAGATAAGGTGACCATATGTGCATGGGTTTATCTCTGGGCTTTCTATCCTATTCCATTGATCTATCTTTCTGTTTTTGTGCCAGTACCATACTGTCTTGATTACTGTAGCTTTGTAGTATAGTCTGAAGTCAGGCAGCCTGATTCCTCCAGCTCCATTTTTTGTTCTCAAGATTGCTTTGGCTATTCGGGGTCTTTTGTGTTTCCATACAAATTGTGAAATTTTTTGTTCTAGTTCTGTGAAAAATGCCAGTGGTAGTTTGATAGGGATTGCATTGAATCTATAGATTGCTTTGGGGAGTAGAGTCATTTTCACAATGTTGATTCTTCCAATCCAAGAACATGGTATATCTCTCCATCTGTTTGTATCATCTTTAATTTCTTTCATCAGTGTCTTATAATTTTCTGCATACAGGTCTTTTGTCTCCTTAGGTAGGTTTATTCCTAGATATTTTATTCTTTTTGTTGCAATGGTAAATGGGAGTGTTTTCTTGATTTCACTTTCAGATTTTTCATCGTTAGTATATAGGAATGCCAGAGATTTCTGTGCATTAATTTTGTATCCTGCTACTTTACCAAATTCATTGATTAGCTCTAGTAGTTTTCTGGTAGCATCTTTAGGATTCTCTATGTATAGTATCATGTCATCTGCAAACAGTGACAGCTTTACTTCTTCTTTTCCGATTTGGATTCCTTTTATTTCCTTTTCTTCTCTGATTGCTGTGGCTAAAACTTCCAAAACTATGTTGAATAAGAGTGGTGAGAGTGGGCAACCTTGTCTTGTTCCTGACCTTAGTGGAAATGCTTTCAGTTTTTCGCCATTGAGGATGATGTTGGCTGTGGGCTTGTCATATACGGCCTTTATTATATTGAGGAAAGTTCCCTCTACACCTACTTTCTGCAGGGTTTTTATCATAAATGGGTGTTGAATTTTGTCAAAAGCTTTCTCTGCATCTATTGAGATGATCATATGGTTTTTCTCCTTCAATTTGTTAATATGGTTAATCACATTGATAGATTTGCGTATATTGAAGAATCCTTGCATTCCTGGAATAAACCCCACTTGATCATGGTGTATGATCCTTTTAATGTGCTGTTGGATTCTGTTTGCTAGTATTTTGTTGAGGATTTTTGCATCTATGTTCATCAGTGATATTGGCCTGTAGCTAGTTTTCTTTGTGACATCCTTGTCTGGTTTTGGTATCAAGGTGATGGTGGCTTCGTAGAAGGAATTTGGGAGTGTTCCTCCCTCTGCTATATTTTGGAAGAGTTTGAGAAGGATAGGTGTTAGCTCTTCTCTAAATGTTTGATAGAATTCGCCTGTGAAGCCATCTGGTCCTGGGCTTTTGTTTGTTGGAAGATTTTTAATCACAGTTTCAATTTCAGTGTTTGTGATTGGTCTGTTCATATTTTCTATTTCTTCCTGATTCAGTCTTGGCAGTTTGTGCATTTCTAAGAATTTGTCCATTTCTTCCAGATTGTCCATTTTATTGGCATAGAGTTGCTTGTAGTAATCCCTCATGATTTTTTTTATTTCTGCAGTGTCAGTTGTTACTTCTCCTTTTTCATTTCTGATTCTATTGATTTGAGTCTTCTCCCTTTTTTTCTTGATGAGTCTGGCTAATGGTTTATCAATTTTGTTTATCTTCTCAAAGAACCAGCTTTTAGTTTTATTGATCTTTGCTATTGTTTCCTTCATTTCTTTTTCATTTATTTCTGATCTGATTTTTATGATTTCTTTCCTTCTGCTAACTCTGGGGTTTTTTTGTTCTTCTTTCTCTAATTGCTTGAGATGCAAGGTTAGGTTGTTTATTCGAGATGTTTCCTGCTTCTTAAGGTGGGCTTGTATTGCTATAAACCTCCCCCGTAGAACTGCTTTTGCTGCATCGCATAGGTTTTGGGTCGTTGTGTCTCCATTGTCATTTGTTTCTAGGTATGTTTTGATTTCCTCTTTGATTTCTTCAGTGATCACTTCGTTATTAAGTAGTGTATTGTTTAGCCTCCATGTGTTTGTATTTTTTACAGCTCTTTTCCTATAATTGATATCTAGTCTCATGGCGTTGTGGTCGGAAAAGATACTTGATACAATTTCAATTTTCTTAAATTTACCAAGGCTTGATTTGTGACCCAAGATATGATCTATCCTGGAGAATGTTCCATGAGCACTTGAGAAAAATGTGTATTCTGTTGTTTTTGGATGGAGTGTCCTATAAATATCAATTAAGTCCATCCTGTTTAATGTATCATTTAAAGCTTGTGTTTCCTTATTTATTTTCATTTTGGATGATCTGTCCATTGGTGAAAGTGGGGTGTTGAAGTCCCCTACTATGAATGTGTTACTGTCGATTTCCCCTTTTATGGCTGCTAGTTTTTGCCTTATGTATTGAGGTGCTCCTATGTTGGGTGCATAAATATTTACAATTGTTATATCTTCTTCTTGGATCGATCCCTTAATCATTATGTAGTGTCCTTCTTTGTCTCTTCTGATAGTCCTTATTTTAAAGTCTATTTTGTCTGATATGAGAATTGCTACTCCAGCTTTCTTTTGGTTTCCATTTGCATGGAATATCTTTTTCCATCCCCTTACTTTCAGTCTGTATGTGTCTCTAGGTCTGAAGTGGGTCTCTTGTAGACAGCATATATATGGGTCTTGTTTTTGTATCCATTCAGCCAATCTGTGTCTTTTGGTGGGAGCATTTAGTCCATTTACATTTAAGGTAATTATCGATATGTATGTTCCTATTCCCATTTTCTAAATTGTTTTGGGTTCGTTATTATAGGACTTTTCCTTCTCTTGTGTTTTTGTCTAGAGAAGTTCCTTTAGCATTTGTTGTAAAGCTGGTTTGGTGGTGCTGAACTCTCTCAGCTTTTGCTTGTCTGTAAAGGTTTTAATTTCTCCATCAAATCTGAATGAGATCCTTGCTGGGTAGAGTAATCTTGGTTGCAGGTTTTTCTCCTTCATCACTTTCAGTATGTCCTGCCACTCCCTTCTGGCTTGTAGAGTTTCTGCTGAGAGATCAGCTGTTAACCTTATGGGGATTCCCTTGTGTGTTATTTGTTGTTTTTCCCTTGCTGCTTTTAATATGCTTTCTTTGTGTTTAATTTTTCACAGTTTGATTAATATGTGCCTTGGCGTGTTTCTCCTTGGATTTATCCTGTATGGGACGCTCTGTGCTTCCTGGACTTGATTAACTATTTCCTTTCCCATATTAGGGAAGTTTTCAACTATAATCTCTTCAAATATTTTCTCAGTCCCTTTCTTTTTCTCTTCTTCTTCTGGAACCCCTATAATTCGAATGTTGTTGTGTTTAATGTTGTCCCAGAGTTCTCTGAGACTGTTCTCAGTTCTTTTCATTCTTTTTTCTTTATTCTGCTCTGCAGTAGTTATTTCCACTGTTTTATCTTCCAGGTCACTTATCCGTTCTTCTGCCTCAGTTATTCTGCTATTGATCCCATCTAGAGTACTTTTAGTTTAATTTATTGTGTTGTTCATCATTGCTTGTTTCATCTTTATTTCTTCTAGGTCCTTGTTAAATGTTTCTTGCATTTTGTCCATTCTATTTCCAAGATTTTGGATCATCTTTACTATCATTATTCTGAATTCTTTTTCAGGTAACTGCCTATTTCCTCCTCATTTGTTAGGTCTGGTGGGTTTTTATCTTGCTCCGTCATCTGCTCTGTGTTTTTCTGTCTTCTCATTTTGCTTATCTTACTGTGTTTGGGGTCTCCTTTTTGCAGGCTGCAGGTTCATAGTTCCCGTTGTTTTTGATGTCTGTCTCCAGTGGCTAAGGTTGGTTCAGTGGGTTGTGTAGGCTTCCTGGTGGAGGGGACTAGTGCCTGTGTTGTGGTGGATGAGGCTGGATCTTATCTCTCTAGTGGGCAGGTCCACGTCTGTGTGTTTTGGGGTGTCTGTGGACTTATTATGATTTTAGGCAGCCTCTCTGCTAATGGGTGGGGTTGTGTTCCTGTTTTGCTAGTTGTTTGGCATAGGTTGTCCAGCACTGTAGCTTGCTGGTCGTTGAGTGAAGCTGGGTGCTGGTGTTAAGATGGAGGTCTCTGGGAGATTTTTGCCATTTGATATTATGTGGAGCTGGGAGGTCTCTTGTTGACCAGTGTCCTGAAGTTGGCTCTCCTACCTCAGAGGCACAGCACTGACTCCTGTCTGCAGCAGCAAGAGTCTTTCATCCACGTGGCTCAGAATAAATGGGAGAAAAAGTAGAGAGAATTAGTAGAAGTATGAAGAAAGAAAGAAAGAAAGAAAGAAAGAAAGAAAGAAAGGAGGGAAGGAAGGAAGGAAGGAAGAAAGAAAAAGAAAGAAGAAAAGAAGGAAAGAAGGCAAGATGGACAGAAAGGAGGGAGGGAGGGAGGAAGGAAGGAAAAAAGACAGAAAGAAAGAAGATACATTAAAATAAAATAAAGTATAATAAAGTTATTGAATTAAAAAATAATTATTTAAAAAAAAAAAGGGACGGATAGAACCTTAGGACAAATGTTGGAAGCAAAGCTATACAGATAAAATCTTACACAGAAGCATACACATACACCCTCACAAAAAGAGGTAAAGGGGAAAAAATCATAAATCTTTCTCTCAAAGTCCACCTCCTCAATTTGGGATGATTCGTTGTCTAAAGGAGGGAAGGAAGGAAGGAAGGAAGGAAAGAAAGAAAGAAAGAAAGAAGGTAAAGTATAATAAAGTTATTAAAATTAATTATTAAGAAAAAAATTAAAAAAAAAACAATGGACGGATAGAACCCTAGGACAAATGGTGGAAGCAAAGATATACAGACAAGATCTCACACAGAAGCATACACATACACACTCACAAAAAGAGGAAAAGGGGAAAAAATCATAGATCTTGCTCTCGAAGTCCACCTCCTCAATTTGGGATGATTCGCTGTCTATTCATGTATTCCACAGATGCAGGGCACATCAAGTTGATTGTGGAGCTTTAATCCGCTGTTTCTGAGGCTGCTGGGAGAGATTTCCCTTTCTCTTCTTTGTTCTCACAGCTCACAGGGGCTCAGCTTTCGATTTGGCCCTGCCTCTGCGTGTAGGTCGCTGGAGGGTGTCTGTTTTTTGCTCATACAGGTCGGGGTTAAAGGAGCCGCTGACTCGGGGGCTCTGGCGCACTCAGGCCGGGGGGAGGGAAGGGCACGGAGTGCGGGGCGGGCCTGCGGCGGCAGAGGTCAGCGTGATGTTGCACCAGCCTGAGGCCCGCAGTGTGTTCTCCCTGGGAAGTTGTCTCTGGATCCCGGGAACCTGGCAGAGGCGGGCTGCACAGGCTCCCCGGAAGAGGGGTGGGGATAGTGACCTGTGCTCGCACACAGGCCCCTTGGTGGCGGCAGCAGCAGCCTTAGCGTCTCCCGCCCGTCTCTGGAGTCCGCGCTTTTAGCCGCGGCTCGCGCCCATCTCTGGAGTTCCTTTAAGCAGCGCTCTTAAACCTCTCTCCTCGCGCACCAGGAAACAAAGAGGGAAGAAAAAG
>NW_006771065.1:750478-835056 GCF_000442215.2 Lipotes vexillifer
GGCGGGTGAGCACACAAGCCTCTCGGGCTGGTGAGTGCCGGTCGGCGCCGATCCTCTGTGCGGGAATCTCTGCGCTTTGCCCTCCGCACCCCCGTTGCTGTGTTGTCCTCCGCGGCTCCGAAGCTCCCCGCTCCGCCTCCCGCAGGCTCTGCCCGCGAAGGGGCTCCTAGTGTGTGGAGACCTTTCCTCCTTCACGGCTCCCTCCCACTGGTGCAGGACCCGTCCCTATCCTTTTGTCTCTGTTTTTTCTTTTTTCTTTTGTCCTACCCAGGTACGTAGGGGGGTTTCTTGCTTTTGGGGAGGTCTGAGGTCTTCTGCCAGCGTTTAGTAGGTGTTCTGTAGGAGTTATTCCACATGTAGATGTATTTCTGGTGTATCTGTGGGGAGGAAGGTGATCTCCGCGTCTTACTCTTCCGCCATCTTCCCAGCCTCCTGCACTGTTGTTTCTTGACTGCTTCTCCCTTGTCTCTGCATTCCCTCCCTTCCCTGATAAGCAACTGTTTGAATCTGCCCTTTGGAACTCAGGGAAGTTCAAGGAAGCTGAATGAAGCCTATTTCCTACAAACAAGAAATAGGGGACATGGAAAGGATTTGTACTTGGGAGGGACCCACAGGGTCCCACTCAGTTTCAGTCACATTGCAAAGAAACATACTGAAATGGAAATAACTTGTGGCCATTATTACAGTCAACCCATAGCCTGACTTTTGGCCATCAGTTATCCACGTTCCTCTCATGCAAAATATTCCCAGCTCAGGACCCCAAAACTCCCTTCTTAATTATGTCACCAAGCTTGAGTCTAAGATCTTGGGATCCACATCAGGTCCGGATGAGGCTCTTTGCGTGGAGATGCTCTTGATATAAGGACCTATGAACTACAAAGATAAGTTATACAGCTGCCTTTTGAGATAGAGCCAGGATAACCACAATGGAAATATCTGTTCAAAAGGCAAAAAACAGGAATCACATAGAACTTAATAATAGTCCACAGCAATTCTGAAATCCAACTGAACACATGCTGCCAGGACACATTCCCTTTGGGATCCTGGAATGATCCTTGATTAGGGCTGGTTCTGCTCCCTGGTGTGGCTCCTGAGTCCGTTGCTCTTCATAGCTCCCTGCTCCACCCTTTAAGATGTCTTTCATTTCTGTAAGAAATGGCTGGTGTTAGCAACTGCATCACTTTCTGAGTCTGCTTTTTTTTTCTTATAGAAAGCTGGAGGCCCAGAGGCTTTTCTTCACTTATGTCTCAGTCCATGTTAGTCCCAGCTGACGTTACTTGCAACAAAACAACTCTCCTAAAATCTCTGTGGGTTTCTCTAAGACTCCGATTCAGATCTACTCCATTCAATAGAAGTGTCACCTGTGATTCTGAGCTAGGCCTCTCTCTTCTATGGGAGCTGTACTGGGCTTCAGGGGGACCTTAACTTTAGCGAAAGCACTTTGTACAGCTGAAGGAGCTGACTTGGCTGAGTGTCTTTCATTTCTTATACTGTGGTAGTTGCAATTTACTAAAAGCAGCAGAAAAAAGCAAGCACTTTTTGAGTCTCTGCTTGTATCATGTTTGCTATTATCCTATTGGTCAAAGCAAGCCAAATGGCCAAGCCCAGAGTCAGTGCAGATGTTACTACCAAGGGCAAAGATAGGGAAGGGAAAGATTGCAGCCATTTTTGCAAACAGTCTCCCGCATTTGATAATGGCCAGTGTCCTTTTCAGGATTTTAATTTGGTTCAGTATTTGTTGCATTCCACAGAAGGAAGTTCCCAAGAAGTAGCATATAATATTTTGTGCTTGTATTTTTCAGTACGGCCCAAATCAGTGTATGTTTACAAGATTCATGAACAATAAAGGGAAATTTCTTATCTATACAGGTGGTGAAGTACACATTATGAGATTTTCTAAAAAATTAATTAATTTTTATTTTTGGTTGCATTGGGTCTTTGTTGCTGCACACGAGTGGGGGCTATTCTAGTTGGGGCGAGCGGGGGCTACTCTTCATCGCGGTGCATGGGCTTCTCATTGCAGTGGCTTCTCTTGCTGCAGAGCACGGGCTCTAAGTGCAGGCTTCAGTAGTTATGGCGCATGGGCTCAGTAGTTGTGGCTCACGGACTCTAGAGCACAGGTTCAGTAGTTGTGGAGCACGGGCTTAGTTGCTCCGTGGACCAGGGCTCAAACCCATGTCCGCTGCACTGGCAGGTGGATTCTTGACCACCGCACCACTAGAGAAGTCCCAAACATTATGAGATTAAAAGAATGTTTTTTTCCCCAGTTTTTGTAAAGATCTTATTTGTGAGGAATTGCACGTATTTTTATATTCCTTTCTCACAAAGAATAGGCTTTCAATTCTTTGAAAACATTGCTGCTGATATTTAGTTAACATGAACATCTGTTTTTTTTTTTTGTCTAAGAAGCAAGAAAGGTTTTAAAGATGCTTTCACATTTACTGCTCTGTGGTATTAACAGTAATAGCTCTTACTGCTTAAAAAACCAAAAACGTGAGATCTTCTAAGTTTTTTTAAAAATTAATTAATTAATTATTATTTTTTATTTTTGGCTGTGTTGGGTCTTCGTTTCTGTGTGAGGGCTTTCTCTAGTTGAGGCAAGCGGGGGCCACTCTCATCGCGGTGCACGGGCCTCTCACTATCGCGGCCTCTCTTGTTGCGGAGCACAGGCTCCAGATGCGCAGGCTCAGTAGTTGTGGCTCATGGGCCTAGTTGCTCCATGGCATGTGGGATCTTCCCAGACCAGGGCTTGAACCCGTGTCCCCTGCATTGGCAGGCAGATTCTCAACCACTGCGCCACCAGGGAAGCCCAGATCTTCTAAGTTTTATACTGACAGTACCCCATTAAGAATCTGCAGAAGAAGAAACTCATAGTGGTGATACCTAAATGGAAAAAAAGAAGCAACAGGGCAAGGTGGTTGAAGAGAAATGGAAATCAATATGCAAGCAGTTTAAAAAAATATAGTCTGATGAAGAGGAGGTAAACCAAAAGAGTTATTTAAAAAACCAGGCTTGGGCTCTGTGATGGTTATGTGTCAACTTGACTAGGCCACAGGGTTCCAGATATTTGGTCAAGCATTATTCTGGGTGTGTCTGTGCAGGTGTTTTCTTGGATGAGATTAACATTTGAATCAATAGACTGAGTAAAGCAGATCACCCTCCTTAGGTGGGTGGGCCTTACCCAATCAGTCAATAGTCCAAGTAGAACTAAAAGGCTGACCTTTTCCTTTGTAGGAAGGAACTCCTGCCTGACAGCTTTGAGCTGGGACACCAGTTCTTTCCTGCCTTTAGACTCTAACTGAAACATGGACTCTTTTTATGTCTCAAGCCTGCAGGTTATCAGACTGGAATATACCATGGGCTCTCCAGCTTGCTGTCTGCAGATCCTGGGACTTGTCAGCCTCCATAATCTCATGAGCCAATTCCTTATATTAAACTAAACACACCACACCCCCCAACACACATACACTCACATGCACCCTACTGGTTCTGTTTCTCTGCAGAACCCTGATTACATATAGGTTAGAGGGTTAATTGGAAGGAAAACAAAAAATAGAAAGAAATTTTAGTGAAATTGTCTCTTAATGGAGAAATTACCAAGTGTTATGTAGAGAGAAAGCAACTGTGTCACCTTTCCCAAGGCTTTTCTACTCTAGAATTGTAACGAGGAAGATATGAATGAAGGTGCAGTAGCCACTATTCAGTTCACTAATTTTTATGCCAATAAATTACATAGGTTGGAAATGATAGAAGAAAGCAAATTACAGGTTGATTTTCAGATGTTTGGCAATACCCACAACCAACGGGGGGAAGGCATGCAAATAGCAGCGGTTAGTGGGGAAGCCCAGCAGGATGGATGGCGGGGTGGCTGCAGGACAGGAGAACAAAATATATTCAGGATCAGCTTCTGCATAAATGGGAGTTGGCATAATGGTAAAATCTCCTGAATATTTCAAAGAAAATATTAACTACTCGGGAAGGCAAGCTAACTCTTGGGCTTGAGGAAATCAGGAGATAGAGAGAATTAGGAGTTCCCTTTTAAGGGTGGATATTATCTCAGAAATGGTAGCTTAAATGTTTCTGTGTCACTGTTGTTCACATTAGAAAGTGCCTTGAAAAATAGGAAATAATTACAATTTTTTTTGTGTGTGGTTGTGGGAAAAATTGTAGAAATAACTGCTCCAGATTTAATGAAGGAGTACTTTTAAAGGCAAGTTTTGATGCAGTGAGCACGCAGTTATGACAGAGGGCTATTTTGTTTAATTATCCTGTTCATGGAGAGTATTTGTGCCTCATATGAAAGATGAATATAGACAGACTTTACAGATTATTTTGGATGTTCAAATAAAGAAAGCTGGAGGACAATGGTGATGAGAATTTTAAAAGAATTTATATAAATGGAGTTTGGAATTCTTATAATTAAAATATTGATATCATATAAGAAATTTGTTCATATTATAGAAGACTTAGAAATTAGGGGAAAAGGCACCAGCAGTCCCAAGACCTCAACTACAATCACTATTATTATTTTGATGTATTTTATTTCTCATATTAAAATGTATTTTTTTTTTTTTTTTTGAGGTACACGGGCCTCTCACTGTTGTAGCCTCTCCCATTGCGGAGCACAGGCTCCGGACGCGCAGGCTCAGCGGCCATGGCTCACGGGCCCAGCCGCTCCGCGGCATGTGGGATTTTCCCAGACTGGGACATGAACCCGTGTCTCCTGCATCAGCAGGCGGACTCTCAACCACTACGCCACCAGGGAAGCCCTAAAATGTATTTTTAAGCACAGTTTTAGTTGTAGTCAACTGGCTTTTGTCACTAAACATTCTGTTATAAACATGCAACAGGGATTATAATTTAAAAATATTCAACATCCTTTTCTCTTTTTTTGCTTTAATGGGTACCCAACTTTTGTGCCTAACTTCCCTAGGCACATGAAAATCTGAGGTTGCTACAGAATAAATGCCAGGCCCCAAGCCAGAAGACCAGATGCTTGTTGGTTGCTTACTCCATGTCTATTTCACCAGTCTTCTTTGCTAACAGAACCCTGATTTTGTCCGGGTATGGTCTTCCCTTACATGATTCAGGGGAGGGTGACCCAATCTGTGGCTTAAGAGTCAATCCTTAGTCTGCCTCATAAGATGTGCTGGTGGGGAGTCTTTTCTTTCTCTTATGAAGATACCAGAAGAGATGGTCCTTTTATATCATGTCCAGTGTTGTACCTGTGGATGGCAGACCCAAGTTATGAAAGAAACCTAGAATGGTGTTGATGAGCCACTAAGTCAATTACCTCTGAAACCTCTGGCTTCTTCACTGTTGAAGCACATCTGTTTTTTTATTTTATAAATTTATTTATTTATTTATTTATTTTTGGCTGCGTTGGGTCTTTGTTGCTGTGCGCGGACTTTCTCTAGTTGCGGTGAGCGGTGGCTACTCTTCGTTGCGGTGCACAGGCTTCTCATTGCGGTGGCTTCTCTTGTTGCAGAGCACAGGCTCTAGGTGCACGGGCTTCAGTAGTTGTGGCACGTGGGCTCAGTAGTTGTGGCTCATGGGCTCTAGAGCACAGGCTCAGTGGTTGTGGCGCATGGGCTTAGTTGCTCCGCGGCATGTGGGATCTTCCTGGACCAGGGCTCAAACCCATGTCCCCTGCATTGGCAGATGGATTCTTAACCACTGTACCACCAGGGAAGCCCTGTTGAAGCACATTTGAATTGGGTGTTTGATACTCAATGATAAAGGATCCTAACTGAAAGCTGAAGGTCATATTTTGGTTTGACATTCAAAATAGAATTATGCAATAGGTCAAGGACAGTGAGAGATTGATTACATTCTCTAGCTCCCCTCACTCTCTGTGTGTCCACCTCCCCCCACCCCACCACCCCACCAGCACATCGACAAGTGAGTCTGGAAGATTTAGCTCGCAGTGTTCTCCAACTGTATAGTGGAGGTATTCCTGCCAACCCCTAAGCCTTAATTGGGAATTAGAAGAAAGAAGGTATATTTTAGGGACAGTAAAGGAAAAGGTAAACCTTTCTGGGCTCAGGAGACTGTGGGACTGTGGGAGGTATGAGCAGGAGAGAGAGAGAGAGAGAGAGAGAGAGAGAGAGAGAGAGAATGAGAGGACAAAGCGTTCAGATATGAGTTTCCTGAGCTCCTTTTTCTAGGTTAGTAGTGGAGATACATTCTTCAGGGTAATCCTGAGCAGAAAGAAGGGGATTATTGCCTTTTCTCCCCTTGGCTATAGCCAGAGAGAAAAGTAGTGCCAGATGCTCCAGCAAAGGGCAGGGAGCTGAGATTAACCTTTGGGGGAATAGTTGCTATGCAGCACAGTTGCTGAAACAAGATTAACCTTTGGGGGAGTAGTTGCTATGGAGCACAGATACTGAAACAAGACTAGTGGGCTTGCCACAGCCCCACTCAAGGCGGAGGCTGTGATGCAGGCTAGGCCAGTGGGCTGGGTGGGGACCTGGCTGAGGCTCAGAGTTCTGCAGTGGTGCACACCGAGGTGAGGCCAAATTACCCAGGGGATCCTAATGCACTGAAATAAGAGAGACTAGGCTACGTGTTATACCAGGGGCTGATCTCATCCATGAATGCAAGCAGGGCAGCGTAGAGAGCAGAGGAGGCGAGGCAGCAGTTAAGGAAGGTCCAGCCAAGGCTAGGGGCCCCATTTGCTCCCTTCATTGCCACCATATACCCCAGTCCATTCTCTTATAGAGAGAAACAGGCTGGCTGAGGGAACAAGAAATTTTATCCAAGAAAGCCTGAATAAAACCTGAAGGGAATATTATCATTGTTATTATTAAATTATTACATTGGACAAAATCTCAGAACTGGACAGAATAGAAAAAAGTTATTTTTTTCCTCAGTTTAATCAATGAGTGGGAGTTCAGTAGGATGACCAAATTAATTGTAGACAAAATAAGGATATTGCATTTTCTCTGTATTTCAAAACAAAAGTGTGAGTTAAATTATGTTTTTTCTGTGCTTCATCATAGTCTTCATCACTGCAGTTTATAACAGTAGCACAATGGTCCATTGATGCTATATTTTATGATAAATTTTAATGGCTCCCAAGCATTTAGGTTAATATAAATAATACGATGACAAACATCTTTGAGCATACAGATTTTTCTGCATTTTGGATTATTTCTTGAATTAGATTCCTGCAATGGGTTTGCCTTTTCCAACAGAATGATCATTTTGTTTTTACGCCGAATTACTCTCCATAAAAGCAATTCTAATTAACATGGCTACGAGCACCAAAGTATCAATTACAGTTTCACGTCTTCTCTGGTATTTAATATTTACTATATTTTTTTAATATAGTAAATGGAAAACGTTGGTGTCATCTTAATTTGTATTTCTTATTAGGTCAGTAGAATATATATTTAAAAAAATTCATTTTCATTTGTAGTGATTATTTAATGCTTTTAATTTATTATTTTCTGAAATGCAATATCAAACATTTTGTACCTTTAGAAAGCAATGCTTCTTTACTATAAATTAGTTAGTAGATTCAATCTTAGTACTGTGCACCTGTTAGAGGACTTTAAGAAGGACGGCAAATGGGTAGAGCTTTTCAGAAGACCATGGTGCAGCTCTGTGTGGGGAGGGTTCATTTGGGCTTGTTCTAAAGCCCATCCATGAGCTTTAGAACATTTCTATCCTGAGTTGCCATGGTAGCCTGGCACCGTATTCTCATTTTTAAGTTTCCTGGCCACAACTTATAAGAAGGAAGTTTTATAAAACAAACAGTATAAGCTCCCAGTCTTGAAAGTTATCCAACAGCCAATATTGTAAAGTTTCATGGCTTTGATCTCTTTTCCTTTGCTTCTTCGCCTGCAATGAGTACGTCCCAGCAGGTGTGGGCTGCTTATTTGACCTGCTCTGTGGGCTACTGTTCTTATCACATCACACCACACGGTGTGTGAGGTGCCTGTGTCATCCGACAGAGTGTCAGCACTCTCCTTTGGAAGTCAGCATCTGAGGAGACTGTAGGGAAGTCACAAGGGTGGTGACTGAGACCTCTCCCTAACCCTGCCATCCTTCTCAACTTTCCACAAATAGTGTGATGTGACCTGTCTCCACTTATCTCGGTGACCCTCAGTTCTCTCTCATTGGACAGTGACAAGAAAAGTAAAGTTGCTGTCAGTGCTTGCCATCCAGGGAGCTTACCTCCAGCTTCTTCTGGGACACACCTGCCCTGGGAAAGACCATCCAGATCTCCAGGTACTCAGTGCTGAAGGGAGAGATCAGAGGTCCAAGTTTTGTGTCCAGTTAAACTGGGCTACGTATGGGAATATTGAAGTTTATCAGATAAAACAAATTCTAAAACAATCTTATAATGTTAAGGAAGAAAGTGACAACAGAAGGAAAAAGAACTTTTATCCCACCTAACAAAGCTATTTTAATTAGTGTATGTTCCAGGTCTTTTTTTTTTTGACCAACTTTTATAAATCTGAATTATAATATGCACAGAACCTTGCAGCTTGCATTTTTGTTTCTGTGTCTATACAAACAAGCTTTCATGCTGTTACGCAGTGTGTTACGCAGATGTGGGTGAGTTCACAGATCTGACTTGGTGACCCAGCTGTGGCCAATGTGATGTGACAGGGGTCTGCTGGGTGTGCTTTTAGGAAAGTGGAGATGCAGAGGAAGAGACAGGCCTTCCTCTGCAGGGTGCAGTTGTGTTTGCAAATGGTGCTAGTTACTGGAAAACCATCTTGTTACCACGAGGCTAACTACAAAGCCAGCAAACACACTGAAGATGGCAACTATTTCCTAAGCAGTGTTATGTCCAAGATGTGCTGCTGTGTTTAAAACGAACACACCATGGTCCCCTCTTTCCCGAATGTTACAATCTGCTGGCAAGACAAAGAGTCCCAGAGAATGATAATACAAAGCCAGTGTGACGCTTCCTTTAGTGCTGTTATTATTGACTGGTGCATGGAAATAAAATTTTCCAATGCTTTGCCATTAGCAGTTCTAGGTTAGTTAGAGCCCCCTCTCTGTGATCTGATTGGGTCACCACACATCACTGGCTTAGTCATCTACTTATTTGTAGAATGAGGAAGCTGTGATATTTGAGCTCTAAGTCTCTTTTTAATTATTAATAAAATAGTACTTTGTATTTCTCCCAGACTGGTAATAATAACCTGGCATGTGAACAATTGACTCCCCAGAGGTTTTTTTGGGGTGGGGTGTTGTTTTTTGAGTGGGTCAGGAAATTATATAAATGTAAAACAGAACAATGAGAGAAAAAATGTAAGGTACACAGATGTTTGGCAGGCAGGTGGAATTAGATATACTTTGTGAATTGATAGAACAAAACCCAGCCAATTTTATTTTGGATTAAAAAAATAAGGTAGACAGTGTATTCGGTAATAGAAAAATCATGTGTCTGGGAAGAGATAGGAATTGGAGTGTGTCCTGACTGACATCTTTAGGATAGTGAAGGGCACAGAGCTAACTGATCATCTTTGTTTTGTGTTCCCTCCCATCGGTTCAGTAGGTCGGTGGCACTGATTGGATGGTGAGTCGGAGCAAATGAAAGGAAAACTATTTCTACTCTGGGTTCTCAGCACATAGATTTGTTGTCCCTGTATTTATTTCAGCAACAAACATAGAACCCAGACTCAAAATGACAAATTTACAAGCCAAGCAGGGCCTATAGTTGAACACATACCCCAGAGTAATGAAATTTCCTCCTAGAAACCAGCTGTTACCCAGAAGGTTAAGGAAGAAAACCTCTGTGCAGCATCGTCTAGTTGGCTGGATACACACGTTAGATGTATAAACGTGGCTTTGACATACTCTAGTTTCAGATCTTTTGATGTATCAGCTGTTGTAAGACTATCCCAGATTGCCTGACCTTGCTTTGAAAACACTGCATTCCTCGAATTACTTATTGGTAATTTATTAGAATAAAGAAAGTAAACCAATTGAACACTCACCACAAAAGCAGAAACAGAAGGAAGAGAATTTAAACTTACTTTTGAAGACAGCCTTCCCTCTGTGGTGGCATGGTGGCACTTATCAGGTCAGATACTACTCTGCACTGAGGTATATTTCTTTTTTGGTGGAAAGTTTGGAAGTTGATGACTGACATTTGGAAGATTTCCCTTATTGAATGTTTTATGATGAGCCCTAACCAAACCCTGCTGCTCTCTGGCAAAATGGAGGGTCTTTCCCTCTACAGAGCTGTTAGAATGTTTAAGCCCTTTTAGGCCACAATATATCGACCAATGAAATTTGTGCTTCAGTTATGATTGGGTTAAGAGTGAGCTTGAGCGCTCATCTGGATTGGAAACATTAAGACAGACTGAATTTAAATCACTGGATGTGACCAGAGATGAAGAAAATGACAACATTTAAAGTACCATGGAGAAAGCATCTTGCTCTATGCCAACACTGCCGTATATTTTCGAACTGCCCTGAAAAAGTAGCCTTTTTCATTTAAAGAAAGCAAATGCAAAGACATGTGAAACAAAACAACATGTTAAAATAAATGCTAATCAGAAAAATAATGCTTCAAGGCCAAAAAAAAAGCCCTCTAAATTATGGCCACAGTTTTGGAAACAGTGTTTTGTTTAGTCTCTGTACTCACTAAAAAACAAAACAATATAAAACAGAACTTATTTTTTTCAAATTATAAAAATAACTCATGCCTGTATAAAACTTATATTACACAAATACATAATGGAGGAATGAAAATACCTCACAGTGCTCCCCTCTAAGGTAATTGTGATTGTCAATTTGCTGTGTATTCCTTCATAACTTATTATTATGTATTCTTTTAACACTTTGTTTTTCAACATATGTTTATTTTCTTTGTTTTATCTTTTGTTCAACTCTCAATTTTTTTCATTTAATTCTTCTTTTTAATGGCTGAAACTATTCCATGGTAAGTGGTCAGTTTTGGTAGCATATATGAAATTGTTGTTTGCTTTTAAAAATAAAACAGGTGAGAGAATTTATGGAAATATGGAGGTAAGTTCACGGGTCTAGGAAGAATAGTCTACAATGCAATGTCCTCTTTCTCATTGCCCTTTGTTGTTCCAACCTGGTTTTTGCTAGAGTTGCTAGTGACTGTGCGGAAGCCAATGAAACGTTTTACCAACGTCTGCTTACTTGCCTTCCACCTAGTTGTTTGTGCCTTCCTTCGCATAAAATTCTCCTTTCTTGGGTTTTGTGACACCACCACCCTTTCCTGATTTTCCGCCTTCCTAGCTGGCCTCTCTGCTCTGATCAACCCCTACTGGAGGTCCTCAGGGCTGGATGCTGGATATTCTCCATGTCTTTACTCTCTCCCTTGATGATGTGATCCTTTCCATGATTTTAAGTATCATCTCTATGCTGATGACTCCAAACTTTTTATCTTTAGTTGGATATTTCTTCAGGGCTCGGGGTTCATACGTAACTGCCTTCTTGTCATCTCCCTTTGAATGTCTCACAGGCAACTTAAACTTAGCATCAACACTGAGCTCTTGAGTTTCCCCTCCAAACCTGGCTCTATCCAGTCTTCTCCAGCCTGGCAAACGGTTTCCTTATCCACCTGGTCACCAGAGCAGAAACCTGGTGGTCCTCCTTGACTCTTTCTCCAAAATGTCTTGGATCCATCTACTTTTCCTTAACCAACCCCACGTGGTCCCAGTCACCATAACTCTCTACTTGTACTTTATATTCTGTCCTAACTCTATTCTAACTGTGGTAATCAGAGTTAAAGCACAAATCAAGTCATTGTACTGCTACAAATCCATCAGAAGCTTCCCATTGTTACCAAGAGTACAGTCCACCTCTTTACCACGGCGCATAGGATGCTGGGTTACCCGGTCCTTGTTTTCATCTTCACCCTTGTCTCACAGTACTCTCTCCCTTGCTCACTCTGCTTTGTAAAAAGGAACCTCCCAAGCTCCTTTCGTTCAGAGGGTCTTTGCAAGCATTCATTTACTTATTCATTCACTCAAATCATCCATTCAGTCAACAAATATTTACTAAGCCTTTCCTAAGAAGTGCCAACCACTGTTTTAGTTGTGGCCACATAGGGTGTGCACCCTGTGATGAATTTATCTACAGAGATTGCAAAAATATCTTTCTATCACTCCAAGTTTGTCAATTCATTTTAAGATAAAGAATTGGCATATTCTGTTACCCTTGGTTTTGTGGTATTAGAGTCATAACTCTATTGTCTAAAAAAATTGTTTTAACAAAAATTGTGATTTCAAGAGGTAACCTATTTTCATGCCAGTTTTCTGTGCTTTAACATATGATACATATATCATAATGGCTCATGTTTGTTTTCTGCATTTTTAAGAAGTTTTCATTAGGGGGAGGGGCATTTTCTGTTTATCTTCAAGGGGACATCTTGGTTCTGTACTTCACAGTCACCAACAGAAAGTCACTGTTACACTAGGAAAGCAAATGAACCAGGGCCAATGTAGAATTTTGGCAGAATCTGAATACAATAATTACACATTCAAACCTCATCAGCCGCTGAGGTATCATCTAATAATGCCCAACAGTTGGCTCCCCATCAGGTGCACTCCAAATGCGGTGATGTTCTTGAAGCTTCTCTTTACAGAATCATTTCTCAAATGTGTACAAATTGCCTTGTGCCAGCATGGAGAGCCCTTTTAGCATTTCAACTCAAGATTTCAGAGGAAGACTCGTTAATAGGGACTTTTTCAGACAAATTCCCTCGCTGACAGGAAAAACTGTTGACACATTACTGAGATGATACTAAAGTTCAAACCGTGTCTGTGTGCGTGTGTGCATGTGTGTGTGTGTGTGATCTCTCTGAAGCTGAAATTTTCATTCCCAAGTTTATGATGTTTCATTTTTGTTGATTTTATGTCTGTGTCTCCAACTAGGTTGAAAAAATCTTGAGGTCAGGACAATATCATGGTGTACTATTTTTTCCTTCCTTCCTCCCTCTCTTCCTCCCTTTCTGTGTCTCCTCAACTAACGCACCCACAGTTTTTAGCATATAACAGTAAAGAACAGACACTTGATGTAATTTTTCCTGTTAGACTATAACCTTGAGAGGAAGTACTGACTATATTTTTCATCATTATAACCTCAGTGTCCAGTGCCTGGATATAGTGGATACTCACTAAATTTTCTGAATAAATAAGTGAAGAACTAAATTCTGTTGGATAGTTGACTGATTAGCTGTTTATCCTAAATATTGCTTAAAAAGCACTTACTAAAACCCCTAGAAACCCTGGAGAAGCCCCAAAGAAGTGGATACTAAATACATAAATTGCTGCTTCTATTTTACAGGGAAGACAGATTTCTGGCTCAGTTGAGCAACTAAATTAAGACATTTGGGTATAACTACCTTCTGGCCCAACTATTTGTATAGAACCCCCCCCCCCCACCACAACACACACACACAGAGAGCCAGGAAGCATCACCATATATGGGTTAGATTGGAAAGCTGTTTTTACCCTGAAGCTCTTTCAGACTGTAGCATTGGACCTACCTATGCTGACACTTCCCCTTCTTATGTCCCTTACCTTGGCAATGATCTTGCTGTGCTGGTCTCTGTATGTTCTTGGGCATGTGGATCTGGCATAAAACTGTGCATGTTCTTAACTTGGGTGCAGCCTGCTGCCAAAATGAGCTGCCCTATGAGAATGAAATGGGGTTGTCTGCTGCAGCATCACTTTTGTGTCAAGTTAATATATCCCTGGTTTTGTTCCTCAGGTCAACTGAGTTTCTATTAAAATTAGCTGAACTAATACACCAAAAATTTAAAAACATATAATATGGTGAGCTCATTGAGACTTTGGTACTATGACCATCTCCTATGTGGATTTTAAAGGCCATTCAGTATGTGTATAAACATAGTTCATCAGAGATTTGGTAGACTTTTTTTTTTTTTTTCTGTACGTGGGCCTCTCACTATTGTGGCCTCTCCCGTTGCGGAGCACAGGCTCCGGACGCGCAGGCTCAGTGGTCATGGCTCACGGGCCCAGCCACTCCGCGACATGTGGGATCTTCCCGGACCGGGTCACGAACCCGTATCCCCTGCATCGGCAGGCAGACTCTCAAC
This sequence comes from Lipotes vexillifer, assembly GCF_000442215.2. Taxonomy (NCBI): domain Eukaryota; kingdom Metazoa; phylum Chordata; class Mammalia; order Artiodactyla; family Lipotidae; genus Lipotes; species Lipotes vexillifer. The sequence continues at coordinate 764,541 of NW_006771065.1, forward strand.
CACTGCACCACCAGGGAAGCCCTGGTAGACTTTTTGGTGGTTCTTTTCTTCAATCATCAAAGTCTTTTTTTTTTTTATAAAGTAACATTTATACATTTAGTTACCTTAAAAAGAGTGTTTGCTATGAGTAAAACATCAAAACAAATAAAGACCTGGAAAAAAATCTAAGGCTCTCATAGGGGTAAACCACAGGGAATTCATGTAAATTTGATTGAAGTTTATTACTTGGCATTAGACCCATTTTTTTAAACATAGAACGTTAAGTTCTTCATGTTATAATCATATTTTAATGTTGAATTTCTTAGCTATGGCTCATAAAATAATGTCCAAATTCCTCCCTTTTAAAATCTGGGCTCTTTAAGATTGGGTCCAAACCTATCTCTAGAAACTTATTTCTCATTACTCTCACTCATGTACTTTTCATTTTAGCCCAAACCTTTACTCTCCATACATATGCCTTTGACCATGCTATTTTCCATACCTGGAGCTGTGTCTTTCTTGGCTTTCCTTTTTCCTATTCCTGGACCTGGAAGCACTCTTACCCTTTCCAGCTTCTCTTTTGCCTTTATTCAGTTCCTTGCATGTATCTTATCCCCACCAGACTGTAATGAGCCGTTTCAGGGGAAGATGCATGTCTTGTTCTTATTGAGGCCTCCGAAGACCCAGCACAGCATCCTGCACTTAGTAGGTCCTCAGTGAATCTTTGTAAATAGATTAAACTTCTAAACAGTTGGAATTAATGTCATGTGTAGGAAGCATCCAGGGAGCTGCCTGAGCATGAGGAATCTGAGCTGGAAATGACAGTACAAATTCATATATTTCCCATTATCCAAATCCCAAACTGTACACAGCTCTGAATTAGTGACATAGTTTCATCACTGACCAATTCACCTTTTGGAGGAGGTATTTAGTATAGAGTTTGGTGTCAGAAAGCCCTGGGTTAGCCTCTTTGCTTTGTGAAAATTACTGAAACCTCATTCCTCTTATCTGTAAAACTAGAAAATAGTAGTTCCCACCTAATAGAGTTCTTGTGATGACTAAATACATATGTAAAGACTTTCACAGTGTCTGCCATTGCAAACAGTTAGTAAATGTCAAATAGACAAGATTTAGAATAGCAGTTCAATCTAGTCCTTGGAGAGACGCTAATGTCTTTGGGGCTTCTACATCATCTTCTGAGTTTTGACTAGAGTTTTCATGGATAAAATCCAGAGATTCATGGGATACTTTTACCTTGGTTTGGATTGGGGATCAATCTGATGACCAGCTGTTTTTCACTTAGATGTGTTACCTTTTATCCCCTTTTAGGATCAGTGCCCTAGGGAATGACTGTGGTCTTTCTCAGTGGGCACACAAAGCTCTGCAGTCTGGTGCTTCTGTCTGATGGGATCATGGGACTCTGACCTTGATCCACTGCACCCTACTTGTTCGCCCAACCCTGTGCAAGAGAACTCAAGGGACATAGGGAACTCTTCCTGACAAAGGACCACACTCTTCTGGGGGATGCTGAAATGTGCGTATGGTGTTTTCATGAGGCACTGTTATGTAGCAATCACATACACAGAAACAATCATAAGGGCTGATGTATGATTCTATATGGGCTTATTTTATTAATATTATTCTATAGAATACATATTATATTATATATTATGAATAATGTGTATTCTGTTAGCATTATAATATTATTCTCTTTATTCTTATTTTATTATTTCCTATCCTATAACGTTATTTATTGTGCTAACAAAATATACTTTATTACAGTTTATATATATTCTAGCTAAATAGTATAATTTATTATTATTATTCAGCCTTATATTTGTGAGAGATAAGTTGGTATTCCATTCATTTTCAAAAGATGAAACAGAGTCACAGTAGTGAGATAACTTTTTGTGTGAGAAAAACTTCTTATGAAAGGATTACAGCTAGGAACCTCCTTAGCTGAAGGACCATGCAGTTCCCAGATCCTCAAGCCAACTTTCTTTGTCATGAACTAGATCTGGAACATGGACAAGAGGCTGTTATTACTACAGTGTGGAAACGTGAGAGAATTATCACTTTAAGTGACATTCACTTCTCATGCACTCAACATTTTCATAACAATTTCTTCAAACTCTACAGAAAAAATGCTGAAATGTGAATGCTCTGAATAAGTCATGCTGCACTCAAGGGAATTAAGTTATCCTTATTTCTGTGGGTTATAGAACCCAAGCATTTGATTTATTTCCTGTCATCTGTTCTGTATATTGGAGTGAATCAGGGGAGTGAATTTTCATAACACCTTAGAGTTGGAAAGAACATTAGGGATTGTCCCCAATACAAGAAGCCCTGCTATACTCTTCCTGACAGGTGGACCTGAGCTGCACTTTGCACATTTTCAATGATGAGCTAGCTTACCGCTTTGGCCTATTCAGTTTTCAAAAGGTTTGAATTGTTAGGAGATTCTTTTCCTTCTTTCCCTCCTTCCCTTTCTCTATCTTTTCCTCCTATTCCTTCTTCTGTTGTAAGTGAAAATCTCGACTTATTTATACTTCCATTCACTGGTTCTCTAAAGCTATATAGAATGATCCAGATCTTTTTTTCCACAAGTTAGCCCTTTTTGTGATTGATGCCAACCACCATGCTGGCCCCATGGGGTCTGGTGTCAGGGATAAATATCTCAGTTTCATCAGTCATTCCTCAAGGACAGGATTCTTGGCCATTCGCGCTCCTGGGAACACTTCTCTGGATGAGCTTTAGTTTATCAATGTCATGCTCAACACTTGGAATCCAGACTGGAAGGTAGTGTTGTGAACAATGAGCTATGCCTTCCAAGTCCTCAGTACTATATTCTATTAACTAGTAATAGAACTATTAAGCACTATACTACTAGATTTACATTTGCATCACTTACATCATATTATGATGGCAACTGAAATCCATGGGTCTTTTTCTTTAAGAAATAAACTTCATTCTTATAAAAGATATAGAATACTGTTATTGTAGAAACTTTAGGACATGTAGGTAAAAAACTAGAAAAAAAATCACCTCATTAAATTCTTCATACTTTTAGAATGTATATATTCTTAAATATATCCACACATATTTGTATATTTTACAAAAGTGAATAATACTAGACATATCAATTTATAATCTTTTTCAACTTTTATATCATAAAAAAAATCTGTTCGAGTCAATATGAAATTATTTTATTATATTTAATGTCTTTATAGGATTCCATTGTGCAGATGTACCATGGTTTATTTAACTTTTTCCCTATTGATGGTTATTTAAGTTGTTAAAATTTTCCTTTTTGTAATAAACAATGCTGTAATGGGTATTCTTGTACATACATGTTTGCATATTTATTTGATAAATTCCTAGCAGGGGCATTGCTAATTCAGAATATGCACAACTCCAGAAATGGTCCACCAGTTTACACTTCCTCTAGCAGCACAGGGTGGTTGGTGGCCAAGCGTACTACAGGAACTTGGAAATGTGGAAATGGGGACAATGTGTTTGACAAATGCTCAGGTTCACCGTTGTTGATGTGTGTGTGTGTGTTTGCATGTGTGTGTGCATGTGCGTGTATCTGGCAGATTTCCATGCATGTGGAAATAGGCAAACACCTAACTAAGTACATGCAAATGAGAGACAGTTATGTACCAGGGTTTAGGCGAGGAGAGGAGAAAGAGGACAAGGTTGGTGATGCCATGTGGAGAGCATGGATAAAAAGCACTTTGATACAAAAGAGAAACAGACTCACAGGCATAGAGAACAGACTTGTGGTTGCCAAGGAGGGGAGGGAGAGGAATGGACTGGGAGTTTGGGCTCCGTAGATGCAAACTATTATATTTAGAATGCATAAACAACAAGGTCCTCCTGTATAGCACAGGGAACTATATTCGATATCCTGTGATAAAACATAATGGAAAAGATTATATAAAAGAATGTACATATGCGTATAACCGAGTCACTTTGCTGTACAGCAGAGGCACAACATTCTAAATCAGCTATATTTCAATTAAAAAAATGAAAAAGAAGAGCACTCTGAGGGGATTCTTTTAGGTGTGGGCAAGTGTCCGGTAGGATCTAGTTTGTGCATCTGGATTCCTTGGTCGGTCTTAGGCTATAGGGTTAAAGAGCTTTTCTGAAATTAACATCTCTGCTCAGTTCCTTCTGTTGTTCCCACGGCTCAGGTGGCCACAACTACTGGAGAGCCACCTGCCACTAGCCAGGCCATTTACCAGCCTGCCTAGCTGAACTTCCTCCTGAAAGCGGTATCCTGTTTTCAATACCATGTTCTGGACTCCTGGATTTCTGCAGATGACCGTAACTTCTTGATGTGAAGTTTTACTCCCATGTTCTTTTAAAAATTGGAGTTTTGTCTCTGGGAACAAGAACTATCTTTCCATTGTCATATTCCAGAAATTAATATGGTATCTGTATCATAGATTTTTTTAGGGTATCCCTAAGGATATGAAAAAGAAACAATTAAATATGACATTTAAAAAAATCTTTGTAAATATTTTTGTAGCAATTTATTTAAAAAATAGGAAAAATTCTTTGTTAGGCTTTCTAAGAGGCAATCCTTTGTCAGGCTAAGTAAAGCACGTTCTTAGTTTGTTAAGCATAAACTGTTATTCTTAAGTTTAACACCCCTCAGTAACATCCTATCACTCTTAGGGGAAAATACACACTGCTCAGTGCCCTCTTCAGTCCTATGCCCCAGCAAACCCTGCTTTGTTTTTTTTCCCAGTTACTCCACACTCCCTTTATCTCAAATATGCACCTTTCCTCTGTCTGGATGCTCTGCTCTTCTTTCTCTGCCTGCAAATTATTACTTAGCCTTCTAGATTGGGTTTTGACATTACCTCCTCCAGGAAGGCTTCCCTGATTTCCCCCTTACTCCAGGCCAAAGGAACCAAATGGTCCAGGGTGTCTAGTGAGACCGAATTGAGCACACACTCCTCTGAGTTGCCTTAGCTGCATGGTCTCCCCTGCTCCACCATGACGATGAAATCATGGTAAGAAAAACCACAAGTAAGTAAAGTGAATATTAATCAGAGGAGGAGCGGCCGTGGTTTAGCTAGCTCCAACCAGTGGTAAGGTCTGGGAAGGAGTTTTGGAGGGGTTTGAGCAGCAGACAAATGAAATCACAAGGGAAGGGGTATTGGTTGTATATATAAAAGGATAAAACAATCCTGCTGGATTTAGTTGTGGTCAGTGCATGTTCTGACCACATGCACGACCATTTAGTTGTGAATATGTGCATGTTCACATTACCTCACATGCCCTGTCTGATGCCACTGTGCCTGGTGGGGAATCTGGAGGGAGAGGGGTTGTGAATCAGCACCACTAAGGCCTGGCTGTGACATACAGCAGGCTCTCCTAGAGGATTGGGAATCCTGGAGGGCTAGCTCAGAACAGAATGGGAAACTATTTCATATTGGTTTCAAATGTCTGTGTTCCTAAATATGTTGCCGTCATTCCCCACAACAGGCATTCTTTCTCCCTAAGTCCTTTCTTGGGCTCTGCCATGTTGCTGGACCCCTTCTCTCATCCCATGATGATTTTTCCTCTCCTTTTTTCCTTTAAGTCTGGACACTTCAAACTTTCATTCCTTTCTTATCCTTCTGAGCTTGCCAGTGAAAAGCTCATAATTCCTCTCAATCTGTACTCCAGACTGGTGTCCTACCTTTGCACAACCAGAAAAGATCATTAATGAGCTTTCCCAAACAAAGGACTTGGTTCTCTTGTTAACCTATACAGCTGCTTCAGAGGCAATTGTAGTAATTTATTTCTAAAAGCAAATTTTCTTGGGCCCATTAGAGTGTTTTTAGGGGTGGGGTATACAGAGAAATGGGAGGGGAATCTGGTGTAGGAGAAAGAACCTTGATTTCTGAGTCAGAAGACTTGGTTTTAAATGCCCATTGAACTGTTTGCAGTTGTGTGACCCCAGGCACACCCTTTAATCTCTCTGAGCTGTAGTTGCCTTATACTGGTTACAAAGTGGGATAACAATAATGGTTGTCACAAGGATTAAAGGAGATACGGCACATAGAGTGAGCAGGGCAGGGGCTGGCTCAGAGCAGGTGCTCAAAATTGCAGTAAAAAAAATAAAAATTTCTTATTTCTATGCTATCGTTAGCCATTATTGTGGCGATGGTCTTATTTATCGTTTTTTTTTCTCTCTTTTGGGTCTCATAGTCTCACACCCCAGCCAACATTTGGCGTTATCCAGCTTTCTAAATTTTAGCAGTCTCGTTGTAAAGTTGCATTACATTGTTGTTTTAACTTTCCTTTGTCTGATTACTTGTGGATTTGAGTGTCTATTCTTTTTTTTTTTTTTTTTAACTGTGTAGAAAACATTCTTCTTTTTCTCCTGAAAGGTTCAGTTATTGAATAGCTATCTGGCTCTTCCTCTCCTTTGTTCTCGGACTCCCAACCACTGCGCCACCAGGGAAGCCCGAGTGTCTATTCTTATGCTCGTTTGCCTTCAGGGTTTCCTTTTCTGTAAATTGCATTTTGTAATCTTTGCCTATTTTTCCTTTGAGACTGCTGTCTTTTTATTTTGGATTTAGGAGTTTCTTAGACATTCTAGGTATTAGTCTAGAACAGGTAAAGCTTTATGAGTGTCTTCTCCTATTCTGTCAGTGCTCTATTAATTTTGCCCATGGTATTTTTTTTAACATCTTTATTGGAGTATAATTGCTTTACATTGTTGTGCTAGCTTCTGCTGTACAACGAAGTGAATCAGCTATATGTATACATATATCCCCATATCCTCTCTGTCTTGAGACTCCCTCCCTCCCTCCCTATCCCACCCCTCTAGGTGGTCACAAAACACCGAGCTGATCTCCCTGTGTTATGCTGTGGTTTCCCACTAGCTAGCTATTCTACATTTGGTAGTGTATATATGTCAATGCTACTCTCTCACTTCATCCCAGCTTCCCCTTCCCCCTCCCTGTGTCCTCAAGTCCATTCTCTATGTCTGTGTCTTTATTCCTGTCTTGCCCCTAGGTTCATTAGAACCAATTTTTTTTAGATTCCATATATATGTGTTAGCATATGGTATTTTTTTTCCTCTTTCTGACTTACTTCACTCTGTTTGACAGACTCTAGTTCCATCCACCTCACTACAAATAACTCAATTTCGTTTCTTTTTATGGCTGAGTAATATTCCATTGTATATATGTGCCACATCTTCTTTATCCATTCATCTGTCAATGGAAACTTAGGTTGCTACCATGTCCTGGCTATTGTAAATAGAGCTTCAATGAACATTGTGGTACATGACTCTTTTTGAATTATGGTTTTCTCAGGGTATATGCCCAGTAGTGGGATTGCTGGGTCATATGGTAGTTCTATTTTTAGTTTTTTAAGGAACCTCCATGGTTCCCTTTCCTCCACACCCTCTCCAGCATTTATTATTTCTAGATTTTTTTTTTCTAGATTTTTTTGATGATGGCCATTCTGACTGGTGTGAGGTGATATACCTCATTGTAGTTTTGATTTGCATGTCTCTGATGATTAGTGATGTTGAGCATCCTTTCATATGCCTCTTGGCCATCTGTATATCTTCTTTGGAGAAATGTCTATTTAGGTCTTCTGCCCATTTTTGGATTGGGTTGTTTGTTTTTTTGGTATTGAGCTGCATGAGCTGCTTGTAAATTTTGGAGCTTAATCCTTTGTCAGTTGCTTCATTTGCAAATATTTTCTCCCATTCTGAGGGTTGTCTTTTCGTGTTGTTTATGGTTTCCTTTACTGTGCAAAAGCTTTGACGTTTCATTAGGTCCCATTTGTTTATTTTTGTTTTTATTTCCATTGCTCTAGGAGGTGGGTCAAAAAGGATCTTGCTGTGCTGTGATTTATGTCATAGAATGTTCTGCCTATGTTTTCCTCTGAGAGTTTTATAGTGTCTTGCCCATGGTATTCTTTGTTGACCTGAAAAGCTTAATTTTGATGAAGCTTAATTAGTCAATGTTTTGCCTCTTGGTTTGTGCTTTTGCACTTTGTTTAAGAAGTCCTCTCCCATCCTTATGTCATTTTAGGTATTCTACATTTTCTTCTACTAGCCATTGTAGCATTTAGGTAATTGTTATGCGATGAATGTTTTTGCCTCCCCAAAATTCATATGTTGAAACCCTAACGCCAATGTGATGGTATTCAGAGGTGGAGCCTTAGAGATAATTAGGTCATGAGAGTGGAGCCCTCATGAATGGGATTAGTGCCCTCATAAGAAGAGACATGGGGGGAGGTTGTGTCTTCTCTCTCTGCTCTCCACCACGTGAGAATACAGTAAGATGACCATCTGTAAACCAGAAGTAGGCCCTCACCCAAACACCAGATCTGCCAGCACCTTGGTATTGGACTTCCCAGCCTCCAGAAGTGTGAGAAATACATATTTGTTGTTTAAGTCAGGCAGTCTATGGTATTCTATTATAGCAGCCTGAACTAAGACAGTAATTAATCCAGTTACAGTTTGTGGAGGGCTTTGCATGTGGTATTGAGTAGGGATCCAGTTTTATTTTCCTCCTTATTATCCTCTTTATATTTCTAGAACTTAATTGGTACACAGTAGTATTCAGTAAGATCTGTTGAATGAAGGAATGGAGGTTTCCTCAAATGTAAGGGAAAGAAGTGTGTGTGTGTGTGTGTGGTGAGTGTGTGTGATTGTGTGAGTGTACGTGTATGTACATCCTGTGAAAGATATTTCCCTCTGACTGAGGAGGAACATAGTTAGAGCTGGTGGGCAGAATCCTTCCTCTCTGCTCCAGCTCAAATATTGACTTAGGGTGTGCGTGGGAGGATGGAATGGGAGGATAGATTTAAGGAAATACTTATCTGTTGATTGAAATTTACTCAGATTTCTCTTTTCAATTCAGTTTTATTGGGATCAGAATGTGATAGTCAAGGTTTATATTAAAAATGTCTAACAGATGGTACCGCACAGACACTTACCAGTTAGAATGACTGCTTTTAGTATGTATTACTGGTGTGTTCTGGCTAGATATTAACCATGGAAACAGTAGTTTCCTAGTTATTATTAGATATTATTAAATGATAATACATATAAAAGTGGTTGGTGAACTAAAGATTCACACAAATGTTAGGCGATACTATTTTTACCTCTATTTGACTGTTTAGAAATACAATTTAAAAAACCCTGTTTTTCTATATAATATGGATTCTGGTTGCTAAAATACAACTCTTTGGACCAGTGGTTGAAAGAAGGTAATTAATTTAAAAAGTTTCCTTTGACTTTCCTGAAAAATTCCCTGCACCTCAATGTGACCTGACATCAGGGTCAACCAGCACCTGTTCTTTGACCTCTGTTGCTGTTGAAGTTTTAGTTCAGAAAAGTTTGAGGCACATTTGTGGTTCTTCAGTCTGATTTATGAGCGTTTTCCTATTTTTAGCTGGATTTAGGGAAACCGGTTCCAGTAGGTGGAGCTCTTTCTCAATGTTTGTTCAGTTTTCACCAAGGTGGGGACTTGTTTCTTTTTCACCTTTCTTTTCTACAATGGCTTAGTCATAACTTGGTAAAGATACTTAAAACAGCGTCTGAAATTAGCATCAAATGTAGGTTATGTGTTTCTGTAAAGTGAGTTTTTCCCCAAGATGTTTAATGGAACAGCTAGGGTTAATTTCCTTCTGAGATCTGAACAAACACCATTGGCTTTTTTTTTTTTCCCATTTGATTATCTGCATCAAAGACCCAAAATACCTACACTTTACTATGAAGCTGTGTCCAGGTCCAAGATCAAATATGGCATCTTGTGATGTGAATTCTAGTCGTGCGTATCAATGCCCTGGCTCTTGTCTTACATGGTCTGTGTTGCCTCACTCCTCCTGTATATTAACAATTTTGAGTGTGGGGTTTAGAAGCCTCAAATGTATTTGATCATAAATATGCATACAGCAAGAGAGTTCTTTCTGGTCTGGATAATCCATTTAGTGCCACATCTACAGGCCTCTCTATCAACTTGGAAATATTCATAGGAAACAGAATTAAAAACAGAAATGTCTAGAGGTGGTCACTTTAAAAGCAATAGTCTAAGTTGTAAAATGGACATCCATGAAATAATGAGCCAATTTCAGGGCTTAGTAGAATTTTAATTTTTTGAAAAACTAATGTATTTAAGAAATGTCATCTGAACTCTAGACTTTGGAGTGTAGCTTGGACTAATTTATTAGTAAACATTAACAAAATTTAAAACTTACATATGGAAATCTATAGAAAAGTTATGATATTGTTTCTTCAGTGAAACTTCAGGAATTTTGTGCAGGAATAAAAAAAAAAAAACTTCTAGCTAAAGTATCCAGCATCTATGACCACAGATGTGAGACCAGAAAATGTAATACATTCTGTTTTCATTTGTCCTGTTTTCTTTTTTCCCCTTTCCTGCTATTTGACTTGTAGGCAATACAGAAAGCCCATCTCAACTATGTGATATTTTTCTACTATTAACCTTGAAGCATGATGAGTAGATAGTAACAATGCATTAGTGGGGTGTAGTGGACCAGGTATATTAGGCTGTCTGCTAAGATGCTGAGAGATGTTTAAGGAGATTAAGATAAGGAGGAGTAGCTGCTGCTATAATGCACTGAAGTTTCGGGTATTAGGCAGGAAGACTGGATACCACCCCAATAATCTCACTGCTGCTGTCTACTCTTCATGCTTCAAGGCTAATAGTAGGAAATACAAGTAAAACTATTTCAACAGTTACTAAGCACTCAAAAAACAATGATAGTAGCAAGACACAGGAATAAACATGGATTTTGCCTTTATGAAGGATACACACAAATGCATAATTATAATTGTAACTATTTATTTATTTATTTATTTATTTTTATAGATTTATTTATTTATTTATTTTTGGCTGTGTTGGGTCTTCGTTTCTGTGTGAGGGCTTTCTCTAGTTGTGGTAAGCGGGGGCCACTCTTCATCGCGGTGTGCGGGCCTCTCACTGTCGCGGCCTCTCTTTTTGCTGAGCACAGGCTCCAGACGCGCAGGCTCAGTAGTTGTGGCTCATGGGCTTAGTTGCTCCACGGCATGTGGGATCTTCCCAGACCAGCGCTCGAACCCGTGTCCCCTGCATTGGCAGGCAGATTCTCAACCACTGCGCCACCAGGGAAGCCCCTATAATTGTAACTATTGTTATAAGTGTTATAATAAAGATCTCTATCTGTATCTATATATATGTATAAAAATAATTCATTTCTCTGACTCTTGGTTTTCTCATATACTCTCCCCCACCTCATATGCATCTATTATGTTCCAACCAATATGCCAGAGACTTTTCACATATATATATATTTTTAACATCTTTATTGGGGTATAATATCTTTACAATGGTGTGTTAGTTTCTGCTTTATAACAAAGTGAGTTATACATATACATACGTTCCCATATCTCTTCCCTCTTGCGTCTCCCTCCCTCCCACCCTCCCTATCCCACCCCTCTAGGTGGTCACAAAGCTCCGAGCTGATATCCCTGTGCTATGCAGCTGCTTCCCACTAGCTATCTACCTTACGTTTGTTAGTGTATATACGTCCATGCCTCTCTCTTGCCCTATCACAGCTCACCCTTCCCCCTCCCCATATCCTCAAGTCCGTTGTCCAGTAGGTCTGTGTCTTTATTCCTGTCTTACCCCTAGGTTCTTCGTGACATTTTTTTTTCTTAAATTCCATATATATGTGTTAGCATACGGTATTTGTCTTTTTCTCTCTGACTTACTTCACTCTGTATGACAGACTCTAAGTCTATCCACCTCATTACAAATAGCTCAATTTCGTTTCTTTCTATGGCTGAGTAATATTCCACTGGATATATGTGCCACATCTTCTTTATCCATTCATCTGATGATGGGCACTTAGGTTATTTCCATCTCCGGGCTATTGTAAATAGAGCTGCAATGAACATTTTGGTACATGACTCTTTTTGAATTTTGGTTTTCTCAGGGTATATGCCCAGTACTGGGATTGCTGGGTCATATGGTAATTCTATTTGTAGTTTTTTAAGGAATCTCCATACTGTTCTCCATAGTGGCTGAACCAATTCACATTCCCACCAGCAGTGCAAGAGTGTTCCCTTTTCTCCACACCCTCTCCAGCCTTTATTGTTTCTAGATTTTTTGATGATGGCCATTCTGACTGGTGTGAGATGATATCTCATTGTAGTTTTGATTTGCATTTCTCTAATGATTAATGATGTTGAGCATTCTTTCATGTGTTTGTTGGCAGTCTGTATATCTTCTTTGGAGAAATGTCTATTTAGGTCTTCTGCCCATTTTTGGATTGGGTTGTTTGTTTTTTTGTTATTGAGCTGCATGAGCTGCTTATAAATTTTGGAGCTTAATCCTTAGTCAGGTGCCTAATTTGCAAATATTTTCTCCCATTCTGAGGGTTGTCTTTTGGTCTTGTTTATGGTTTCCTTTGCTGTGCAAAAGCTTTGAAGTTTCATTAGGTCCCATTTGTTTATTTTTGTTTTTATCTCCATTACTCTAGGAGATGGGTCAAGAAGGATCTTGCTGTGATTTATGTCATAGAGTGTTCTGCCTATGTTTTCCTCTAAGAGTTTGATAGTTTCTGGCCTTACATTTAGGTCTTTAATCCATTTTGAGCTTATTTTTGTGTATGGTGTTAGGGAGTGATCTAATCTCATACTTTTACATGTACCTGTCCAATTTTCCCAGCACCACTTATTGAAGAGGCTGTCCTTTCTCCACTGTACATTCCTGCCTCCTTTATCAAAGATAAGGTGACCATATGTGCATGGGTTTATCTCTGGGCTTTCTATCCTGTTCCATTGATCTATCTTTCTGTTTTTGTGCCAGTACCATACTGTCTTGATTACTGTAGCTTTGTAGTATAGTCTGAAGTCAGGGAGCCTGATTCCTCCAGCTCCGTTTTTTGTTCTCAAGATTGCTTTGGCTATTCGGGGTCTTTTGTGTTTCCATACAAATTGTGAAATTTTTTGTTCTAGTTCTGTGAAAAATGCCAGTGGTAGTTTGATAGGGATTGCATTGAATCTGTAGATTGCTTTGGGTAGTAGAGTCATTTTCACAATGTTGATTCTTCCAATCCAAGAACATGGTATATCTCTCCATCTATTTGTATCATCTTTAATTTCTTTCATCAGTGTCTTATAATGTTCTGCATACAGGTCTTTTTTCTCCTTAGGTGGGTTTTTTCCTAGATATTTTATTCTTTTTGTTGCAATGGTAAATGGGAGTGTTTTCTTGATTTCACTTTCAGACTTTTCATCATTAGTATATAGGAATGCCAGAGATTTCTGTGCATTAATTTTGTATCCTGCTACTTTACCAAATTCCTTGATTAGCTCTAGTAGTTTTCTGGTAGAATCTTTAGGATCCTCTATTCACATATTTTAAAAATAAATTAATTTAATCTCCACAACAAGCTTTGAGGAGGATATTATTAACCATAGTTTACAGATGAGGTTTGAAGCAGGTAGAAAATCAATGTTCTATTGACCACATCTTATTATCTGTAATGTTCTTTTCCAGTGTCACCTACTGGGACCTAGAGAGTCAGAGGCTTGAGTATTCAAGACACAGTAGGAGCTGCCCCAAATTTTGGGTCTCTAATTCCCATGAAATTTTTAATATAAGACTGTCCTTTTCCTTCAGTGAATTTATCAGAAGGACTTCCATTAACATATCAAAAGAGCAGTGATCTCCCATTTCTTTTTTTTTTAATTGAAATAGATATGACGCTACAACGTGTAAATTTAAGGTGTATAATCCCATTTCCTTTTGGATATTGCAAGAGTGTTATTGCATTAGGGTGGCATGGAGAGCTGCAAAATCCCTCAGGAAAAAGTTTCCTCTCCTTTCTTCCTTAGCCTGAAACTGCTACATCCAGGGACAATCCTGTCTGTGGGAGTCCCAGCTGAGGGTCCTGTCCCATGATTCATTGGCACTTGTTCCCAGTGACAGCAGCTCAGTTGTGAGTGGTGGTGGCACTTTTTGATCATGGCTCCTTTTGGAAACCTCTGTGGACTATAACTGCAACTACTCCTCCTTATCTCCCATCTCTTTCAACATTGCTTTTGTGTCTTGGCATGTAGCTCTCATATTTCAGCACCACCAGTGGAGAACAGCTCATAGCACATTCAGTGCTTACTGAGTTCTCAGGGGCAGATCTGAGAAGGAAGATGGGTTTGCCAGGGAGGTGAGCCAAAGGTACAGATCTACTGTGAGGTTTCCTTTTAGCATTTTTGAAACTCTGAGGCAAGTCATAGGTCTTCAGATTTCCTTAGTTCAGAGTAAGCTTGTAGGCTGCTTACGGGTTATTATGAAGTATCTACAATTTCCTCTAGGCAATATCTGAACTAAAATTCCTCTTCATAAGCCTCCTCAGTAGGTCATGAAAGCTGGGAGTAGCCATAGGGAACCTCATATTTCTCCAAACTGGGTGCATAGCACGAAGCTTCAGAAGGGTTTCTGGGTTAGGTAGATGGAAGCGGCCGTCTTTTGATTCTTGGTGTATGACTTCTGAGTTGTTTGCTCTCATTGACTTAGAGAAGAAGATTAAAAAGTAGCTTTCTATTATAGACAGTTCTGCTGTGAACAGTGGGGTATATGTATCTTTTCAAATAGAGTTTTCATCTTTTCAGGATATATGCCCAGGAGTAGGATTACTGGGTCTTATGGTAGCTCTACTTTTAGTTTTTAAAGGAAACTCCATACTGTTTTCCACAGTAGCTGCATCAATTTACATTCCCACCAACAGTGTAGGAGGGTTACCTTTTCCCCACAGCCTCTCCAGAGTTTACTATTTGTAGACTTTTTGATGATAGCCATTCTGAATGGTGTGAAGTCATACTTTACTGTGGTTTTGATGTGCATTTCTCTAATAATTAGTGATGTTGAGCACCTTTTCATGTGCCTATTGGCCATCTGTATGTCTTCTTTGGATAAATGTCTATTTAGGTCTTTCTGTGCATTTTTTTGGATTGAATTGTTTGTGTTTTTTTGATACTGAGTTGTAGGAGCTGTTTATATATTTTGGATATTAACCTTTTGTTGATCATATCATTAGCAAATATTTTCTCCCATTCTGTAGGTTGTCCTTTTGTTTTGTTTATGGTTTCCTTTGCTATGCAAAAGCTTTTAGTTTGATTAGGTCCCATTTATTTATTTTTAATTTTATTTCTTTTGCCTTGGGAGATTGATCTAAGAAAATATTGCTAAGATTTATGTCAGAGAATGTTTCCCCTATGTTCTCTTCTAGGAGTTTTATGGTATCATGTCTTATATTTAGATCTTTAAACCATTTTGAATTTATTTTTGTATATGGTGTGAGGGAGTGTTCTAATTACAGTGGTTTACATGTAGCTGTCCAGCTTTGCAAACACCGCTTGTTGAAGAGACTATCTTTTCTCCATTGTATATTCTTGCCTTCTTTGTCGTAGGTTAATTGACTATAGGTGTGTGGGTTTATTTCTGGGCTCTCTGTTCTGTTCCATTGATCTTTATGTCTGTTTTTGTGCCAGGATGTGGCAACAACCCAAGTGTCCATCAATACACAGTTGGTTTAAGATTGGTATACAAAGGCAATGGAATATTACTCAGTCATAAAAAGAGTGAAATACTGCCATTTGCAGCAACATGGATGACCTCGAGTATATCATACTAAGTGAAGTAAGTCAGATAAAGACAAATATTATATGATATCACTTATATGTGGAATCTAAAAAATAATACAAATGAATCTATATACAAAATGGAAACAGACTCACAGGCATAGAAAATATGGTTACCAAAGGGGAAAGGGAAGGGGGAGGGAGGGATAAATCAGGAGTATGGGATTACCAGTTACAAACTACTATATCTAAAATAGAGAAGCAACAAGGATTTACTGTATAGCACAGGAAACTATGTTCAATATGTTGTAATAAAATATAATGAAAAATAATCTGGAAAAAATTAACTGAATCACTTTGCTGTATACCTGAAACTAACACAATATTGTAAATCAACTGTATCTCAATAAAAACCCCAAACAACCAAAAAACCAAAAAACCAAAAAGTAGCTTTCTGTTGGTGCAGCTCTGGCTTTTCCTCCTGTCTCTTCTCTCCTTTATCCACCAGCTCAAAGGTCTGAAAGACATGGCTTTTTCTTAGGAGTTTATCTGTGATGTTCTTGTTTAGTTCTCCTCTTCTTCATTCCTGGGGAGGACCTTCTTTTTCTCTTCAGTTTAGCTGAAGAAATTAATTTTCATGTTACTGTTTTATTCCATAGTATTGCTAGAACCCAGTAAATAGTAGGTAACTATTTAACCATTTCATGTTAAAAACTAACTATTCCATGTTAAGAAACCCCACAAAGTGAAAAATGGCAGTTTCATATAGTGTTACCTGTAGAACCCTATATAACTGCACTTTGTAAATTCCAAATGAACAGGTAGCTGTGTGAGGTGTTGCTAATAACATTGGCCCTGAGGCAGTTCCACTGGTCAACTTCTACAGACCATTTACATTTGGGATTATTTATAAGGCAGAGGGAAAGTCGTCACAAACAGTCTTTCAAAACGCCTTGTGAACCTAAGCCTCTGTGGCTCCAGAACCTGCTATCTGAATTAGGTTTTAAATTAATATTCAAATTGAAGAGGTACGTGCATCTGTCATGAGGCAGGACATAGACCATAGGAGATTAGGGGTTATTTGCTTACGTTTTGGTTATTTGAGAAGAGGTGACCCCAATGGGTTCAACTATATTCACACATTTGGTCAATCTTACAGTTAAGTTCCCTTATTGGTAAAGTAGAGAGAATTAGTGGCCCCAGGGAGCTTTGGGACAGATCCCAATACAGAGCTCTCCTCTGCTCATGCCGTAATTTTTAGTGGGAGTTTTGAATTCTGCTGTATAATATATCTAGGATTGTTTTAAAATAAAAATAGCACTTGAGTTATCCACCTAGGACTATTGGTATTCTATGTGCCATGTTTATCTTGGGGTTTTGTATATCCCTTGGCACACCAGGCACACAAACACAATTTGAGAGTGTGACGCTGGGCCAGTCCTAGGCTGCATCCCTTGGTCTAAGCCTCTTGGGAGGGGACCCAACCTGCATGGTTCCTAGGAACCACCATGGTTGGACCATATGAAAACAGCACTTCTGTGGTTCCTGAGCTTAGTTATGGTCCTTCACTCTGGCCCATGTCAGACCTAATTTGTTGACTTGCTCTTATCACTGCTGGCTTTTGTTGAGTCATTTGTCTTCCTGGTTTGGTCCTTGCCTCTGTCTTCTTGCCTGGGTTTAGTACTGCTTCCTAAGCTTGGCCTTTTCAGCTCTCTCATTGACTTCAGTCTTTCCTTTGCATACCAATCATTGGGCAACTAGGCAGTCCATCCCTGCCCCCAGGATACCCTATTTCCACATAGCTCACTCCCAGCAACATCTCCTCCAGACTGGCTAATGTCTCAGGAAGAGGGTCAAGGGTGGGTCCCACTCTCTCAACAAGGAAGTGGACACAGAGGACAAGAATTTGTCATTGGGTAATGCGTTTTAGCCACAGTTTCTTTCAATATGTCCTGGAGCATTGAACTAGACTAACTTTTATATAATTTTTCCAATTAGAATACTGTTCTCAACCAAACATGAGTCTGTGATAGTTTTAAATTACCATGCCTGATTCACAGTGATTTAATATTAAGAAAATTCCTGCCATCTTAATATGTTCTGGAATAGGAAGTTGATTGGGAGTTGTTTCATGAGTGGAGGAGAGCAACTTAAAATTGTTAGAACATTTCACATATCTTAGCACTTGCTTTGGAATGGTCTGGTGCTCGCTTAATATAGAAGAATGTGAAATTTCTGGGCAATGAAATTTCAGTCAGGGGCTCTGTATCTGAGGGGAACTCTCCAGAAAACAGGCTGGAATTTTCTCACCAATGGCTCTCTTTGGGAAATCTCTGGCCCTCCCTTTCACCTTGTTTGGGTGTTTTGTGCACATTTCCAGCCAACATTTAACTAGGCTTAGAAACGTAACAAGCTCCACAGTGATCTAGTCTCTCAGTTTTCAAACCTCAATTCCCTCTGTATTTTCTGTTATTTCAGAAATGGAAAAGGTCACAACCTACAATAGTTTTGACAAAAACCAACTCCATTTCCCAAACTGCAGAATAATTATTTATTTCTCTGAAAATTTAAGCCTTTTTTGGGGGGGGTAGTATGTTGAGCATCAGTAGTATAAAGGTGTTTACACAACACCTGGGAAGCAAAGGGTGGGCAAGCATGAGATTTTCTTCAGCTTGCACATTACTAAACATTTTGATATCAGTTTTATTTTAAGTTTATCACAGTGAGCTAAAGATTTCCACCTAGCTCCAAACGGTGTGAAAGGTAGATTCCTGTAGACTTGAAAACTGAGGGGCTTGTTTCTCAGTGGCCTTTGAGAAATAAATCCCTGACTTCAAAAAAAAGTTCTCCCCCTGGCAGCTCATCTCTGTCTGGTATGTTAAGACCTACACTGGTGGAAGTATTAGCACCTTAGGTAAAATTGAAAAACAGATGAGGATATTTTTAAGATGTCTCCATCCCCTCTTCTTTTTCTTCCCCTCCAGTTTTAACCCTAACCCTAACCCTCGCCAACTTCTCTGCCCTTTGAAATGTCATCTCAGTCTTTCCTCTTTAAATCACTCCTCCTTTCCTGTCAAAAGATTTTGGTTCAATACTTGTCTTCTAGGAATTCTGATTCCTCTTAGTACATTCATGGGTACTAATGGATTAATCTATAGTCTGTAATAGCCCACTTGTCTATTTTATTATTATTATTTTTAGATTTTATTTATTTAATTATTTTTAAAAGGGTATAAAATGTGATGACTTAATATATATATATACATTTGGAAATGATTACCATAATCAAGTTAACACACCTATTACCTGGTTACCAATTTTTTTTCGTAGTGAAAACACAAGATTTACTTGCTTAGCAAATTTCAAGTTTCAGTGTTATTAACTATAGTCACCATGCTATACATTAGATCCCCAGAATTTATTCATCTCATCACTGAAAGTTTATAGCCTTTCATCAATATCTCCTCATTTCCCCCACCCCTCAGTCCCTGGTAACCACCATTCTCTCTGGTTCTATGAGTTCAACTTTTTCAGATTTCACATATAAATGAGATCATACAGTATTTGTCTTTCTGTGTTTGGCTTATTACACTTAGCATAACATTCTCCAGCTTCATCCATGTTGGTACAGCCATTATGGGAAATGATATGGAGGTTCCTCAAAAAATTAATAATAGAACTACCATATGATCCAACAAATTTGCTTCTGGATATGTGTCCAAAGGAAATGAAATCAGTATTTCAAAGAGATATTGAGCTATTTGCACCCCCAGGTTCATTGCAGCATTATTCACAACAGCCAAGATATGGAAACTTACCTCAGTGTCCATCGATGGATGTCCATCATGAAAATGTGATACATATATATATATATATATGTTTATATATATATGTACATGCACACATATATATACTCACATATACAAACACACACACAATGAAATATTATTCAGCCATGAAAAAAGGAAATCCTGGTGTTTGCCACATGTTTATTTTTTACAGTCCTTTGGAGACAAGGTGTTAATTCCCAGCAGTGACTCTAACCCTAGTAGTGGATATTCCTGCTCCACAGTAGTTTGAGTGATATTTTTGGGCAGGTGGTCTTTTCCTGTGCCTTCCAAAGCCTTTGAGAAGGCCTTTACCCTTCACTGTTGACCTCAAATGAAGTCTGCAGGGACCACTAGTGTTTCTCCTATGTTTACTGAAGGACAAATCTCAGAGTACATTAACTTGTAAGAAATGCATGATAGGGCAGGCATGTATTGTTTATTAACTTGTTTCAAAGGCAATTTAAGAAAGCTCAAGTCTGATTAAATGATACAGAACTGATGTTTCTGGAGAGAAGATCTCAGTTCATTAATTTTTAAAATCTCTGCCCCTCCCCCATCTTTTAAGCTGCAATGTTTAAAAAAATCCAATTATTTATTTATTTTCCCCCAAAGCTGTTTTGAAGTCTCTGAATTTTCCTCTTAGGTACATTTCACTCCTATTTCAGTCCCTCAACACCATTATTCAGATGTGACTAATATTATTCACATGTGATTTAGAATCACTAAATGTCTTTCCTGGGATTATAACTTTTATTCCCAATTATCTAATGAATGCAAATCAAATATTTATCATGTGACTGTGATTAAAATATATAAACCCCCAAAGATGTTTATATTAAACCAATTCTTCCTGAAAAATATTCTTGTGTTTTTAACTGTTACTGAACAATTGTGAAGTGCATATTTTGATGTACATTTATATTGATAAAATTAAATCTCTATAAAAAATGATTTCTCATTAAACCCGAGGAAGCTATTTATGTACATCAAGATTTCCTCATTTTAGTGTTGAAGACATTTTTATTTATTTATTTATTTTTGGCTGTGTTGGGTCTTCGTTGCTGCACACGGGCTTTCTCTAGTTGCAGCGAGTGGGTGCTTCTCTTCGTTGTGGCATGCGGGCTTCTCATTGCGGTGGCTTCTCTTGCTGTGGAGCACAGGCTCTAGGCACACGGGCTTCAGTGGTTGTGGCTCGCGGGCTCTAGAGCGCAGGCTCAGTAGTTGTGGCGCACAGGCTTAGTTGCTCCGCGGCATGTGGGATCTTCCTGGACCAGGGCTCGAACCCGTGTCCCCTGCATTGGCAGGCGGATTCTTAACCACTGAGCCACCAGTGAAGCCCCAGTGTTGAAGACATTTTTAAGTGACCTGAGGCAAAGTAACCTGCTTGGGGTCTCACTGTGAATTAGGGAGGGTGCCGTTGGAACACACAGCCCTGATGACACCTCGCATTCTGAGCCACATGCAGGAACTACACATAATGATTCTTGAAAGGAGCTGTGGTGAACACAAGCACTGGCTACATAGTTGCAGCAAAGTGGAATGTTTGTGTTATTTAAGACAAAAGACATTCTATCAATGAAAAAGTATTTTATTTGTCAAGATAAGTTATAGTGCATTGTTCTGGTGTTTGAGAAACTGCTCTGGGAAGCTGGGGAGACCCAGAAGTTCAGATGTTTAGAGTGTGATGCCAGGAGCTGCCCTGGCTTTATGTGGGACAGTGGGCTTCTTGGGGCTCTTTGAGGAAACAAAGTTGAGTGCATCCAAGTTTAGGTGAAGCTGTGGAGAAAACCAAAGAGCAGAATAGATGTTGAAAGGAAGGGAGATAAGGGAAAGTGTGGCACATGTTTGCTGGTAAGAAGGGAGGGAGAGGTAAAGCTATGGGAGTGAAGGAGGCGCTGAGGCTTTGGGGCACAGGGAGGACCCCATGTCTGAGCACTGGGTTAACACTCTACATCAGGCCACCATTCAGTCTCACAGCATCCTCAGGAGGCAGGTGTTATTGCCCCAACTGACATGTGGGGAAAATGAGACACAAGGAGAGGTTAAAAGCAGCTTGAGGTCACACAGCTAGAATGTTTCAGAATTAGAATTCTGACCCAAGATTTTCAATTCATGATTCTGCTGATTCATAACAGAAAGGTACCAGAGCAGTTTCTTTTCCTTAATTTGACCACATCTCCAAAGGATGCTTTTCTCCTTTACCTATTTATCCCTTGAGATGTTCACACATAGTGACCAGGTCTCATCTGTGGACTGGCTGTTCATGGGGAAGTTTCCTGATTTCTGTTCATCATGATGTAGGTTTTAGCCCACCTGGCCTGTACTGCTCCTCATTTAGATTCCAGGGAGAGGAGGCATCTAGCTTTTGGCAACCCCAGCTTGGCAGAAGCTCTGAGGGGCTTCTGGAGAGAGACAATTTCAGAAACGTCAACTATTCTCCCAGAGGTTCAGGGAAGGTGACGTGAGGAGGTCTAGAATGTGTATTCCTGTGACCAGCTGTGACTTCTCCTGCAGCTGCTTTCTTCCCCTTGCTGCTGCTTCCTGCAATAAGCAGGAGCCATGGAAAGCCAGCTTGCGCCTGCCACTTTTGACAGGGTGAGTCTCTCCATGAGGTGGGACATCCGGAGCAGATCCACCAGGCTGCAGGCTCCCTACTGCCACTGGTGATCTGCTCCCAGAGCTCTCCAGAGAGGGAAGGATGGGGAGAGAGCAGCTGCTGTACTAACGAGTTCTGATCTTGCAGTTTCTATTTGGAAGAGGCCACTAGGGGATGAACATGTTTAGAGCTATACATGTTCTCCTGGGTGGGATGGTTTCAGTGCTGTGGTTGCCACCACTTTACCATGGGCTTCTGCTGTCTCCAAGAGCTAACATTGTGGACTTTGGTCTTTGTGGTTATAGGATTCTAAGGGGAATAAGGACTCAGGGACTGAGTCTTGTTTCTGTGTCCATAATGTCTGGGTCATTGTCAGGCACATGCAGGAGTCAGGCAGAATAGTAAATATTTGTTGAATGAATGAATCAAAAATGAATGGCAAACACCATTCATTGGGATTTATTAAGAAATGTTCTTGAAAAAAATCTTGTAAGAGAATAGTGGGGGAAGTTGGACAGGGAATAGAAGGAAACCAAGCAAGCAAGGTCCCACAGAAGCTAGCTAGCTTTGGCTCAATCCCACGGAAGAGCTCTTGAGACAGCATCAGACAGCATCGGTCATACATCAGAGTTGTCCATATCAGGGGTGAGATCACTGAGGTATTTATACCTGTATCACTGATAAAGAGCTGCCCCTAGGGCATAAAGTCTCATGCCCTCAAGGTCTCAGTGTGCTCCTGCAGCTCAAGGGAAGTCTGCTGATAATGAGACACAGGTACTGGCTGTTGGAAGGGAGTGTGCTAGGGTTTGGTGTGCACAAAAGACCCGATACTTAAAGTTTTGTCCCTGGACCAGCAGCACCAATACCACTTGGGAGTGTGTTCGAAATGCAGAGCCTCAAGCCCCACCCCAGAGTTATGAAATCATAAGATACAATATACCAAGATTCCCCAGGTGGTTTTAAAGCATAAAGAAGTTTGAAAAGTGCCATGGTAAAGGGATCTGAGAGATTGAATGGAATGCCAACATTGCATGCTATAAAGCTAGGCTTAACAATTCTCCAAACTTTGAGAAATTCCCTGCCAACTTCCTCCTAAGGGGAGAAAATATGCTCCACACGTGCCTCCTCCCATGGGTACTAGCAGTAGAATAGGGGTTGATGCTTAAAAACTAACCAACCAACTAACCAACCACCATAACAAAATTCTTATCCTTGAATTGCAATCACCAGGAAATCAGCGTTCAGGTCTCTAGGAAACAGAATACTATATGTATAGCAAGTTTTACTTGTCCGAAGACCATAAACTCTATAGAGGCTAACCCGTTCAATCCTCATAATAACCTTGAGGTGGGTACTTTTATAATGATTACCTACATTTTACAGGTAAGAAAATAAAAATGCAGAGAAGAAACTTGCTCTAGTCACCTGGCATGTGGTGGAACTTGTGTTACCAAGTCCAAACTCATATTGCTCGCTGCACAGCAGGCCAGTAAATTAAGAGTTGAGTTGTTGGGGCAAGGAATAGCACTCTATTTAGAAAGCCAGCAGATGGAGAAGATGGTGGACTCATGTCCCAAAGAACCATCTTGCCTGAGTTAGAATTCGAACTTCTTTTATACTAAAAGGGGAGGGAGTAAAGTCCAACATTTCCTTGTTCCAGTCACCCTCTGGAGGAGATGTGTTCATTTCTTCTTTCCTGCAGTCATTCACAGGTGGGCCTGTTTAGGATGTTTCCTGTGAGCTAAACAAAGGTATTTTAGCTTAATGCTCATTACCTGGGAGGCAGGGTTCCCAGAGATGGGCCATTATGTATAATTTAAGCTTATAGGCAACATCCCCTTAGTGATTAACTTGTAATATTGATAGAATATAAAGGTACTTTCCTGTTACACTTGGAATCAAATTTAGGTCCTCTGGCTCCAAAGTCTATTTTTTGGCCACTAATCTATGCTGCCTCTTGGAGGAGGGTGGGGGCTGACAGCAACCTCTTCTGGAATCCTTACGGTCACATACACTAGTTACCTTGGCTGCCTATGCACAGAGTCAGTCTTGAATTTTACTGTACATTCCCTTTCAATGGCTTAATTTCAGGAGGTATTGCTCCACCTTTAAAAATTCTCGAAAGTTCCTGAAATGGAAAATCATTCAAGGCTAAGATGACTGACATTGATGCCGTTGCAGCTGGAGCCTTTTTATGCTGGACCTGGAGGTCAGGTTCATGCATTCATCTGGTCAGATGCTTCTGGGCAGAAATGACCTGTCTCCAAGCCTTGGTGGCTCCCAGGGGAAGCTGAAGGGATGCAAGTCCTTGCAGAGAGGTAGGCTCATCACCCTCACCCCTCCTTTCAGAGCTCCAACACAGCTCCCCCACCGGGTGCCCCAGAGGCATAGCATTCTTCAAAACACCATGGGACAGACATAGAGAACAGACTCATGGTTGCCAAGGGGGAGGAGATGTGGGGGAGGGATGGAATGGGAGTTTAGGGTTAGCAGATGCAAATTATTATATAGAGAATGGATAAACAACAAGGCCTACTGTATAGCATGAGGAACTATATTCAATATCCTGTGATAAAACATAATGGAAAATAATATGAAAAAGAATGTATGTATGGATAACTGAATCACTCTGCTGAAATTAATACAACATTTTAAATCAACTATACGTCAATAAAATAAATTAAGAAAAAATCATGGGAAAGTCTCCCTGACTGTGTAGGCATGAGCCATTTCCTCATGGGCCAAGCTGACTTGCAGCTGGCCTGGATGGCTACAAGCCTAAATGGGAAACACAGGTAAAGGGAGTAAAGCACCGTCTTGCTGCACATGCTGATGGGGGTGGTGGTGGGAGCCTCTCCTGTCACCTTGGTTTAATTAAGTGTGGCTAGAGGAGGACTTTCTTAAAGGAAATGCTGTGAGTGCCTAAGGGATTTTTGAAGTAGGAAGCTCATTTGCAGCATAAGGAAGGACGATTTCATTCCGTTGAGCAAATAGGCAGGGAGATGAAGGGCGGTGGTGACTTTTAATTTCCTTTAAGGAGATTATGGAAAGCAATACGGTAATGATTCCTGAGAGGCAGCCATGAGCCAGCAGACTCACTGTTAGTGTCAGGGACTTTTGCTTACATTTAAATCTTGTTATTTGTCTCTGTTCTTCCACTTATGGGTTGTGCAGCCTTGATCCCATTCCGTTGCCTCCGTTCCTCCATGAGGAAGATGGAATTGTTTCAGTTCCTGGGGATCTGGTGATTCATCTGGGGTAGAAACTGGAGAACCTTCCTTCATAAACATTTCCTGAGCCTTGCAAATATAGTGGGTTGTGGCCTTTGGTCTGGAGGCACTCCCAACCCAGGCTTGCCCACTTGTTTGATTTTGAAGACGGGAAGCTCATTTTAATTAGTATTCTTTTTTCAATTAAATTTTTGCTGCTTGGCTTAAGGATCCACCCTGTTGCTGGAAATCTATGCTTTCTTTAGAGTATGTGGAAATCCCGGTGATGCTTCTAACTCTTCTCGATGAATGGGGAGAAGAGGTTCTATTGCCTACCTAGTTTTCTGTCAGTAGAATAGCTCTCTCAACTGTCTTCTCAAGTCTTCTCTGGAGGGAAAGGAAAGTGGAAGGGCTTTGATTTTACAGCTGTTTTCTTCCCCAAATGCCTGCTTGGGAAGGGTATTGCTCCTAGTTTTCTTGAGTTCCTACGTTGCTGGATGGATAATAATGCTGTGAATTCATGTAAATCTGGGCACCTGGCTCTTCAGTCACTTTTCCATAATGCATTACCTCCCCCCAACACAATTCATTGGTAAGAATGAATGATTCTGTTATATAGATTCCTCAGGGTTTTCACTTGTGGCCTCTCCAGCTCTTATTTCCTATGTCACCCAAAGTCCAAAAAGGAAAACATAAATCACTCTAAGTATCAATATTTAAAATAAAACTAATTTAGTACAAGGTATTGGTTATTATGGGTTAGGGAAGAGATGGGTAGTCAAGTGGAGGACAGTAGGTATTCAAGGGATTAGAAACAACCAGAAGCTTCCCTATCCTTATGTGGAGAAACAAAGGGAGAAGGTGATGGTATTAGAGCCCATGGGTTGGGGTCACCCATAGCTGTCTGTCCAGTGTGAGCTGTGATCAAGGCAAAAGCATAGCTTCTGCTGGAGATGCTTCTTAAGACAGACAGGGAGTGGAAGAAATTCTCTGCCTTCTCCCTTCCCCCTGCCTTCCACTCATTTTTAGTGCTCCTGTTGGCCAAATCCAGCTGGAAGCCAGTTGATGAGGGGGCATGGGAAACAGCCTAGAGGGACTGGTCCCTCTGCATCAGAGTAGGGCAGAGGAAGGCTGAAAAGGACTTAGGAGCAAAGGGGCTGAAAAGGACTTAGGAGCAAAGGGGCCCATGGCTGGTAAACCCGGGGCATGGTACCAACATGGGTCTCACCCCTAGGGTCTTCCCAAAGTCCCTAAGCAGTTCCAGCCCTCTGGATTTTGTGCATGCTTGGTTATATGTGTTTGGGAACTTGACATAAATGTCTTTGTGAGATCTTCCTGGTTGCTTGTTTAGAGAAGTTACAGGATCTGTCACCTCCCCAAGCACTTTCATGTTCTATTTCCTATTTAGTCTTATTTTCCATGCCACCTCCACATCTTCCTGCTTACTCTGGCCACACACTTCCTACTAACTAACCCAGAGCTGATCTGCCAATCTTCAGAGGATTCAATTTCATCCTAACTAATTTGGCCCTGATTTCTCTCTGCATTCCCCTATCCCCTCCTTGGTCATTAGGAATTATTTTTTTTGATAAGGTAATTGAGATGCTGGGCATAATTTATCAGCTAACATAGCTATATAAGGATTTCATATTAATGAAGACTCAGTGGTAAGACTGTGATTCTGGTTCCTGTTAAATACAAATGCATCCACGGCATTGACACTGACTGGCAGTAAACTACCATTCATTAAACACACCAAGCTTATATTATTCTCTGTAGAGACAGCTGGAAAATTATCCTTGGGTACCACAACACTAATTTTAATTTTAAAGAAATGAGTCATGAACTACTGAAAATAATAATTCTCAATGATGACACCTGAGAGGTTGTTGTGGGTATCAAACAATATATTAATTTTATCTCTGGTTTTCAAGCTGCAGAAATCCTCTTGCGCTTGTTATGCAAAAAATGTGTTAAGGCATGGCCCACACAGCTATAAACACAAAAAGGTTTTTTTTTCTTTTTTAAAAAATAGATCTCCACTTTGCTGAACAAATCTCTGCTTCTCCTTTATGGGGTCTTCCCACTTGGGATGGTAGGGAATTGACTGGGTGCCTGTCTTTCTGATAAGCATGTTACAATAAGAGTGCTAATATTCTTGTTTCAGAAGAAGCGTATTTTAGAAAGATGCTATTCCTATTTAGAGAACTGTGTTTCTTTGTTTGGGTGACTCGAGCAGTTGCTCTTAGAGACTGAAAGAATCTGTTTTGCAACCAAAATGAATATCCCACAATATGTTACTACCAAGTGCTATCCACTGCTAGTCTCTGAAATAGTTTGAGATACAAAAGCTAAAAAGAAAACTTCTGAATTCCAAAGGAAAATGAGTCTGCCATACATTTTAATTTCAATTCATCATCACCATCACCATCCAAACTCGTTTGCCTCTCTTTTTACAACTCTTATCAGAATTTGCCCTTTTTTCAGCCTCAACATATTGGAGTGGTTTCTTCAATTATCCTCAGGGTAATGAACCCTGGTACCAATGTCTATATCTCCCTGTTCAACTGCACCATAAACTACAAGATGGATCTTATTAGGGAGTCAGTGCAAGCCCTAAACAGTAAGAGACGGGCCCTGAATGGTTGCAGTCTTGGTGTACCCCATGTGGCTGTTTCCGAGGCAGGAAGGCTGAAAATCGAATAATCGAATCCCCTAGGGCTGAAGGAGAAGCGGCAACTGCTTGTTCTCTTCATTATTTAAATGTCTGACTTTTCCCATCTTGGAAGCACCCTCCATGGGACTAACAGTTGAACCACCAAGGAGAACATTTATTTCTCTTCCCAACAATCAGGTGGTTTACTCAGAAGCAAGTGGCCACTGGAGATTTGGATGAGTTTGGTAAAAAGCTCCCCTTTGAAATCAGTGCTTTGGTCCTCCTGCTTCCCTGCAGAGTTGCACTGAGGAGATGGGATTTTGCATGGAGAGTTTGATTTGCTTCAGAAATCATGACTTTGCAGCTATAGATAATCTTATAAGAGTTCCTTTGATTGCCCTTTATTCAGCCCAGCAAATAGTTCTAGAAACATTACTTGTTTTTTTTCCACATTAGGAGGCCAAAATCTATGCCAATGCCCAAGATAACTATGCTCAAAAATTTCCACCCAAACACAATTTTTATATCTTTGCTAGAAAACACACTTTTAAAAAAAATAAATAAACCAGACAAAAAGGATATATATTATTAGTGTGCTAACTCAGTTCAAATCTCTCATGCCCTGTTTCTTTTAGATCCCATAGGTCAGAGTTTTAAAACCGTTATTTTATAAGTTTCCTCAGGATACAGGGAATCTAACAATTATTAATATCCTCTATAGTACCCAGGACTGTTCTGGGTATAGAGTGGACCTTGGAATATGTTGATTAACTAATTGGATCTGATTTCATTGCAATGATGCAGATTAGTGAGAGTGCCTCCTTCTTGGAGATCAGGATTCAGTTGGTTAGTGTGCTTCATTTTGAATGTAAGAAAAGACCCAACTCAAGTTAGCTTAGAGAATAATGAGGCTTTTATCAGCTTCCGTCCTTGAAAAGGCCAGAGTCAGGTGGGCAGGGGGAGGGGGGAGGCTTTAGCTCTGAGATTCTCTGCTCTGTTTCTAGTTGGTCTTGTAAGATGGCTGCCAGCCTCAACTGGGACTGCAGGAAGAGAGAGAAAGCACTGTTTCCCATAGTCACTGAACAGAGTCCTGGGTTCACCAAGTCATCACCCCAGAGATTCAGTTTCAGTTGATCTTAGGTGACTCTCAGGAGTTTGGATGCTTGAAAAGCTCCCCACGTGATTCTAAAGTGCAACTTGAAAGCCACTCTCTAGTAGAGGTATATACCCGAGTCAAGGTGGCTTAATAAGATTTTTGTCTCCTTGGAATTTGATATATGGCATGGAAATACCCAGAAACTTAATGTTGCCGGGACTGAGTCATGTTGATGATAGTGATAAATTCTCCTGTTGAGGTTTCTGGATTTACTGTGGTACCTGCTTTTCTCAGTTCTTTCTCATTCTTTGGTCCTAATTTCTTCAGTTAAAAAAGTATTAAATTCTCCCTTTGATTCTGTGAGATACCCTGGTTTTCTTCCTTCCATCCATCATCCATCTATCCATCCATCCATCTACCCATCTACCCATCTGTCTATTCATTTTCTGTCCAACCATTATCCATCTATTCATCCATCCCTCCATCCACCCACCCACCCATCCACTCATCAAACATTTATTCAGTACCTAGCTAGTTGTTCTCTCTTTCCTGGATTTCATGCAAGGAATCTATGAAAGTGGTTTAAAGTTTGACTTGAGTAAAAATTTACAGCCCGCTGTCCCAGCTCTTGTCTTGATTAACCCCAATACTTTCTCATTCTTTGGTCCTACTTTCTCCAGTTAAAAAAAGACATTCCTTATTTTGTTTTGCACTGTGTCCTCCCGAGGTCCAATTTCTTGCCTACCAGAGTAGTAGCATCCCCAAATCTGGAGACAATTTGGAGAAGTGGTTATTAGTGTGTGCTCTTGAGCTGGTCTGTCTAGGTTTGACTCTGGCTGCTCTTACAAGATACCTAGTGTGTTTGTTTCATTTCAGCTTTACTGAGGTATAGTCATATTGACACATAAAATTGTAAGATATTTAAAGCATACATCATGGTGATTTGATATAGGTATATACTGTACCTAGTTTCTTTCTTAAAATGAAATAATAAAAGTGATTATAGCTCATACGTTGGTTGTGACAATTAAATGAGATAATACATGTAAATCATCGAGCATCTTTTCATGGTAAATATTCAGTGAGTAATAGCAGTTGTTGGTATAATCATCAGGTGTTGTATTGCTTAGAGCAGGTATATCTATTGTTTCTGTAAAGGGTAAGACAGCCTCTGTGGCAACTACTCAGTTCTGCCATCGCAGCACAAAAGCAGCCACAGACAATATGTAAGCAAATGGGCATGGCTATGTCCCATTGAAACTTTTACAAAAATAGGTGATGGGGTGGATATGGCCCTTGAGCCATAGTTTGCCAGCCTGTGGTTTGGAGTAATAGGAGCTACAGGTGTGAACTAATATAGTTGTGGAGGGAAGCTCTTATTCTGGATAGTGGTGGCTTATAGAAACCTGTAAGAAAACTTCTATTATTTTTAAGAACTAATAAAATTCTGGGAAGAGAAAGGATGGGTCAGGACTCCAGTCTTGGCAGGACTTTAGGCCATAAAATACAGGCTTCATCATTACCAGTACACAGTTATTGCTTATACTGTGCCAGCCAGTGGGGATGGAAAGGTCTGTAGGACCCAGTGCTCACTGGGAAGGGCTGCTCATCTTTCCCCCTCGATATACTTCTTATCACAGGCATGGGTTCTAATCGCAGTGGTATAACTAGGATTCCTGGGGCAGGCAGTTGTAGAACCAAAGTTGTCTTGTGAGAAATCATTTAATAACGATAAATATGTTTTCTTTGAAACACTGGTTTAACTATGTGGAAGCTACTCTGGGGCTGTACCTAGAAAGGAATTCTTTAAGGACCTTCCTGCAAGTAGTTATAGTTTCAGTTTTCAGTGCAGTGGAGCAAAGCTGTAAAAGTTTACCCTGCATTTAGAGGGGAAAAATGTGACACCTTGCTGTCCCATTTACCAGAAGCTTGGCACTTTTGTGGGCAGCAAGGAGACTTGTAAAAAAGACAAATAAAACCTCTGGGAACAATAGTGATTCATTCCCAGAGAACTCCTTGCCCAGCTGTATCATCTCATTTCCTGGAGTGTAAAATCAGTACTGTTCCCCGTAAAGCAAGAAAACCCAAATTGAAATACCAAAGTGAGACAAGAAGAGAAGGAAAGACACTTGAGGGATAGAAACAGGGGAAGAGAGACCAGGGGAAGGAGACAGAAGGAGAAAGAATTCTTCCCCTTGTTCCAGCCTTCACCATCCACAGATGGAGACACAGAGAAAAGATACCCAGAAAGAAAGGCGAGAGAGAGAGAGAGAGAGAGAGAGAGAGAGAGAGAGAGAGAGAGAGAGAGAGAGGGCACACAATTTATGGCTTCATCTTACAGGGCTGAAGTTTAGTTTGCTACCTTGTGTCTCAGAGAGAGATGGACAGACAGTTAAAGGCCGTAGGATGGCATCTCTAATGTGCTTATATACTCATCCATCCTATTTAAAAAGCTATTTCATTGGTAAAATAACGGTTGCCCTGGGGGCCCTAAAGTTCATAAAAATAATCTTTATTGGCTATTCATAGTTAATTATTCTCTGACCAGCAGGTATCACTTCTTAAGGAAAATGCATAGCATTGAAACTTAAAATACCTTTTGCTTCTCTGGCAGCAGGTAAGAACCAGGGGTATGTGTGTACTACTTATAAATCATGGACTTTTCACAAAAGCCTTGACTGAGTGAGGGGAGGGCTATACTGTTTGTTTCAAGTTTTCTTTCTTTTCCTGTAACTTCATTTATGGAAGAAAATGTTTGTGCTGTATTGCTTTAACCAATAGAAACATATTGGTTTTTTTCCGCCTTATAGATCTTAGAATTTAATAGGAGCTAGCCTTTGGGGTTTTGCATTCGTAAAGGGTAGCGGTTAGGGTGATGAGAGGGGAGAATTTTCTCCAAGGGAAGTGTAGAGAAATGTGAGATAAACATTGCTTTGTTTTTCAGATATATTTTGGGAGTTTTAAAAAGCTTTTGATGAAAATTTTTGGATTGACAATTTTGAAGGTCAGAAAGTTTTGTTTACTCATGGAATAGATCAGCCATAATAGCAATAGTTGCACAGGTTCATAGGCCATAGCATTTGAAAGACATTTGCCTAAACCTAAAAGGAGCTAGCCCTTAGCCAATAAAGGATTTCAGTAAAAATTGATGGTGGTATTTCCTTGGAATACAGACTTTACTTCTCTTAGAGCCATGTCCCACATTTGATCCTAAAGTGTGGTTGTGGCCTGATTTTCAGATTGGAATGAATTAACTAAGAGCTACTGAATAACTCACTTGTTTCTGTGTGCTGCATTTCCTGTGGTCTGTGCCTTGGGATGTGTCAAGGCTATTTCTATGAGGTGGCAAGAGGATAAAGAGCCTGAATGGAAACAAGTTTTCATGGACACTGTTCATGGACAGAAGCCAAAGTCTGATGCTTGTTTGGGACTAGAATAACTGTTTGGCTGGAATTGCTACTGTGCACTGAGTTTCATACACAATCAAAAAGGAGTGGTAGGGGAGAGACAAGGAGCATTTCCACACTTGGAAAAAAGGTATAAAAGCTCTTGGAGGTGAGAAAATAAACAAAAGCAGGTCTCAATCTCCTCTTCTCTAAGGACTCAGAATATTTCAAATTTCTGCTGTGAGCTGTATTGTCTCATTAGACTGCTATAGAATTTCCATTCCAGATATTCACTTCATTAACAGTGAAATGAAAATCAGATCTTTTGTCTGCCTTCCATCATCCCCGTGGACCACTGGGGGAGATGTTTATCTCTTCCTGGAAATGGAAGGCACACTACCTGCTTAATAATTAACCCCTTGAGTGTCATTTAAAACATGAGACTCAACTTCTTGGCTCTGGAAATCAGCGTTTATCCAAAGGATATCCTGAACTGAGCAATATACTCTTCATTGATTCTGAATCAACAAGAAAGTACAAACAGGAGCCTGGTTCCAAAAGGGGTTGGCAAACCAAATGAATTTCTTTTGGGCTTTGTGGTGGTCTGTATAGAGTCTACCCCTGCCCTTCTTCTGAAGGACACTTTGTAGATGTGACATTCATGACTACTGATGAAGATCCTTGTCACAAAATCAAAGCATTACCCCTAAGACTTTTTTCTTCATTGCTTTACATATTCTAAATACTTAAGAAAAGTATTCAAGCAGGAAATGTAATTTTATACTTGATTAAAACCTGTGGATGTTTATTTATAATGGGAAGAGTTTCCTACTTTTAATAGTTTTGTGTTCATACTCCATTTCAGACTAAAATATTTCTTTGGGGACCAATATTCATCCCTATCTCTGTAGTCATTGTGGAAATAATGCTGGGGTTCTCTGTTCTTAGAACTCACTCATCATCACACAGCTGCTTGTACTGTTGTAAAGAAAACGATCCCATTATGGCTCCCGGGAAGTCAATTTTGATGCCATGTTTGATATAAACCATCAGCAATGAAGAACACACCCCAGTTATACCCTAACAGTGCCTATGGGTTGCCATCCTCTCTACCCACTGGCCCACCCTCACCCTGTTGCTGGAAGGTTATATATTTTTAACAGCATGGAAGATATTTTTGCTTTTCTCTTTTAAGCAGAAGTCTCTTCTGTCCATACACCTATTTTAGTCCAGCAACTAAACAGTGACAGAGCTCTTGAACCTGGTCTTTTGGTGCTTCTGAACCAGCAGGTGCTATGATCACAGATATGTAATAACAGAATGAGATAAAAATGCTAGCAAGTATCAATGTGGTAATTCTGGATTCGTATCTCTTCTTCCCATTTGGCATTAAAGAACTTGAGTTCTTGGGGGAAAAGAGGCTGAAGGATATCACATCTGATGTCCTGATCCTCTAGGTGATGTTTGAATGAAAGATATTAGCAATTCGGGGAACTTTGACTTTTCCTTGTTATCCTCTTTAAGTGTAAAAATGACATAATAAGAAATATAAATCTGCTAGGAATGTGGCATTCGCTGAAAGAAACTATTGGTGTTAAAATCAAACAAACACCCTTTCTTCCCCCATTCACATCAGGGCGCATCCCAGTGACTTTAGCTCGCCCAAAGCCTCCTCTGATGTCACAATATCCCCTTGCTATGGTGGGTCAAATTTCTCTGTTTCTGAATGAAAAAACTTCTGTTAAAATTCGAATAATCCCTATTCTTATAAGAAGCTCTAGGCTCCTTGAGGGTGAATATAAGTTCATTTTATTTGCCCCTTTGTGAAGTGGAAAGAGGGAAAAACTGAAAATAATCATAGAGAAAATTAATCATTTTATGTAATGGGTGACTTGTTTAAAGCCATGGACATAATTTTACCTTTGAGGGATTATTTTCTTCTCTGATGTCATTCCTGATATTCCACATCCCTGACTTTCCCTCTCTGATCAGAAAGAAGTGGGTTCTCTCTCCCTGACTCTTCCTCATGCCAGCAGCTCTTTAGTGGTGTTTAAGCGTCTGTAGTCCGTTAGGTACTGTAATCTTTTGTGTTTGTATCTCCTATTAAGTCATAAACTTCTTGGGGGAGTTTTATTTATCTTTGTATTTCCTCAATCAAAAAGAGTGCTTTATACCTAGTAAGCACACAATAAACGTTGAATAAATTAACAGGTGGTTTCTCCTTGTCCGTTTGAGCGTTTTGAAACGATGCTTCAGTTTTCTTAAGATGAATACTTATTCAAAGATGTTATACTATGTGCCAGATACTGTCATATGTTCTGGGGATACAGCATGAATAAAGCACAGAAATCATCCCTGTGGCTAAATAAAAAAGAACAAGTATATATATATTATTTGGGATGGTGGTAGGCTTTAAGGAGAATAAGTTGGGGGAAGGGGATAGGGTTGCAGAGGGGCATTTTGGGAAGTCCTCCTTGCGAAGGTGACAGTCAAGGAGAGACTTGAGGTAGGTGATTGAGGGGGCCAATGGGAGAAAGGTCTTCTGGGCTGAGGGGACAGCAAGTGCAGCCTGAGGTGGGCGTGGGCCTGGAATGTTCAAGAAAGAACAGGGGGACCACTGTGTAGCTACCGCCCAGTGACTGAGGGCAGACGGATTGGGAGCCAAGGCCAGGGAAACAGCATGGGGTGAGATGGGCCCTACTGTCCTGGGCTTTTGCACTGAGATGGAATTTGGGCTTTTGCTCTGAGGTGGAAGGCTCACTGGCTGAATATTGAAGTGACATGATTTGACATAGGAGGTTAAGAAAAATGTTGTCAGCAGTGAAGGTTGTGCTTTAATTATTAGAAAATTTGACTTCACCTGTGAACATGAAATTTCACTCTAGCATGGAAGGCGGTTAAACGGCTTTAGGAACCTTTGAATTGAAAGCATACTTTAGGCATAGCCAGAGTTTCTAAATGCACTCAAAGTAGAGTACTGGAAACATCATGGGCATCCCGTTGTGATTCTGCACATGAATACTTAAAGCATATATTTCGTGGCCTATGTTTTAGTGTGTCTTATTTGTCTTAATTGAAGCTTGATTGATGCACTACTCTGTTTATACGTTTTTACTGCTCTCTTACTTACCTGCCAAGGTGCTTCGTCTATTTGGTGTCTATGGTAGGCACCATAATATGTTGGAAGTAAATTCTCACCAGGCCAGAAGCCACTGTAGACCAGTGGTCCCAAAACTTTTCAGATCTTGTGCCTCTATCAGTCAAATATTTTTTCAACATTCACCCATAATCTGCATATATTTACCATTTACATGTACTACAATAGCCATATATGTTTATTATAAAACATACACTTAAAGGAATTTAAAAAGATGATATAAATTAATACCTTAAACTGATATTTAATTTGTTTATGGTTAGAAAATATTTTTGCTCTCATTAAAATATTATTACCATTTTAAAATGAGAGCAATGTACTTGAATATGTTTTATTAGTTTTTAGACTGTTAGTAATAAAACTTTGTGATGAAGTAATTAGAAGGGGTGTTTCAAATTCAGGTTTGAGACTTGGTTTTCAATTGTTGTCATAGTTGAAAAATATTCCGCAAAGTATTGAATAGAAGGAATTCATCACGGACCTCAGTTACTTCATCATGTAAGTCAGTTGTCAACCCCAAATTCATCTTGCAATGGTTTTTGTTGAAATATGGCTAGCAAATTTCCATATTCTGTGATCTCAATCATATGTTTTTGCAAAGCTAATTTGAAGGTAGTGCATGTTAATGTTTTGAACAAAGGTATTCAAAACCCACTGAAACTTTCCACTTGGAAGATTTAAAAATAGACTTCAGACAGGAGAGTGTTTATAGTGATATGCTTACAGTATTTTCTTCAACAAAATCATATAATGATGGAAAGATTTTCAAACATTCATTTTCACAATGCTCTTTCCATACTTGAATTTCTTTTGAAAAGCAGTCGCTTTCTTGTTTATTGTTGAAGCATCTAATTTACATTGAAGGGACGGATTAAGTATGTAGCTGACAAACAGCTAGTACTGGAAGCTGGAGAAGTGTTGGCTTTGTTAGTGCCATCTTCTTATGTTTTTACGTGCATTATTAGTATGTTGGTTTCTTTGCACAAATATCTTAAAGCCGTCAGAGCATTTGAAGAGGATCAGTTTGATTAAAATTAGATAATATGATCTGTGAGTACACTTAATTGGGCACATGTAAAGTGCAATATGGAGAAAAGATTCTGAAAAGCAAGGAACAAGCAAGGGCAGGGCTGACTGCTCCTCCCACACCTCTTTTAGATACATCTCCTAGAAAGGTGACATCAGACGTCCTGGTTGGTAGTCGGACATCTGTGCCGAGTGAGGATGCCAGAGCTGATCCATAGATTAGATGTCAGCAGATCTTGATTTCTTTCTTCTTAAGGATTAAATATATTAAAATATAGAAGTCCTAATATTTTTTCAGCACCCTAGAGGATCACCTGGCACACCCCTGGGGGTTTGTGCAGGCCACGAGGGAGACTCTGTCCTTGGTGCTGGCATTTTCAATGGAGGACTTGAAAGTCCTGAGGAGCCACAAAGCATTAAAAAGTTTTGCTGCCCAGTTATTTGTAAGATCCCATCAACAGAAGCTCAAGCCAAAAAAAAAGAAAAAAAAGGTTTTGGGGACAGAGATAATTAATTGCATCACACTGGTAATTGAAAGCAAAGTTAATTAAACTCCTTTGGCTAGTCATTGCTTACCTTGAAATGCAAATGAGTGTCTACAGCTGTCCAAAAAGTCCTTGTGCCACTTATGCTTCTAATAGCTTAGGCACCATGTGGATGGCTTCCAGTAAGCCTTCTTCCTTTTATAAATTCCATTTTCCAGCTAGTTTCTGTCTTGCCTCTTTTTGAAACAGGAGGGAAGGGGGCAGGGTACAACCTTTGAAAGAAGGACATAGCCATAGTATATGATGAAAACTAGTGAGAACCAACCAAGATGGCGGAAGATTCGACTTCCAGTAGACCTTGAGCCTCATTATACCCTCAATGTGATACATTAGCATATGCTAAATGACACACCCACCAGTGCCATGACAGATCTGAGGCTGACCATAAAAGGCCAGAAAGTGGGTGGTGGCCCAATTCCTGGAAATCCCTGCCCCTTCCCCCAAATAGTTGGAATAATCCTCCCACTCATTAGCTTATGAGATCACCCACCCCATAAAAACTAACGATGCCATATTTTGAGGCCTCTTGCCTCTTGCCTTCCCAGATGGCCCACTCTCTGTGGAGTGTGTTTCTCTCTAAATACATCTGATTCTTACTTATCACTTTATCTCCGAATTCTTTCTCGATGAAGAAAGAACCTCAGATTCACTGGGAACACTTTTACTTTTCCCAGATTGGGTATGCCATTGCCCAGGGTGATGGTAGTTTCATTCCTTCCTTCCTTGCTTTTGGTATCAAGCTGTCAGTGTCATCTCAGGAAGGAGAGTGGTTGGAGCCCAATGTACCAGTCATCTTAAATTAATGATATGTTTTCAGTGAACATTGAATTCTGTGATGCTTTTGTGTTTTCTTTCTTTCTTTCTTTTTTACGGGCTCTGGGAAAACGAAGCTTTTCCTGTTTGTTTGCAAGCTTAATGGTGTGAATGTATCTCTCAGTTTAAAATTCCCGGGGCTGCTGCCGAGCAAAAAAATTTTAACCTTTCCTTTTTCCCTTTTCCTGAAAAATATCTTGGGAGAAAATATACTGTTAAGAGGTAGAGGAATTGAAAATGGTATGTGGCTGCAGTGTTGATGTGTTGCCACAGCTGAATAATGTTGGCAGTCCAGGGACACGAAAAGGCAGCAGAAGGAAAAACATTTATTTTATGAGCATGAAGAGGTGTGTGGGCAGAAAATGTCCCTGGACGTTTCCACTCCCCTCCCTCCTTCCCTCCTTCCTTCCTCCCTTCCTTCCCTACTTTCTTTCTATAGACCATAGTAACAATGTACAGCAAACTCTGTTCTGGGGGGGGAGAAAGAAACTATTCCAGATATGAGGAGTTGTTTTTTTTTTTTTTTTTTAACATCTTTATTGGGGTATAATTGCTTTACAATGGTGTGTTAGTTTCTGCTTTATAACAGAGTGAATCAGTTATACATATACATATGTTCCCATATCTCTTCCCTCTTTGTCTCCCTCCCTCCCACCCTCCCTATCCCACCCCTCCAGACAGCCACAAAGAACCGAGCCGGTTTCCCTGTGCCATGCGGCTGCTTCCCACTGGCTATCTACCTTACGTTTGTTAGTATATATATGTCCATGTCTCTCTCTCGCCCTAACACACTTCACCCTTCCCCCTCCCCCAGATATGAGGAGTTTAAAGGAACCCAAGAACCCCAGAGATATTAGAGCCTGAGTGAGGTTAGAAGGGTGATCCCATGACAGGGCAGCCCAGGGTGTGTATCAGAGCCGGAGAAGGTTTTAGGTGAGCATCCATACAGGTGGGAGACTGGTGGCCTGACAGTGTGCCAGAGCCTGATTGGGGTTATGGGGCGTCCATAACTGATGCCTGTGGGCAGTCAGCACAGGGTAGCAGAGCCCTAAGCAGGCTAAGAAAAGTATTCACATGGGCAGAGTGTGGCAGCCTTTTGGAAAACTCAGTTTTCTACCTTTATGCCTTGTAAGGGACAGGAAACATTTTTCTACCTCTTCAAGCCTAGGGAAACATTGCTAAATCAATGAAGGGTTGCCCTGCTGCACCTTTACTTTAGACTGTCACAAAAAGGGATGTGAAAGATTAGGAGGGAAGCACTGGACACATAAAGCATATGCTGGGGAAAAAAATAGGAAAATGATATTTCAAAACGTTTGGATAGAAACATAAACAGAAACCTATAGTTCAGGACTCCCAGTAATTTTGTGTTCACGCTTACAAAGCATGAACAAAAATAGAAAATCTCTTACCTTGAACATCACCTTCAGAATGGGAAACAAGAAGCTACCTTTTATTTTTTTTCCCCTCTCCTCAGCATGACTTTGGTATGACAGAGAGAAAAGGCTTTGGAATCAAAATTTGTATTTATACTTTACGAAGGGCATCGTTGTGGAGCTGTGGAAAGGAAAGACATTCTGGCCTGTGAAACTGGGTAGATCTCATATAGAAAATGTCGGGTCCTTTTTGGGAACCTAGTATATGGTCCTTCCTACCTGACTTACATATGGCACCATGTGGAGATGGTGCAAGTGGAGAGGGTGAGGGGTCTGTTGTACCTTCACCATAATTTCTCTGTGCACCTCCAGAGTGTCAACCTCTTTCCATACTGTGGCTTCATTTGTGCTCCTCCTCTTTAAAGAAGCATCTATTTTGAGCTGAAATACAGAGCAGTTTTTTATTCCTTCCTATTCTTTCACTGTGGTAGGAAACATTTTGCAATCTCTGTGCTCCTTTGGCCATTTCACTGATTGTAATCCTCGAGACTCTTATTTTTCTGATCCAGAATTTACCTTTTATTTATGTATTAAAAAAAAATAGGTGGTGGGTTAGAACAAGTGTTGTGCTGGTAAATATTTAACAACCAGCTTTCAAACTAACTAACTAACTAACTAACTAAACAGTCCTGATTTCTAATGCCAATTTCTGTGGTGTAAATACTTCCGCCATGACTGATTTCAGGCTACAAATGTGACACATGCAGCTCACAAAATTTAGCAATCAGCCATTGCAAGCTGGTACAAGCCAGCTCCCCACACCCCTGGAATCTCTACCCAGAAATGCTTCCTGTTTGAACTGAGCTAATTTCACTTTTATCCATTTCTCAGTAAGAACTAAAAGAAGAAATAGAACTTAAATATTCTTAGGTATCTTTTAAGCCTGATGTGGTGATGAGTTATTCTTTTTTTTTTTTTCCCCTGGAGTGAAATGAAAATAGGGAAAAAGGGAGAGCTATTGAGATTATACTTTAAAATAAAATGAAAACTGAATGAGCCTATAATTACCTTTTCTGGAGAATTTATAAAAATAAGATTTGAAACTATCCAAAATCAACCATATCAAGTCTGCCCAGTGGCTGAGAATGTTTTAGAATGAATGCTGAAACTTTTATCCAATTCTTTTTGATGTTTGATTTTATTGAAAGAGAGGTCTGTATTTTATTTTCTTACGCAGTTCTGAGACTACCTTTTCGCTTCATTGTTTTCAAGTCTTATTCAATGTGCCTTGACCCATCAGACCACCATATGTGCTATTTTTATTTTTTGCTTTTCTTAAGGGAAGGTTCACAAGAGAGGGTTATTAATAGTATAATGAGCTCAAATTCCAAAATGGAGGCAAATTGCTAGTCAAATAGCTTCCTTTAGCTCAGATGTATTCTGGGCTTTATTAGGGTCATTGACCTTGGATTTTCTAGGAGCTTTAAGTCAGTGGTTTTGAATCAGCTCATCTGCCCTGATTTTTAAAATTTAGAACTAAAATATTTTCTGAAGTGATGCATGAAGAAATAGATCTTTAAAGGTACATGTGGAAGTTTCTTTGTTCTTCTAGCATTACATTTTTATTTTGAGCAGATATGTATCATGTTTTCCTAAAAAGGTTAACGTTCAAAGTTAAAATCTACACATCTACAAAATCTACAAATTTATTCTCCGGGCCTACTTTTTAATCTACTCCTTTCTTTCTTTTCTTTTTTTTTTTTTTTTTTTGCGTTACGCTGGCCTCTCACGGTTGTGGCCTTTCCCGCTGCGGAGCACAGGCTCCGGACATGCAGGTTCAGTGGCCATGGATCACGGGCCCAGCTGCTCCACGGCATGTGGGATCTTCCCAGACCGGGGCACGAGCCCGTGTCCTGTGCATCGGCAGGCGGACTCTCAACCACTGCGCCACCAGGGAAGCCCTCTACTCCTTTATTTCTGTTTCCCTTGACTCTTTCCTTTTTCTTCCTGGGCTGTTATAGTGCTAGTGGACTGTGAACACTCTGAATGTAAGCTTCTCTTCTTATTCATCTTTGATCCACGACATTTGAAACTGCTTGGCATGTAGTAGGCTTTTAATAAATTTCACTGAAATCCATTTTTAAATTTTTCAGGTAATCTCTCTGCTCATGAGTCAATATCCCCTGTGTCTTAGATATTTTTCCTGGAATACTTTGGCTAGGAAATGAGATGTAGAATAAAGAGCATATATGGAGAAGGTGAGAAATAGTGAATTTTGATTTGAGATGGTTCATCACTGGCAAGTGTAAGAAGCAGTAAATAAAGACCTCTTTTTGATAGGGCTGAAACCTAAGTATTGAAAAAATTGTGTTCAGTATTAGATTGATCAACTGTCCTGGTTTGTTTGGGACTGAAGGGGTTCTGGGATGTGGAACTTTCAGTGCTAAAACTGAGAAAGTTGCAGGCAAACCTGGATAAACTGGTCATCCTAGGACTAAACTCATATAGTAGGATGGAAAGGTACTCGGCTGTAGTGGTTCTCAACCTTGAGTACACTTTGATATCACCTAGGGAGACTTGAAATGTAATGACACACCCTTGGAATTCTGACTTAGTTAGGAGGCTGCCTGGGCATCTGGATTTTAGGAGCTACCCAGGTGATCCTAATGTGTAGCCAGGGTGGAGACCCGCTTATGTCAGGCAATGCTTGGTGTGGGACAAAGTTTTTCTCATGGCTTTGGCAATGTACACATTGTCTGGACTTGGTGAGCTAGGCCTGATGACAAACTTTGGTTTGGGTTTGAAGATTGGTGAGAATGGTGACTTGGACTATGTTAAAGCTTGTCTTGACTTTTACCGCCGTTCACTATTGAAGTAACAAAAAAGAAATCCAAAGCTATACTCTAGATCGGGAGACAGAAGGGTAGATGTAGTTCATCAACCTCCTCGTATGCTCCTCTTGGGAGGCATCTTGACATGGTCCATGTGGCCCTTGGAGGACTAGGAAATTCTCATCAGAAGGGGTCAGAGCTGCGGGTTAGCCACTTGGGTACTGTAAGGGTGGATAAATAGTCACCTCAACACTAAAAGTCCACTGAACGTATAAGGATGTTTCTAAGGATAACTCTTAGAAACAAACTTTCTGCATTCTTTTTCTTACTGAATCATTGTCTTTAACAGGCTTGGCCATGGCCAGAAAACAAGAGAAAAATATAGCTGCGGATTCTTTTTGTACATTTTTCTTACGGTGCATACCAACATCATTAACCTGATACAGACTCTGTTGAAGATGGGTTGTTAGAGAGGGAGTTTCTGTTTTACA
The DNA here is from genome assembly GCF_000442215.2 of Lipotes vexillifer. Lineage (NCBI taxonomy): Eukaryota > Metazoa > Chordata > Mammalia > Artiodactyla > Lipotidae > Lipotes > Lipotes vexillifer. The sequence goes on from NW_006771065.1 coordinate 807,145, forward strand.
TCTTCAGAAATGGAAGCGTGTCAAGGTTAAATTTACCAAACCCAGCCAGTGAAGATGAGGATAGAATCTGCTCTCCTGGTTGCTCTGGGAAATTCTGCCCAGCTCTTTCTTCATAAAAGCTTTATGTAAGGTTGAGCTGTTCTGTACTGTGTTTGTAAAGGGGCCAATCCCTTCCTAATGAGCGATGGAGGGAGATAGCACACTCATTATTCATAGGCTACTGTAGAGTCATTATGTGGAAATGACTTTCACTCACTTTTGATCTGGGTGGTATGGGGATATATAAATCTAGTAATAAAAGGCCTTAGCTCTTGTGGATAAGCCCAGAAGTGTTCATTCCCCTAATGGTTTGCCCTTTTCAATTAAATTAGAATTATCCCTTTATCATTTAGGCAGCAACATTGCTTTCTGGTCAAGCTCTGTGAGTTTTTCTAGAGGTGTGGGCATAAAAGCCTGTCCAAACTCTGTCCTCTTTCAATTTATTGAAAACTAATTGAACAGCTAAAAGTTGAAAGGGGTCGTGTGCTTTGCAACACTCCAAATTGTACTGCTTTCAGGGTCTCTTTAGGACAAGTGGCAGGAGGAAGGGACATGTTTGTCTCTGTGTAGCCTGCCTTCTCTCCTGTGGCCCATCTTCCACCCAGCATGGTTTTTCTGCTTTGGCATCGGTTAATGGGGCTGTTACTCACATGGCCACGTGGACGCGGTTTTACTGTAAATACAATTATCTTGGCTTCAATAGGTGATTAAAATTTGGACTTGGAGGCTACTTAATGTTTGTCAATATTTTATGTCCCTTTAAGCACCTAGCCTTTTTAGTCTGTCATCTATTTTCTTTTTCATATTGGAAGCACAGATTTTCTACAGCGTAGAGTTTAATAGAAAAATCAACCAGCTTTTCCTGAACTTTGACCTCTCCAGGGATGGCCACCTTTCTCTAGGATCTGTCCAGCAGTAGCAGCATCTGGGTTTTTCCATAGCAAAGCTCCTTAGTAGAGGCCCAAGCTGTCTCCTGCATATCATTTGCTTTCGCACAACGCAGCTGGGGCTCAGCCTCTGATGTGGAGGGTCAGCTGTCAGAAAATTCCTAGAAAATGATCTGATTGGCTTTAATTCTTCTGGAGAGGGGCACGGGGTCTTCTTCCCCCCTCTTAAGGGCATCACCCCCTGCCAACCAAAAAAAAAGGTGTAGAAGGAGAGTATTTTGCTTTAGTAATCTTCAAGAGTGATGGAGGAAAGTGTGTCTTAGACAGGAAAAAAAATCTCTTACTTGGCGAGGGTGACATGGGTTCAAACTGAGAAATGATTATAAATTGTGTCAGTCTTCAAGCTATTAAAACCCTGCCCTCCTCAGTGGGTTTTCTGGAGCTTCTCTTTAGAGAGGGTCACGGGAAGCACCTACCATGCCAATAACGAACTCTGCCTTTCTGATGAGATGGAGAGTAGCAGGCAGTGGGCTCGTGACTTCTACATCTGTTGTATAGGAGGAAGGATGTTTTCTCACATGTTGAATATGTTTACTATATTGTCACAATAGAAATGTCAAAATCTGAAGGACCAGGCTCTAGACTGAAAACCAATTTTCCCTTCCAACTGCAAATCCTTATTACGAAATGTAGTCTCCAAGGAGGATTGACTTCTCTGAGGGACTTACTTGGGTTTAGAATGAAAGCCGTAATGAATATGTTGTGATGATTCGAAGGAAAACTAGGATGTGGTAAGTGGTGAAAATTTGGGAACTAGTTAAAAGGACCTTGGCTTTGCCCATCCTGCCATACAGCCCTTGAGTGTTAGGCAACTTAGAAATGGAGAAATATGTGACTAGTGATTTAGAGTATTTGCTAAGACTTTTCAAAAACTGATTATTATTTATCGAACACTGATTATTTGTAAGCACTTGTTATTTATAAAAAAATTATTATAATATTTACACATGATTTTTGCTATCAAGAAACTTACAAACCAGTAGGACAGATGAATTCTATCTCCACATAAGCAGAGTTAAATTTGGTTTCTGCAAAGCACTGTGGGGTGGGTATAGTCTGAGTGCTGTGGCTGTTTGGTGGAGAGAAGACTCATCACTGTCTGTGTTGATCTGGAAAGTTCGTAGAGGAGGTGGCATTTGAATTGGGCCTTGAAGGGTGAGTAGGTTTGACTAGGTGGAGATGAAGGAAACCAGTCTAGGCAAAGGTGACAGCATCGGTGAAGTGCAGCGTGAGACAGAGTGAGGGGCACGTTTGGGAAATTGCTAGCAGCTAATAAATGAGATTGTAATGTTTATATGAGGGAGATGTGGAAGATGAAATGGGCAGATGGTAGGAAACCTTACTTCAACATGTAAGAATTTGTTCTTAATTCAGTAGTAATCACCTGGTTTCCAGCTGGTGTAGGTCAGGACAAAAATGATCCCTTTAAGAGGGCAAGTCTTGACTCGCTCTATGTACTGAGTCTGGCTTGGTTGTGACGAGAGTCAAAAGTAGTTTGTAAAGACTATTAAAGTACTAACTAATTTACTCTAAAAAATACATTAAGTTTGATTAAACATTTAACTCTGAAACGATGTCCTTTTTATTCACAGCGCTCTGAATGCTTTCTGGAGCGGAGGGGGAGGGAGGGGGGTGGGACAGAGGGTTTTGATTCCTTGGATAAGCCCAGAGACAATCACTGATTGTGCTGAGAGAGCTTGGAAGATGAGCATGGCCTTAGGACAAACCTCCTCTAAAGACTGGAGAGATTGATGTCAGAGCATCCCAGCTGACCTTGAGATTTAGAGAAATGACCTGTAGTTCAAAATCTGGGATAATGGATAAGGAAACAGAATACAGGCCTACTAATCACCAAATCATTGAATGAAATGAAATAAAAAAAAATGTTTCCTACAATGTTAAATCCTTTTTTTTTTAAAAAAAAAACAAAAAACAAAAAACAGTTGTTTAACTGTGGTTCTGAAGTTGGGCATGTAGAAGTGGGAAAATCCCACTAGTTTTCTAGTGTTAAGAAGGATATTAGTGACAAAATCTCCTAATGTCGGGAGGGAACTATACTAGAGATTACCGTAACCTCATTCTTTTCTGGAAAGTCTGAAACAAGAGTGACACTGGCTGTCTGTTTTATTCACCCATCTGTCAGATAATAATCACTTGTGTGATTTCAGGATTTCTCTAACTCCTTTAGAATATGTTGACATATTAACTTGCTTGGTCTTCTAATTTTCACATTGATTCTTTTTGCTGAAATATTCAGTGCTAGCACACACCTCCCATTCATGCTATTTAATGCACATTTAAAGGACATTTTAACCAAAGAGTCAGAAGGATCAGAAGCCTCTCGTGGGAAGAAATGAACATTCGTTAACTATCTATAACTATTAAACGCCAGACAGTTGAGTGAACATTTTCCATCCTAAGCATTATCCCATTTAATTTCCACCACAAAACTGTAAGGGAGATATTAGACTTTTTCTTTTTTGGATGAAGAAACTGAGGCTTACCCTGTGGAAGTGATTTACCCAAGGGCATGCAGCAGTAAGTAAGAACACCAGGGTTTCAATCCAGGCAGATCTGAGATCCAGCTTCTTTTTTCCACCATGCTATCTTTCAAGGTTTTCAAATCCATGAAAACTGTCTTTTCTGACCACAGGGCTTCTCACTGCAGTGGCTTCTCTTGTTGTGGAGCACGGGCTCTAGGTGCACGGGCCTCAGTAGTTGTGGCGCATGGGCTTAGTTGCTCCGCGACATGTGGGGTCTTCCCGGACCAGGGCTCGAACCCGTGTCCCCTGCATTGGCAGGCGGATTCTTAACCACTGCGCCACCAGGGAAGCCCATCATTCAGTTGTATGCCATCTCTCTTTCTCCATCATCTGCATCTCACTGGCCTGCCCATGGACATTTTTATCCCCAGTGGTTTTGAAGGTAGGAAAATAGGGAATAATGATGATTACCACAGGCCAGGGGTAGACTTACATGTGTGCAGTTGTGTAGCCTGGAAGTTCCTTAGCAACAGAAGGATGTTTTAGGAAAATCTCCTCACCACAGTGCCAATTCTTTTACACTTGGGGCTTCCTTGAAAAGGAAGCATATTTTGATGACAAACAATCACCTCGTAATATTTAGTTGTTTCCCCCACTGTGGGGATTATGTTTGCGTGGCTTTAGCTGCAGACAGACCTTCTGTGTGTAGTTATAACTATGCGTGTGTCAGTGCTGATTTTATGGTGGGTCATTGACAGATAGAAGCAGGGTACCGGAGAATAGAGAATGGGGTTGAGGTTACTGCCTTGACTCTCATCTTTCTGTCGTAACCAGATTGTCAGAGTTGTCAAGCATGGTCTCAGCTTCCTGATCCCGTAGCCCCACCAGTCCATGGAAGCTGCTCTTACAATATTGTCTGACTTGTAAGTCCAGTGGACAGTTCTTACCTCTTGTCTTCCTTTACTTTTTTACGTGCTTTTCACATTTTCACCACTCACTCCTTCCCAGAGAAAACTCTTTTCTTGGCTTTCCTGTGCTGCCATTGTTCTGTATTTTTGTCCTCTGACTTCCCTGGACACATTGCAACCACCTTGGGATTCCTTTGAACTATTCAGTCTTTTCATGATGAAGATTCTCAGGACCAAGCTCTCTGTTCTTTGCACCGGACATTTGGACCCTAGGTGATTTCATTTGTTTCTGTGGCTTTAGATCTTTTTGCCACTGATCCCTAAAGTTAAAATTTTAGCTCCGACCCCTCTCCAGATCCAGGTCTAAATGATATTTCCTCTTGGATGTATAATAGACACCTCAACAGGAACATGTTCAAAATGGAACTCATGTTCTTCTACCTCAAACTCGCTCTTCCATGATAGCTCCAGCTCATCACATGGCTCTACCACTTACCTGGTTGCTCATGTCAGAAACCTAGCTGGCAACCTTCTCCCTCACTACTCACATCCAACTTAGTCATTGGCATCATATCCTACTGAGTCTACATCCTAGATATTTCTGGCATCTCTCTCCACCATCCTATTTTGAGCCACCGCCATCTTTTCCCTTAGCTGCCGCTGGAGCCCCCTACTTGATCTCCAAAAAATCACTCTCTGTAACCTTCTTAACATGCAATCTGATCATGTCACACCTCTCTCTAACATTATCTCCAAGCTTCCATGTGCTCTTATGATGAAAGCCTACATTCTTGATGGGCCTGATTTCTCCTACCTCTTTGACCTCATTTTTTTGCTACGCTCCCCCTTATGCACTATGCCCTCAACTCATGGGCTTTCGTTCAGTTCCTTGTACTCATCTGGTCCTCAAGCACTGCCTGAACCACTTTTCTCCCGTTTCCACCCTTCTCCCAGCCTTCAAGCTTGATCAACTTCTATTTATCCTTCTAATCTCAGATTAGACATCGATTTCTTCACTCCTTTCTAGCTGATAGGCTCACACTATTCTATACTCTTGCAACACTTTATGCATTTCTCTTATCACACTCTATCATAAACATTTGCTTAATATCTGTGTTCCTGCTAAGATGATAAACTCCAACCTCTATTGGAGCAGAGATGTGTTAATTCTTAACCCCTTGCACAGTATTCAGCACAGAGTAGGCACATATTATATAGTAACTGAATGAATGAAGGAATGTTCTTGGGGGGCCTACAGAGCTATAGTGTCTAGTAAAGTAACTACTAGCCACATGTGGCTATTGAGCAGTTGAAATGTGACTAGCCCGAATTGAGATGTGCTATAAGCATAATATACACATTAGATTTCAAAGACTTAGTAAGAAAAAAATGTAGAATACCTCATTAATACATTTTTCTATTTACTGCATGTTTACATGATAATATGTTGGGCATATTGGGTTAAATAAAATGTAGTATTAAAATTAATCTCATCTGTTTTTTTTTTACCCTTTTAAATGGGGCTTCTAGAAAATTTAAATTACATGTGTGACTTGTGTTATATTTCTGTCTGACAGTGCTGTTACAGAATATCACTTGGAACTGAAATTGAACATCAACGCTTTTAAGCTCCCTTACATTAAAATGTTAAAACCTCCATTTTAAAACTTTTTGCATTGATCATACTGCAGCCTCATTCTTTCCCTTTCCAGTGTGCTTGGTCACCAGGCTTGTGGGGTCATCAATCTCCGTGTCTTGCACCTCCCTGCTCCGTTGCTGATTTCTCTGTGGTCACAAGGGTGCTTGAGAAAGATCTGTAATTGGCAGTCCCCTTAACAGTGACTGTGGGGAAAATTTGCCCTTGGTGCAGTGATAGTGCCCACTTGTCAAGGGATCTCTGTACTCTTAAGTCTAAAGACTACGTAGCTGGTATGTGAGGAAGAAATAAAAGGTGACATTTGTCCTTGAAACATTTCTTTCTCTGAGTCTGACTAAAGCCATGTAGGAATGGTTTTGGCATCTGATAATAAATCCTCCCTCCTCCACCCCTCCACACCATTGCTTAGATTGTTAAAAGAGTTATTTGAAAATATCTGTTTGATTTTTCTCTATTTTCCCTTAAAAATGTGAAGACTCTCTGTTGGGATGCTTTAAATTTATTAAACATGTCATATTGTTTTTGCCTTCACTGCATTTGTGAGAGTGATCTATTTTGAACATTTGCCGTATTTTTTTTTTTTTTTTTTAATGAAACAGTCTAGTAGCTTGACTTAATTTGAACATTGCAGGGAGAAAGTGTAATTTTCCAGTTATTTATTACCTCAAAGGTATTTATTATATTTGAACACTATGTGTATTAGTTAGAGTTCTCTAGAGAAACAGAACCAATATATATATATATATATATATATATATATATATATATATATAGGTATATATATATACATATATATATATAGGTATAGATATATATGAGGAGGTTTATTATAGGAATTGGCTCATGTGATTACAGAGGCTGAGAAGGTCACAATCTGCTGTCTACAAGCTGGAAACCCAGGAAAACTAGTAATATAATTCAGTCTGAGTCTGAAGGCCTAAGAACAAGGTGAGCTGATGGTGTTATGTCCTAGTTTGAGTTCAAAGGCCCAAGAACCAGCAGTGTTGATGTCTGTGGGTAGAAGATGAATGTCTCATCTCAGGCAAAGAGAGGAAACTCTCCCTTCCTCTGCCCTTTTGCTGTATCCAGGACCTCAACAGATTAGATGATGCCCATTCACATTGGGGAGGGCACTCTTCTTTACTCAGTCTACGTATTCAAATGCTAATTTCTTCCAGAAACACCTCATAGACACACCCAGAAACAATGTTTGTTTTGTTTTATTTTTTTTCGGTACGCGGGCCTCTCTCTCACTGTTGCGGCCTCTCCCGTTGCGGAGCACAGGCTCTGGACGCGCAGGTTCAGCGGCCATGGCTCATGGGCCCAGCCGCTCCGCGGCATGTGGGATCCTCCCGGACCAGGGCACGAACCCGCGTCCCCTGCATCGGCAGGCGGACCCCCAACCACTGCGCCACCAGGGAAGCCCCAGAAACAATGTTTTACCAGCTATCTGGGGGCTCCTTAATCCAGTCAAGTTGATACATAAAATTAACCATCACACTATGGATGCTATATAGCATTCACAAAATAGAACAGAAATGCTTTGTCTTTGTCTTCAAGGAATTTATACTCAGATTTATTACACTATCAGTCTGGACATTGCATATAATCCTAGATAGGCCTGGCCCAGGATAGGATGCATTGCAGAAGAGAAGTACACTGACGGAAATTATCTGGGTTTCAATTGGCTTTGTGTTTGCGTCCAGCAATGTCTGATTAGGCTCATCATGAATGTTTTCATTTTAACTCTGATCATGATCAGAAAAAGTTATCCTTGGTCCCTATTAATTGTCCTATTAGCAGGGCTGCTTTTTCCATCTTTGGTTGGTAAATATCCAGGACATGCATAATCAGGTTGTCTCCTTTCTGTGACTGTTGCCAGCATGAAGCTTTCAGAATGGGATGTTCTAAGCCTGAAGTGGTGTAAGAGAACCTCCTTTACAGGTCCCCTTGCTCTCTGTGTAATATGCTTATGAGAAATAGTTGAGTTGTTTTTCACCCTGTAGGTGTTCTGGCTGAGTGAGCTGTTTCCCTGGGGAGTTACTATCCATGTTGCCTGAGCAGAACCCAGGTGAGGCATGGGCCAGGGCTTCATGTTTATTGGCATTTCAGGTCTATTGCTCTCAGACTCACGGACTTATCTAGGTTGTCACAGTGTGAAGAGCCACCTGAAGAAGGGTCTTGCAAGCCAAGTCCCTCACCACACATCCCTTTTGTCACTGGGTATGGCAAGAAGATAAATGCTACTTGGATATTTAGGTACTTCCGGGGTCAGTAGCACCTGTGCAAGACTCAATGGGGCCGTTGTGCTCCGCATGCCTGGGTAGGGGGGGGCCTGTAGCAGATTTTTGTGGGTTGAGGTGTTGGTAGGCAAGTAGCACCTGACTCTTAAGGAGATAAGAATGACCATGGAGAAAAGAATTTCCTCCAATAGAAGTGAAAATTTATGGCTCGCTACAAACTTCTAAAATATGCCAAAGACAAAATATTCTAAGTAATACACACACACACACGTGTATATGTACATTTTAAAACTTTGAAGTGTAGTATATGTGCTCTTTAAAGATCTCTGCAGTGTTCAGTAAGTTTAGGAAGAATGTCTGAACTACCATGTAGATGTCATTAGTGATGCAGAATTGATTCTGAAACAAGAAATGGAAATGGATGTAATGAATGATTAAAAGTGAAGGTATAGAAAATCAGTACAGGTATATTTATCAAGTGAATGAGGAGAGATTTTATCTATCCTAGTGTACTTTCTGATTATTAATATTATTGCAGTACAGAGTATAGCAAGGATTTCTAGTTGCAGAGATTTTTCTTGTATGTGTATTTATTTAGCCTGCCTCAGAAAAGCGAGAGAGAAAGTGAGAGAGAAAATAACTCAAGCAAGCATATGAGCCCACTGATTTGTGGGCTAGTTGACTATGAATTTTAGGGCATCTGTTGACCCATTTTGCCTTACAATGTCCCATGTAGAAATATGACTTATTTATCAAGTATTTTAATTTATTTTAAAATTCAATTTATTTAAACCGAAACAAAGCAAAACAAGAACAGTTCACCCATTTCTCTCATCCCCCACCCCCCTGCCTGTATTTTGATTGTGCTTTTCTCCCTCTGATGCTTTATTTGCAAAGAATAAGACATGCCAGTTTCTGGAAGTAACTTGTTTGATTCTTTTTCTCCCATTGAAAAATGAGTTTTTTCTCATATCCTGAAGAAAGTAGGAGTTGTGATTTCAAGTAGGTGAAAATAGAATAAACCTTATTTTAAAAATGTCCATCATTAATTTGATTAAACCCATGAAACAAAGGACAAAGTGATATCAAAGATTTGGAGTCAGGCCTGAAAAAATTAAAACAAAGCAATTAAAAAATATCACAAGCTTGAGAGAAATAATCTTCCCCCCACAAAGGCTCTTTTGATCTTTACTATGCAATGGAATCAGACTGTGTTTACGGACCTTCTCATCACTCTTTTGTTGGAAACTCCTTTTTTTTTCCTCAGGGCAGAATCCTGTGGTAGGTGTGATGTGCTTTCAAAATCCCTGGCCAGACTTGGCCTCTTGACCTGAGCCTGGGCATTCATTTCTTCCTGGGATTTTTACATTTGCAAAGTGAGAGCTGGTGAGGTGTTCTCGCCCAGGTGGTGAAAGTCATAGGAAGTCACAAGAGATAAAGCACAAATGTGGCCCAGAACTTGCGATTTGGAGAAGTTAGTAGGCAGTGAGAGGGGATTAAGTGGGGCGGGGAGGGGGCGGGGAGAGAATGAGAGAGAGAGAGAGAGAGAGAGAGAGAGAGAGAAAGAGATTTTTCTCCAGGCTGTGGCGAAGCTGCTGGGGTTAGCTCTAGCCCTGCATATTCTGCTGTTGATGGGATGATCTCCTTGGATTTCATGAGCTGGTCTACTTAATCAGGCTTGAATTGTCTTTTTTCCTTTTGCAATCAAGATAACCCTGATTCACACACAGTCTTTAAAACTATTTTCAAAAGACAGTAGGGATTTGACAACATATCTTTCAAATTGCTTATCTATCAAAGTAAAAGACTTGCTAATTTAGCTTTCTTTGTTAGTAATTTCCAGTTATAGGTACTCATATGTTTCACTTTAACGTAACACATTACAAGATGGCAAATATTCTCTCGTGTACATTTTGGTATGGTGTTTAGTAGACAGTGCCAACTAGTGTAGATTGGAAATCTCTTTCATATAAAGTCCAATTTTATGACTGGCCTTGGATATTAAATTAAATTTAGACATTAAATCACTAAATCTTTACATCACATTGATTCCATCTTTGCCGTAAAAATGAGAGAGTTTTTGTTTCCTGAATCTTTCTGTTGCAGCTGGTGCAGGTAGAGTGAAGAAGGTCCTAGTGTTGCAGTAGTTGAGGTGGAGGATGCTGCCCAAGTAAAGCCTCAGAGAAGAGGAGAATCCCAGAAGAGATTGTACTTCCAGTTCCCAAAACCCTGGACCCACTATCTTGGTAACCTCACAGGTAAGACTGGTCCACTCTCCTGATGGGTGTCTCAATTTAGAAGAAAAATTACCTGCAGTAGTTGGTGGAGAATCAGTGTCTGGTTTGTTTTTTGATTTTATTTATTCTGAAAGAAAATGGCTCTGATCCGAAATTTCAAAAGATGTCTTTATTGCAACTGAAGCAAGCATGATCAATTTGACTGAGCTCAAGATGAGCAATATATAATTCATAACGTCTGAGGCAATTTTTTTCCTGCAACTTCCTGAGGGTAGAGGACAGTTGCTATTTAAAGATACATTTTTCATTAGCATTCAGACCTTTACCAGAACATGAGTATAAGCGTAATAGTTCTGTCATATATCATCTTTCTGTTGTGTATCATCGACACATTGAACCGATGTCAAAAGACTTTTCTTAGCGTTAAATACTTCTGTACTGTTTTTTTTTTTTTAACTTATACCTACACTTTATTTGTTGAAAGCTATTTTTTTAAGTATAAGTTGTAGCATACTTAGACAAGATTCAGCCTGCCTAAGACTTTGCTCATTAAGGATCCTCCTTAACTGGGTTTGCCAGGCCTTGAGAAACAATAGTGAGAGCAAGGCCCATCCACTACATGACTCTGTGGATCATCATATCTGGTGGAAGTGCTCTTTAAATCAGGTAATAAAATATTTGTAGAGACTTGCTGAATTAATGTGATCTACAAACAGTCTACTATATACATTTATATATGACAAATTATAAGGTTAAATAGTGTTTTAGAAACAAATTTCCAACTCCTTCTTCAAAGAGGTGATAGTCCAAAACCATAGAGTTAAAAATATAGTTTCTATTATGTTGTTCAAATCCTTTTCTTTGTGCCCCAATGCTTGTGTCCTGGAGTATGTGCCCTGGCTGTCCACCTCTGGTCACTGTGTCCTGGGCTTTTCTTAAACACTCATGAGGGAGTTCCCTGGCAGTCCAGTGGTGAGGACTCTGTGCTTCCACTGCAGGGGGCACGGGTTCAGTCCCTGGTCAGGGAACTGAGATCCCGTAAGCCGCAAGGCTGGAAAGAAAAGAAAAGAAAAGAAAACAAAAACAAAGACACTCACGAATCACTTATTAATCAATTGATTCCTGTAGAAGATTTTACTTCCCTCAAATAGGCTACAGAAAAGACTAACTGCTTTGTTTGTTTCAGCACATTGAGACTATTCTCTCTGGGGTCTTTGTTCTCTTTGTGGAAAATAAGAATTTTCTGTGTTGAGGGACTGAGAAAGAAAATTAAAAATCTTCATTGGTAAGAAGAGTCACTTCCTTCCTTGAGTCTGGGCCAGAAATAGATTTGTCCCACTTTGCATACCACTCTGATAAGTTTTCTAAAGCCCCAGAAAGCCTTCTCCAAACAGCAGCACCTTAAAATCATTGCTTAATTATTTCATGACCCATATTATGTGGGCTTTAAAAATGAACTTTTTGGGGCTTCCCTGGTGGCGCAGTGGTTGGGAGTCCGCCTGCCGATGCAGGGGACGCGGGTTCGTGCCCCGAACAGCAGCACCTTAAAATCATTGCTTAATTATTTCATGACCCATATTATGTGGGCTTTAAAAATGAACTTTTTGGGGCTTCCCTGGTGGTGCAGTGGTTAAAAATCTGCCTGCCAATGCAGGGAACATGGGTTCTAGCCCTGGTCTGGGAAGATCCCACATGCCGTGGAGCAACTAAGCCCGTGTGCCACAACTACTGATCCTGCGAGCCACAACTACTGAGCCCACGGGCCACAACTACTGAAACCCACACACCTAGAGCCCGTGATCCGCAACAAGAGAAGCCACCGCAATGAGAAGCCTGTGCACTGCAATGAAGAGTAGCCCCTGCTCACTGCAACTAGAGAAAGCCTGCATGCAGCAACAAAGCCTCAACACAGCCCAAAATAAATAAATAAAAAGAAAATGAACTTTTTTTTTCCTGTGAAAAATGGCCATACCCAGCATTTTTTTCTGTGTAGTGTATGTTGACGTTTGGTTTATGCCGGTTATTTAAACTTAAAAAAAAAAAAAAAGACTCTTTAGAAGTCCAATAGCCTTTATTTATCCATAACTTTTTTTGGGGTGAGAGTGCCTCAGGAAACTTCCAGAAGGCTTGACTGAAGTATAGCAATGGTGGAGATGGTCAAGGAGCACATACATTCACAGCACATACAAGAATGTAAAATGGTACAGCCATTATGGAAAACAATATGGAAGTTTCTCAAAAAATTAAAAATACTCCTGACATGTGATCCAGCAATTCCACTCCTGGGTATGTATCCACAGGAAATGAAATCAGTACCTCAAAGAGGTATCTGCACTCTCATGTTCATTGCAGCATTATTCACAATAGCCATGATATGGAAACACCCTAAATGTCCACTGATGGATGAATGGATAAAGAAAAGGTGGCATATACATACAGTGGAATAGTATTCAGTCATAAAAAGAAGGAAATCCTGTCATTTGCAACAATAGCGATAAGCCTAGAAGTCACTATGCTAGGAGAAATAAGCCAGACACAGAAAGACAAATACTGTATTATCTCATTTCCATGTGAAGTCTAAAATAGTTGAGCTCATAGAAGCAGAAAGTAGAATGGTGATTGCCAGGGGTTGGGGTGTGGAGGAAATTTGGAGATGGTGGTCAAAGGCTACAGACTTCCACTTATAAGATGAACAAGTTCTGGGGATCTAATGTATAGCATGGTGATTATAGTTAACAATACAGTATTCTGTACTTGAAATCTTCTAAGAGAGTATGTCTCAAGTGTCCTCACCACACACAAAAAATGATAACTATGTGAAGTGATGGATGTGCTAATTAATTTGACTGTGATAATCGTTTCACAATCTACACGTATAGCGAATCATCCCACTGTGTACCTTAAATATACACAATTTTTATTTGTTAATCATACCTCAGTAAAGCTGGGAAGAAACCAGCAGTGACTGTGGTGCAGTTTCAGCTGTTTCAAAGTTAGCAGCAGCAGGTGCTGGCAGCACTCGGCATGATGTGTGCAGACAGTGATGTGGGATAAATGATACTTTCTGAGGTCCATGGCATGTGGTAATATGCTTAGGGCACTGCAAAAGGATGTAAAGGTAAGGTTGAGTGGCTTTCTTTGTCTCCTTGAATTTGTTTAAGCCATAAGATAGCCTGTCTGAAATGTCTTGTAGACTGAAAAGTATGAGGGACTGAGGCAAATGGAAAAATTCAGAGAGTTTGATGGATCTAAATTTAGATGGTAATAAGTAGTTACTTTGGACAGGGTTCTTGTATGAGACCAGGTGACAAAGGACATAGTGGGGAGGTTGATGGAGAGCTTGGGTGGAGAGTCTATTGAGCGATCCTGGAAAATGTTCCACAGTGTTAGTTCTGTTAGTTGAGAAATGGATTTTCTAAATATTCATTGTTTAGGAAAAGATGGTACCAATGGGAAGGATAGAAAGTGGTGAAAGTAAAGAAGACATTTTGAGATGGAACTGAGGACAATACCATGGAGGGTCATGACCATTTTCTATAGAATGGTTCTGGAAAGTGTAGAGTTTAGATTCCAGGATGATGGATGGATCCATTGAATTGACCTCATACAGAGGCCTGTTCTTAGGTACTTCAGTGTTTTTTTTTTTTTTTATTTTACATCTTTATTGGAGTATAATTGCTTTACAATGGTGTGTTAGTTTCTGCTTTATAACAAAGTGAATCAGTTATACATATACATATGTTCCCATATCTCTTCCCTCTTGTGTCTCCCTCCCTCCCACCCTCCCTATCCCACCCCTCCAGGCGGTCACAAAGCACTGAGTTGATCTCCCTGTGCTATGCGGCTGCTTCCCACTAGCTATCTACCTTACGTTTGGGCGTGTATATACGTCCATGCCTCTCTCTCGCTTTGTCACAGTTTACCCTTCCCCCTCCCCAAATCCTCAAGTCCATTCGGTACTTGAGTGTTTTTATTTTGTTGTTTGGTTTGAGGTATTCTAGTGACCTGCCCTTTTCTTATAATACTTACATGGTCCTTCTTACATGCAATTCAATAGTAAGTAATATCAATTATTAGTATATTGGTTATTTCCATTCATATGTTGAGAATTACTCCTGTGTACATTGTGGGAGAGGGAGTGGTTAGGCTTCATGTATAAAATATTAGAACTTTCATTTAAATTTATTATATGTATATTATATATGTGAGAAATAAATTAATATTTAATATGCAGATTGGCGTTGGCTCCTTTCCTTAGCATATATGTCACACGTCAGGTGTCACAAACAGATGTGATAAGAGACTCGGGGGCTCCACAGGTCAGTGCTCTACCCCTTGTGTTCATGTGCTCCTGGTTAAGTAGATCTATCTTCTAGATGTAAATAAAAACTCTCACAAAATGGGCAAGTGGTTTAAAAAGATTCTAACCAAAGAATTTTGGCTCAAGATAAACTAGAAATGCCAGGAACTACAGGGAAATCACTGCGCTGACACTCCCTGACCTACTTTAACCCTTTATCAATCACTTCACAAAACAACCACAGTTTAAAAGCATCAAGAAGAGTTTAAAAAGTAAACTACTACTTAATCTCAATTGTTAATGATCTTATTCGAAATGTGTATTATGCCAAGTAATAGTAGGGAAGAACTACTATGTACTTCCATACTATTACATGCATATATTTATATGAATAAATAGTACATGCATATATGTATATAAATAAATAAAATACATGTCCTGGGAGTGAATACTCAAAATTTTTTCCTGAGGGGATATACATGTGATTAACAAGTTTGGAGACTGCTGCTCTTTTTTATTTCTATATAGCATTAATACTACAAGCATGTTTTCAATCCTCTATCACCTGTTTAAAGTTATTAAGATACTTAGATGTACTTAGAACTTGCAGTTCTATTAGAGAAAGTTACACCTATGTTATGAAGCCTTGACTATAATGAGGCTAGGGTGATTATTGCTTCTTTGAGCTTCTAGGCACTGGATCAGTTACATTTTACTTTAACAGTTTATACTGTTCAGCTGTGTCTGGTCGTCCTAGGAGGCCTCCTTGCCGATAATAGCCCTCTGTTTTATGCTATTAGGAAGACTGCATTTTTTTTCCATCTAAAAAGCAGCACAGGGCGTGTAATACTGGAACACTTAAAATCAGACATGTTTTGAAAATCTGAGATGTATGATAGCCATGATTAAAGTGTTACGTATAATAAAAGTTAGGCAAATAAAAGCTCAAAGTTACAAAGACTCTTTTTTTTTTTTTTTCGGTACGCGGGCCTCTCACTGTTGTGGCCTCTCCCGTTGCAGAGCACAGGCTCCGGACGCGCAGGCTCAGCGGCCATGGCTCACAGGCCCAGCCGCTCCGCGGCATGTGGGATCTTCCCGGACCGGGGCACGAACCCATGTCCCCTGCATCGGCAGGCGGACTCTCAACCACTGCGCCACCAGGGAAGCCCACAAAGACTCTTTTTAAGTATCAGTCTGTGTGGAAGGATTGGGTATCTGTGTTGTTTTGTTAAACACCGCATGCACTCAAACTACAGTGCAGTAATCCCCCAGCTTTTCAGGGCTTGGGTTCAGGTGGAATATGACTCACACTATGTAAATGAGTCAGTAATCATGTCTGCACTTTAAAAGGTGCTGGATCTGAGATCAAGACAAATTTGGCATGTTTTACGTCCTATGTTCTTAATTATTTGATTAGAGCTGATTACTCTACAGTTCCACTAGGGAATGTAATTGGGTAGGCATCTGTATTTTGGTTTTGTGTGTTTGTTTTGGTGCATGTGTTTTTATGTAGACGTTTGTGTGTTTTCAGTTTTCCTCCCAATACTTGTGTAAAAGCAGACACTAATAAAGAAGATAATTTCCATTCTGCCATGATGGTTTAATATGGATGTAAGTAGTTTCTACAACTCGTATTTCTCCCAGTTCTCAGCTGATTTATTGTAGTCCTTTCAGTAGCTCTTTTGTTGTTTATTTTATTTTATTTTTCGGTACGTGGGCCTCTCACTGTTGTGGCCTCTCCTGTTGCGGAGCACAGGCTCTGGATGTGCAGGCTCAGTGGCCATGGCTCACGGGCCCAGCTGCTCCGTGGTATGGGGGATCTTCCCGGACCGGGGCATGAACCCGTGTCCCCTGCCTCAGCAGGCGGACTCTCAACCACTGCGCCACCAGGGAAGCCCTTTGTTGTTTATTTTATAACCCGTCTTCCACATCCACTTTAAAGACATACTTTGCTTTTAGGATGGCTTAGAAAGAATATTATTTAAAAAATATTTTCTCCAGAGATTATTTTATGCAGTGAAAGTTTTTTTTTTTGTTAAACAAAATTTGTGTCACTTAATAAATTCTATAATAGAAAAATATAATGAATTATACTAGATAGGTAATAAGCCCGAGGCATATCTTTGAAAGAACTCAGAATCCTTAGTTCAAAGAGAAGTGTCAATTTTATTTTAATAAAGACTATCTTAAAACCAACAGATTGTCTTTTTCATTTTACTTGTTAAGAATAATATTACAGACTCACTAAATGGGTTTTCTTTTCTTTGTTACAAATGGAAATTAACCAAATGAACAAATGTCAATTGTAATAGGTTCAGATTGATCAGACACAGGTCACGTTTGGGTAAATCAAACAAGCTTTTTAAAATCTAGAGTTTATAGAAAGAGGTCAGAGCAACATTATTCAGTGACAGACGGAGGTGTAAGTTTCCAGGTCATCTGGAAAGACCTCCGCAGTAGATACACTGCTGTGGGTGAGGAGTCTGAGTGACCAGTGGTTACATTAAAACCTCTGGAAGTTCAGCCTGTTATACCTGTGGCTGGAGCAGTTCTGCATGTGTAGTTTAAATGTGAGCTGGGAATGCTCATCTGAGCCAGGTGCGTTTCATCCATGCTGGTATTAAAAAATATACAAAAGGTCTCCTCTGTGTGGTTCAGTAAAGCACACTTAAGCTTGAACACGATACTCATTTATCACCGTCAGGCTCCCTAGATCCTCACAACCTGGGCTTCCAGCTTTCCTGAACTGAGAGTGGCAAAACAAGAATGGGGTCAGTTACTCAGGCAACTCCAGTCTCAGGCTAGCAGATCTTGAGACAGGAGGGTTATCCTGCACATATAAATATAAACTACCTATAATCACCCCACCAAGAGAATTCAGCATTTACATTTCGGGGGATGTTTTCCTAGGCATTTCCAAAATAAAATCCTACTAGCATAGTACTTAATCATTTGCTTTGACCTTAACAAAGTATCAATACTATAGATATCGATACCTTTTCATATTAATAAATATTGATCTACAATTACATAATTATTTTAATGGCTACATAATAGTCTATGATATGGTTTTATATTACCAGTTGCCAATCAGCTGTTGATCAGCATTCACGTTTTTATCTTTTTGTTATTATAAAAATGCTACATTGAATCTCCTTGTAGTTATGTTATCAAATTAATTATTTTCCCTCTCTCCTGTCAAATTCTCTTACACATTTTGTGGGACGACAACTCATGATGTAATGACACTGCTGGATGTTTCATGAAGGATATTTTAACTCTGAATAGTCTGCTAAACAAATAAAGGTTAGAAACCGGCCAAGGGTATAGGGTAGTCTTAGACTAAACTAATTAAACCAAGAAAAATGATGTTCAGAGCAGGAAGGAGTTGTTTTTCTTTTATGTCAAGTTTGTCAGGTATAATTTATATACAGTAACATTTACCTTTTTTAGGTGTATGTTTCTATGAATATCGATAAATGCACACAGCCAGGTAACCTCTTTATTTCATTTTTCCCTCATTCTGAATGTGCCCTCATGCCTCTTTGTAGTCATTCCTCTCCCCCAACCCCAGCGCCTGGCAACCACTAATCTATTTTCCTATTATATAGTTTTGCCTTTTCCAAAATGTCTTAGAAGTGGAGTCATACAGTATGTAACCTTTTGATGCTGGCTTCTTTTATGCAGCACAATCCATTAGATATTCAAATGTATCACTGCATATATCAGTAGTCTGTTCCTTTTTATTTTACTCACCAGTTGATGGACGTTGGGTTTTTTCCAGTTTTTGACAATTATGAATAGCTCTGTTAAAAACATGTACATACAGGTTTTTATATGGACACGTGTTTTTATTTCTTTTGGGTAAAAACTTAGGAGTAGGATTGCTGGATTGTATGGTAAGGGTATTTTTAACTTTATAAGAAACTGCCAACCTTTTCCACGGTGCTTGTACCATTCTGCACAACCACAAACAGCGTATGAGAGCTCCAGTTCCTCTGCGTCCTTGCCAGCACTCAGTATTGTCAGGGTTTTTTTCTTCCTTTCTTTTTCAATTTTAGATATTCTAGTAGATGTGTAGTGGTATTTCATGGTGGTTTCAATTGACATTTCCCTAATGACTAAAGATGTTGAACATCTTTTCATGTACTTTTTTTTGCCCTCCACATATCTTCCTTGACGAAGTGTCTGTTCAAAAATTTCCCCAATTTTACAAAATTGGATTTTTAAAATTAGTTTTGAGAGTTATTTATAGATTTGAGATATAAGTCCTTTCAAACACCGCTTTTTGAGAAGGCTATTAGATGCACCTTCGGAGTGGAGTAGTAAGAACCCCAAAAATCTTCTCTTCCATAAAAGCAACAGAAAAACACTGGCAACAATTGTGAAAATCAACTTTTTTAGAACTATGAAAATTAACCAAAGACTTGCAGCAATCTGAGAGTTATTTATTCAATAAAAATGACCAATTCTCTGTAAGAACAGCAAGCTTTGTGGCATTTTAACTTGCTCTATTTGCATCCCCTTTTCCAAGCTCTACGGTAGCCTTGAAACCCAGCAGCCTTGCAAACATTGTAGTTAGGGAAACTAGTAGCCTCCAGCCACTGAAGAGGAAGATATGCAGCTCCTCTAAAACCCCATTCCCAGGGAATTTTTAGTATTTGATCTGTCTAGCAGGTCCTTGGGAAGGACCGCTTCACAGGGCTTGTCTCCATTTGATTTCTCTTAAAGCTCACTTAGTGTAAAAGCCTTTTAC
Organism: Lipotes vexillifer; assembly: GCF_000442215.2. Taxonomy (NCBI): domain Eukaryota; kingdom Metazoa; phylum Chordata; class Mammalia; order Artiodactyla; family Lipotidae; genus Lipotes; species Lipotes vexillifer. The sequence continues at coordinate 826,715 of NW_006771065.1, forward strand.
CTAGGATGTGTGTCAAAAACAAAATAATCAGTGGCAATAGTTTAATGCCCAGCTACCCGAGACAATAATACCATTGGGGCAAACAAGAGGCTGGCCAAAAAACTTAATAGTCAAATATTATGGGGAATGAGAGGTACAGAGGGGGATTGGGAAAGCTCTGACTTATTCCCTGGGGTTGTAGAAGGCCATGTGCATGTGCAGGGCTGTGTAGTGCCCAGGAAAGAACTGCAAACATTCTAGTTTCTCACCTCCAGAGGCTCTTCAGGAAGTAAAAGCTGAGACAGATTTTCAAACTGCTAGAGTGTTGAAGTCATACCCCAACACACATGCGCATAGCCTCTCAGCAAAGGATGGGAGATTTACTGGTTCAAGGCATTCAAGGAAATTTCTGTTCAGCCATCAGCTGACCACTAAGCTAAACAAGCAGAGACTTCAGGGGCTGCACATGACAAAGGATACAGACTTTACAGAATTTATAGTCCAGGAAATTCACTAAACAAATAGATAGCAGTAGCAACAACAACAATAAATAGCAAAACCAAAATACCTGCGGTGTGTTTGTGTGTGTGTATGTGTAAATCTTATTTTCAGAGTTGCCACATTATGTTATTTATAATGTCCTATTTTCAACCCAGTATTTTGAGACACACAAGAAACAGGAAATTATGGCCCATTTATAGGAAAAAGCAGTCGGTGGAAACTGTCCCTGAGGAAGACTTCAACAACACTAAATATAAACCAACCAGACCTAAAAGACATAAACAGAACCCTCCACCTCCAAATAGCAGAATATAAATTCTTCTCAATTGCACAAGGAACATTTCCAGATAAACCATATGTTAGGCCATAAAACATGTCTCGGTATGACCCAGGAGACTTCACTGGTGAATGCTATGAATTTTAAAGAAGAATGAATACAAATTCTTCACAGTCTCTTCCAAAAATACAGAAGAAGGTCACTTCCCAACTCATCCTATGAGGCCACTGTTACCCAGATACCAATATCAGACAAAGCCATCATGAGTAAAGAGAACTAAAGGTCAATATTGCTTATGAATATAGATGTAAAAATCTTCAACAAAATACTAGCAATAACATACAAAAGGATAATATACCATGATCAAGTGGGATTTATCCCAGGATTGCAAAGCTATTCAACATATGAAATTTATTCAAAAGAAACAGTCAACAGAGTGAAAAGGCAACCTATAGAATGAGAGAAAAATATTTGCAAACCATATATCTGATAAGGAGTTAATTTCCAAAACATATAAGGAATTCCTACAACTCAATAGCAAGAAAAAACCCCTCAGATAACCTGATTAAAAATGGGCAAAGAACTAGAGCAGACATTTCTCCAAAGAAGACGTATATATGCCTGAGAGGCAAATAAAACGTTGTTCAACATCACTAATCATCAAGGAAATGCAAATCAAATCTATCTTTTAGGATGGCTATTATCAAAGAACCCAAAAGATAACAAGTGTTGGCAAGGTTGTAGAGAAATGGAACTCTTGTACACTGTTGGTGGGGTTGTAAAATGGTACAGCCTTTCTGAAAATTATTATGGGAGTTCCTCAAAAAATTAAAAATAGAATTACCATATGATCCAGCAATACCACTTCTGGGTATATACATCCAAAATAATTGAAATTAGGATCTTGAAGAGAACATATCTCCTTGAACATTCTCCGTGGTCGAGGTGTTGGGAGGGAAAGATAGCAGTGAACTGGATGCTCGGATGAGGCTGTCTAAACCTCTGAAAAACATCCGTCAAAATACTTTAGTACGGAAATTACAAGCTGGGAAGTTACTATGCTCCCATTGGGACATAAGATTGGCTAGTGAAATCTCTAAACAGAGATAGACTCAGTTTTTTTTTTTTTTTCTTGCGTTATGCGGGCCTCTCACTGTTGTGGCCTCTCCCATTTGCGGAGCACAGGCTCCGGATGCGCAGGCTCAGCGGCCATGGCTCACGGGCCCAGCCGCTCCGCGGCATGTGGGACCTTCCCGAAACGGGGCACGAACCCGCGTCTCCTGCATCGGCAGGCGGACTCTCAAGCACTGCGCCACCAGGGAAGCCCTAGACTCAGTTTTTGACCTTTGTCATGGGTTAGATAGAAATTGCCTCAATGTCAATCGCCTCTAGAGCCAAAGGGTAGACTGTGTTTCCTGAAATAAGGCCCTGAATATTAGGGTTGTGTCTGATGTTTCAGTATTGGATACTTCTAAATTTGGAGCCCTTTTTGCTGTGTCTAATAGTTTTTATCCACTATTCCATGTGTAGGCGAGCTCTGTACTATGGGAGAAACAGATGGAAAAGACTTTATGGTTAGTCTTTAATTTTGTGTCCTATTTGCCCAAGTAGAATAAAAAGACTTTTTGGATAGTGATAACCATGCAGCAGTAATAATGACTAACATTTCTTGGGGTACTCTGCTTATACTGTCCATGAATTATCCCGTGCAATCCTCAGAACAGCCCTATGATGTAGGTAGCATAATGATTACATTTTATAGATAGGAAAGTGGAGGCATGGAGGGGTTAAGTAATTAGCCCAAGGTCATGTACCAATAAGTGCTGGAGCTGAGATGTAATTGGAGACAGGTTGATTCCAAGGGCACATTTTTTTTTTTTTTTTCCGGTACGCGGGCCTCTCACTGTTGTGGCCTCTCCCGTTGCGGAGCACAGGCTCCGGACGCGCAGGCCCAGCGGCCATGGCTCACGGGCCCAGCCGCTCCGCGGCATGTGGGATCTTCCCGGACCGGGGCACGAACCCGTGTGCCCTGCATCGGCAGGCGGACTCTCAACCACTGCGCCACCAGGGAAGCCCCCGAGGGCACATGTTAAAGTATTCATCTGTATGTGTTTTATGTGACATTCTCTCTATAGTACTGTTTAGTATCCACAACTCACAAAGATTATAATTTTTTGATAGCCTACAAAATAAAAATAGAAGTCAACAGTAAATAAGGTCGTAAGGCAGCAACATGGCATCAAGCCCATAGTAAGGACTCAAATTGTTGAATTTTCTAGGAGGAGTGGGGCTTTAACCAGGTTTAAAAACAAACATGTTTTCGACATCCCTGTGCAAAAGAATCTCTTAGGAGCTGCCGGCCCAAAATGCAGATCTTCTCCCAGAGATTGTAATTCAGATCTGAGAGCAGTGACCTGGGAATCTGCCTTTTAACAAACAACCCATATCATTCTGATGCAAGTAGTTGGTGGCCTATAATTTGAGAGACAGTGTCTTAAAGACTCCAAGACTTGACTAGTAAAGAGGAAGAAAAAGCAGGGCATTCAGGCAGTGATAACGAGGTGGGCCATGTAGGTGAGTAGAGGGAATAACAGGCAGACCAATTTGTCCCAAGCCGTTGGTTCTGACTGTTGTTGCTATATCACTTATTTGTTCAAACATTTCAAGCAGCAGCTATGTGCTGCTTACTACAAACACCGCCCCCCCCCACCAAAATACAAAGATGAACAATGGCATAGTCATCTTCCCCAGAGAGCTTCATCTTATAGAGGAGAGGAAAGCATACACGCAAAAAATAGAAATATAACAGCACAGCAATAGATGTATCTATTTGCTGTGGTGATGCTTCAAAAAAAGGGGCATGAATAAAGCTAAGATGAACTTTAAAGGATGGATGGGGTTTGAACACAGAGAGATATGGGTATAGGGCAGTCCAGGCTAAGGGTACTATGTGAACAAAAACATTGTGGTGGAAAAATGCAGAAAAGAATTCTGGAATGACAAATAGTGTGGTTTTGGCAGAGTACGTGAGAAGCAATAATGAGGAAGATGGCTGGAAGGATGTTTGTAGACTAGATTGTGGAGGGCCTTAAATGTCAAGCCAGGAATTTGGACTTGATTTTACCAGCAATGGGAGCCATGGAAAATTTTGGTCAAGGGCCGTGAATTAATTCAGTCTGATAGTACTGAGTAAACTATATTCGTCTGATTAGAGTAATCTCTGAGGACACTTAGGAAAATATAAGTTCTCAAGCCCCTATGCTACAGATTCTGATTCAGTAGTCTTGGGCAAGGCCTAGAAGCCTGTATTAAGAAACCCACTCATGTGATTTTCATCCTCAGCATTATATGAACAACAGTGAAGTGAGAACAGCCCGAAAGCAGGGAGAGAAGTTGGGAGCCCATGGCTGTAGTTTAGATGAGAGGTAATGGACAGTTCTAGACTTGGTGGCACCTGTATTGATTGTACTGGAGCAAATAGATCCAACAGCTGTTATAGAGGTAGAATTAATAAGGTTTAGTGCCTGGATATGAGACAGAAGGGAAAGACAACGACTAAGAAGATTCTTTGCCTGAATTTCTGGAAGATGTTGGTGCCATTAACCTCATCAGGGAATCCAGGAACAGGAGAAATAATCTTTAAGCTTGAATCGAGGAATGCCAGTTTTGAGATACCATTAGTACATTCAAGTGGAGGTTTCTTCATGCCATTGGAACGTGGGGTCTGCCTCTCTGGAGAGGGTTTGGGAACGAAGGCAAATATTTGGGAGACATCAGATTAGAGGTAACGATTGAAGACATGCTAATAAACACCAAAGGGATGGGTACCCTCTACGAAGCCTTGGGGAAACCAGAAGGAGAAAGAGAGGAACAATCTGAGAGCAAGGAAGGCTGTAAATGAGTGCAGTGTTAGGAAATCAAGGCAGAGAACATTTTAAGAGCGAGGCAGGGGTCGACAGTGTTAAATGGTGAAGGCAAACGCGTCTGTTTCATGCTGTTGGCCTTGTAATCTAGTTGTGACTTAATTCTTAGAGCTGTGGTAGACATGAAAATTTTTAATATTAATGCCGCTGGATCGGTCTGATTGACAAGTAACTTTACAGAGGCTCCAGAATTGTAATTCTCCCCCTTATAGTCTGTTGAGGATTAAAATTGTGTATAGATCTTTAATGGTCTGCTTAATTCAAGGTGGTTTATTTGTGTGATATAATTCATTCTTTCAATTGGCCAGTCATCTATATATGTGTAGTTTTGAATGGTTTCTTGAAATAACTCAAATTTATGTAATTTAAAAAGCTTGTCCTATGAATTGCTACGCCATTTTATATCTTCCTGTTGTCATAGCAACTAGTTATCGTCACCTACTTTTCACCTGAATCTCTCAGTCTGGTCACTGAAAATTACATGCAAATGTGAGCTTTCACATCTTATAGGAAGGGTAGGAAGAATGGGGAACTTATGATTTGTTTTTTTTTCTCTGATAAGAAGGTTAAAATTCAGAAGACTCAAGGCCAGCTTCTGTTTTATAGAAGGTTAGAGAAGAGAAAAACCTTGGTCAGAAGAAACAGGCAGTGGTAGTGGAAGGGAAGGAGATGGGCCAATCCCTGGGGCCTGAGGAGGAAAAGTAAGAGTGTGACAGGGGACCACCCTAGACTGAGGAGTGACATGTGGCAGGAGGCTGTGGACCCCCAGGCTCACCCGCTCTGAGACCTGAAAATGTTGGTCACTAATTCAGCTTGTGGGAACAACCAGCACGAACTTGGAGCTGGAGGCATCCTCTTGTTTTCCTGGAGATAGGAAGCCTGGTGAAATGAGAGTGACTCTGCCCTTGTCCCCTGCAGGGCTGCAGAAGGGAGAGGAAGGAGGGTTTCTGCATTGGAATACAATTTGTACCATTTCTGAAAGCTGTAGGTACAGCTGTGATATTGTATTCCGCTACATTCTGAGTTTAATAGGCTCTTGTAGACCAGTCTGACAGGTATAGTACAAGGATTCCAAGCATGGTATTTGGAAGCACATGGATCTGAGCTTAAAATCCTGCAGAACCATTTACTCCTTGTGTGACCTTGGGCAAATTACTTTAACCATTCAATGCCTCAGTTCTCTCATCTGTAAAATGGGCATAGTTACATATTTCTCATAGTATTTTAATGATTTCCTGAAATTATACAAAGCACTAAACATAGTGTCTAGCACACAATCAATGCTTAAAATGGTAATTAATGTGGTAAATGTATTCTAAGTTCTAACAAACAACTGACAGACTTCTGTTGGAAGCTGCATGCACATGCAGTTGGTGAATGGCTAGTCTGAGACATACAGATGTGCTGGACTGGCTTATATTTTTACAACAATTTAAATGGCAGGGACTTCCCTGGGCTCAGTGGTTAAGAATCTGCCTGCCAATGCAGGGGACATGGGTTTGAGCCCTGGTCTGGGAAGATCCCACATGCTGCGGAGCAACTAAACCCGTGTGCCACAACTACTGAGCCTGTGCTCTAGAACCCACGAGCCACAACTACTGAGCCCACGTGCTGCAACTCCTGAAGCCTGTGCACCTAGAACCCGTGCTCTGCAACAAGAGAAGCCACTGCAATGAGAAGCCTGTGCACCGCAACGAAGAGTAGCCCCCACTAGTGCACAGCAAGGGAGACACAATGCAGCCAAAAATATTAAAATTAAAAAAAAATAAATGGCATTCTTTATTTATTCAACACGTATTTAGTAGGGACGAGGAAAACCTGACTTTCTCTTAACAAAAATTATATAACTTGTTCTTCATGTTCAAAATAAAAGGATTATTATTTGTACTGAACGCTACCCAACATTTAAATTTATTTAAAATGTCCTTATTTTATGGTGTTCCATCCTTTATAAGTGGGTAGCATCAGCCATATTCACCAAGGACTGAGACACCTTACATGGGTTTAGTTACAAAATTTTCATAAAAATAGGTGCAGCAAGTCAAACGATTTTTAATTACACATCTCTCTGGGATGTTTGGACAAAAATAGTGTGCCCTTTATTTTGTTTCTAATTAATCTGGCCCTGAACAGTTAAAAAATGAACTGTTAACTCTGATTTTACTCTGTCTGCCCTCAAGATTTAAACTGTTTAGGTGAAGTTCAATTTCTAGAGGTAAAAATGGTTAATCTCTTAGATTGAGTCCTTTCTGCCTCCTTGTCTCCTTTTGAGATTGTTTCTGGGTGCTGGCGAGAGGAAAGTGAGGAGTGACCACGTGGTGATGGGGGTGTCTGTGGCTTCTGAGGTCTCTGGGATGGTGGCCACCATCATCACACTGGTTACTGTCTCTGCCCCACATGACCCTTGCTCTTTCCCCTCTGCTGGGTAGAGGGAGTGCTACCCTAGTTCTCCTAGTGTGGAAAACAGACCCTAGGGTGACCTCCAGTAATTTCAGTGTTCCTGTCTTTGTGTAATCCCTCCTCTTGATTTGGAGTGAGACCTGGGAATTGCTTCTAACCAACCAAACGTAGTGAAGGTGATGTGATGTCAGCCCATGGCTATGTTACATTACATGGCAAAGGTGAAGGGATGTTACAGATAAAATTAAGGTCAAATCTGCCGATTTTGAGTAAATTGAAAGGATGGTTATCCTGGGGGGGTCGGGGTGGGGGCTGATTTAATCAGGTGAAAGCCCTTAATAGAAGGACCTCCCTCCTGGAGGTCAAAGACCTCAAGCAGGAGAGACTCTCCTCTGGATCCAATGAAATAAGTATCAAATGGTGAGGATGCCCATGGACAGAAACTGTGGGTGGTCTCTAGATCTGAGAGTGGCCCCAAGCCAACAGCCAGGAAAAATCAGGGCTCTCTATTTTAAGGCCACAATGAGTTGAATTCTGCCAACAGCTTGAGTAAAGTTGGAAGCTGATTCTTTGAGCCTTCCAATGAGAACGCAGCCTGCCAACACCTTGATTGTAGCCTGGTGAGACCCTGAGCAGAGGACCCAGTTAAGCCACGCCTAGACTCCTAACCACAGAAATTGTGAGATAAAACATGTGTATTGTTTTAAGCTGCTCAATTTGTGGTAATTAGTTACATAACAACAGAAAACTAATACACCTGGGAAGATCGACTCTCCCACCAGCAGTTCCGTGGCTCTGAAGATCAGTTCTGATACTCGTTCCGCCGGGATCTGACCTTCTGCTCTGCAGCCCTTGCTTCAGCTCCACTTTGACTCCCACCATGATGCCCCTTCTGACAGGTTCCTTGGCCATCCTTCAGCTGCTTCTGGGTCTCATCTGTGCCACAGGAGAACCAGGTAAAGTTGCTCAGAAATGCTAAATTTAACACCTTTGTCTGACCACACCACACTGACAGATTGATGCGGCAACTCCTCGGGGTGGTGTGAGACCCACACAAGGACGATCTTCTTCAGAAGTCCGAAACAGAAAATGGGGTCAGATTTTCTTCTGCCTTCCGTGTTATCCTTACTCATTCAATGCACAGATATCAGGGCACACATTTCCGGTTGTCTTGCTCCCTCTTTTCTTCCACAGTCTCCTTGGGGAGGTCATGGTAAGACCTCCTTCCTCCCCGCCCCCCGCCACCCGCCACCCGCCACCCG